>NC_050456.1:64040712-64640712 GCF_903995425.1 Onychomys torridus | reverse complement strand
AGCAGTCATTTTAATAGCAGAATCCTGCTGACAGAAGGTTTTGCTGTTGCTTCTGCCTTGGGATTTGTTTCATTTGCTTTCCTTTATGTTGACTTGTTTCTTGATTACTGTAGCTTGAAAATCTGTTTTCTATTCTTTCTTTTAAAACTATAGATATGTTTTCTACTGAGTCATTTGTTTAAGACATGTGGTTTGAATACAGGTCACAAAGCAGGTAGTGACCTACATGCTGGGATATAATAACCTGGAGGAGGTTAGTCTTGATCTCCAAGGTACTCGAAGTCTACAAAGAGGCAGGCCAGTATTCTGGCAGTCATAGAGCCTCAGAATCATAACAAGGTCAAAGCCAATCCCAGAGGTGGGAAGTAGAGGTCACACTACTGTTGGGTGTCACTGCCCGGTGTGTATCAGTGAAGGCCTACCTGAAGAAATAACATCAAAGATGAGGTCTAATGATTGGCACAGATGAGGTAGCCCCTGAGGAGTTAGTATTCCCTGTTTTCAGGTAGAGAGCACAAACATGCCCAGAGACCTAGAGGAAGGCCTTCCACAGTGAACCAGCCACTCATGGTTACTGCGGTGCTTCTTTTATGTGGTTCTAAGCCTAACCTTTAATGGCTGAGTCATCTATCCAGCGCTGCAACAAGGCTTCAATCCCTTCTCTCTCTCTCTCTCTTTCTCTCTCTCTCTCTCTCTCTCTCTCTGTGTCTGTGTGTGTGTGTGTGTGTGTGTGTGTGTGTGTGTGTATGTGTGTGGTGAACCTGATGATGAGTTCACATATTTGAAGATATAAATATATAAATGTGTGCACATAGGTTCGAGTATACAGGTGTACATGGACAAAGTCCAAAGGGTGGTATCAGTTGTTTTATGTCATTTGTTTTTCTCCTTATTTTTGAGATAGAGGCTCCGAAGCTACTGGTAGAGTAGCTTACCAGTGAGCTCCAGGACTCCCTCTGTCTCACTGTCATTCTCCAATATGTAGGCTTATAGACAGACTTCTGTGCCTGGCTTTTTTTTATGTGGGTACTAGGAACTTGAACTTAGGTCCTCAGGCTGATGACACAAACTTCTTACTGACTGAGCCTTTAACCTAGCTATATACTTTTTAAAATTATATATAGTGCACCAAATATTATACCATGCATGTTCCACCTCAGAACACATCGAAGGGGCCCTTTTATAGCTTAATTTTGTAGCTGACCATTGCTAAAGGGCTATGTGAATACAGAAAAATCAGTATTTGCTTAGTCTGGACCTAATGAGGAAAGGAAGGCCTTATAAGCTGTGTTGACCTGAGTGGTGTACAGACTCAATAAAGGGTATTTTTCTGAAGTTTCACATTAATCACATGATTTTTGATTCCGGGGTTGTAGCAGGGAAATATTGGTGCATTTAGTTGAAGGGCACTCCAGCGTTAGGGAACACTTTTAAAACTGTGTAGTAAATTAGGAGGGTCATTGTGTACTTTATCAATTTCATAGTTAATCCTCCATACTTAGCCTTCTTATTATTATAAGAAAATGGAACATATTTATTCTCAATTTTGTGTTTGCCACATGGAAGAATATTAACTTATTAACTATCATCCACTCAGGAAGAGTCAAGGAGTAAGATAATGAGAGTTTATGTAATTAAATTGGAACACCAAGGATCCAAAGTGACAATCCCAGATATTCTGACTAGGCAGTAATGGAGCCAAGAAGAGTACAGGTACAGGAAGTATACTTCCTGGGTCAGTGGTGAGAAGAACACATTTTATGTTCAAGGAAAATCAAGCATCATTTTCAACTCCAGATTGACACTTGACAGCAATACACAGGCAGTAATGACCAGTATAATAGATATTGTAGCTCACAACTGTGTGTGTTAACTGTCATTTAGACAAATACTTAAGGGAAACAATATGAAGGAAACAACAGGTAATTTTTTAATTTTATTTTTGTTCACAGTTTCAGAGATATTTATTCTTACTGGCTTCATTGTTCTTGATCAATGTAAAGTTAATCATTGTGGTAGAAGAGAGAAGGCAATCTTCAAAGGTAGTTTTGGTGAACTATATCATTGATCCATCCATGTCTCACTTTCTATAACACCCAATAACTTCCTCAGAGGCACAGTTGCATTGACCTGCATCATCTAACCATGTCTACTCCCATATATTAATGACCTAAACTATAAATCCATAATGGAATACCACTTTTCAATGATTGGATCTATCTGCCTGAGACAAGTCTTCAACATGTGAGTCTTTTGTGGGTCATTTCATCTCTAAGCCATAACATTATAATCATAAAATTAGAAAATTATGATCAGACAAATTTAAATATTTCTTTTTTAAATTTATCCCCCTCTAAACATCTCAGCACATTGAGTATAAAGCATTAAGCGTACAGTGTTTCCAAAACCTATTTGATCATTAAACACTAGTAAAATACCAGGTATTGTCATTACCCTCTACATACATGAAAGAAAAAGCTGTTCAAAGCATAATCCAAGGCAGGGCAATAAAGAAACCTTGCTAACTGCATCACTGACAGATGTAACATCTTTCTTTTTTATGGTGACATTCTCAGCTATAGTTTGAATAAGGTTTTTCCCCCAAAGGTTACGTAGGATTTTAATCTCCAAAGTTATATGTTAAATGTATTAAGAGGGTGTCAAGTTAATCTGATTATGGTATTTAGAAGTGTCATTGGTAAGCAGCAATTAGATAAAGCCAGTAGAGTAGAATTCCTATGATTGAATTACAGTAGTTTTATAAAGAGTAGAAAAAAGACTTCAGAGAGTCTCATAGCTAATGTGTGTGTAATTTTCCCCTTGCTCTGGAGGAAACCATAACTGGGCTCAAGAAAGAGACAAGTGAACAGTTAATGATTATGTGATGTGAACCACAATTATTGTGGTATGTAGGATGCTAGGGCTTTGCAACCAGAAGAGAACAGTGCTCTGGAGATGTCATGGTTAAGGGAACAGTAGTGTTCTTGAACTTGAGATATAAATAGGTGATCTCTTGGTGTTTTGTTCTATACAGCAAACAATGTGGAAGTTCAAGCCAACACAGTACATTTGTATCGTTTATGACAGTGTGATCACTAGAGGAGTTGCCATTTAATTATTATTATACATTTGTCCTTTCAGAACTCACTGGAGCATGATTAAGGACAATAGAACATACAAAAATTTGCTTTTTCCTTTAGGCAATGACCAGCATAAAGCTTGAGTTTTCATATTAGGTTTCCAACCATGCAACTTTGGTAATGAATTTGCAAGGCATCTATTACCTTCACAAAGGGCTACCAAAATAAAAGCCAGCTGAACACATTAGGAACAATTGAAAAGGACCTCATAATAGCATACAAAGGAATTAAGACAGCGTCTATTGATAGAAGAAATTTGTAGGAACAGGTCTCCATCACTTACAAGACAAGTAGTCACAACAAGACTAATGGGAAAACTAGGAAATAAAAATTAACTAGAGTTAAGGAAATAGTATAATAATCAGAAAATTATTTTAATGTGCCTTGTGAATGAAATTGAAGATATGATATCAGAGTCTTTATTTTTTATTTATTTTTTATTTATTTTTTCAAAAAAGATGATTCCAATAACACATGAGGCCAGCAAGGGTGTGTAGAACTGCTTGGCACATATAAAAAGACCTTTGACCTCCATTCTGTGAATCTAGTGTCCCAAGGAGCGGGGCCACCTCCAATGATTGCTCTCAAATTCACATGAATTGTACAGGAAGAAATTTTTCTTGGCATCGTCTGATATTTTCTCACTTTCTGCCAGATTTTTCCACTAAAGGGGAGGAGGGCAAAGGGAGCTGAGAAAGTCTCACAGGCATTTTGATTTTACAGATGCCTACTAACACATGACCTTGGATAAAAAAAAAAAAAAAAAGTATCCAGCCTTACAACTGCAGGTATGGGATCCATTTCAGTGATTTTTCCCTGGAAAGGGAGAAATTTTATACTGGACAAATCCTCTGTGTGTGTGTGTGTGTGTGTGTGTGTGTGTGTGTGTGTGTGTGGTGTAACTGTAAGTAATCTCTAATTTTATTCGCAAAATATTTGCTCACTGGAAAACAAATATTTGGTCATCATATGTTCCCATAGTTGTTTCAGAAAAATAATGTGTATAGCTACCCCTCCCATGCTCCCCTCTCCCTCTCTCTCCCTCCCCCTCCCAACTCCATCCCTCCCTTTCTCTTTCTCTCTCTCTTTCTCTCTCTCTCTCTCTCTCTCTCTCTCTCTCTCACACACACACACACACACACACACACACACACAATGTGACAGACGTTTTTCCTGTCTAATTACTGTAAAAGACACCCAATCCCAGAGAACTTTAATCTTTCTTTCTTCTCCTGGGAACCTTGAGGGCTAAACAACGCATCTTGCTCCAAGAATAAAGGTGCCACGGGCCAAGTAGCCCCTGATAGAGCGAGTGAGTAGCTTGCAGTTATGAAAGTTGCTCTCTAAAGTCATTCGGATAGCAACTTGCAGAAATGCAAGGGATACATTCGGGTAGCTCTGAAGTGTCCAAGTCAATGCAACAGCAGCAGTATCCTAACCTCTGGAGCAGTAAATGCTTATGTGCTGTGATAGATGATACCAATTACCTTGAAAGTTCCTGGCATCTTTGTTTGGGATCTAGTGGTGCATTTTATTTCTGGGTTTCCAAAAACTTCTTCTACCAAGGGCACAAGTGGGATGATTATGAAAATAGATATTGTTTTAGAGCTGGAAGGGGTTCTTGAAATGATATGAGCTTAGGCATTCACTTTGTTAATTGGTAACTAACATTCTAAAAGACTGCTCCAAGGAGGAAGTTAGGACAGCTATGCCGGAGGGGAGGCATGTGTGTACTGAGCCCAGCCATGTCCCCTTCCATTGGGCATTTGTTCTTATATCAGCAGTAGCTCTTATTACCAAAGTGTAATACTATGCTACATAGACTTTCGCTACTAGTGAGCTTTACCTGCATCTGTAGCTCTGTTTTTTTTTTTCTTTAACCCTACACTTCCATCAGCTTAGTTCACTAAGGATTTTAATATCAGCTACTTTTAGGTTCCACAGTAAAAAGTATATGAAAAAATACAAATAAAAGGCACTCTGATATCTGATGCTTCTGTGTAGTTATAGCTTCCTTACTGATACACATGCTCTATTTATCTATTAAGATTTCTGCTCTCAGAAGATAGCTCACCATCCCTGAAGCCTAGTCTCTTTCCCTAGTCATGGTAGGATAAACCCTCATATGCTTTCAATGTATATCTAAGAATGTAACTTTAATAGCAGTGGGGAGATTTTTGGTTTTGATTTTGTTTTTTAACTGTTATACTGCCTCCATAATCAAATTTAATTTTCTTAATAATTTTTGTTTTCTCTCTGTGATGCCCCTAGAGTCCTACATTTTGATTGACATAGATTTCACATCAAGGAAAACTCTCAATAAAATGTAAAAGAAAGAGCTGATAGACACTAAGGATGTTATTTATGAAGTCATTTGTGATCTGTAGCCCACTGGCATCACGTGGACAAATGTTGAGAATCAGAATCTCCTGGTTAAAAGCCCAGTTCTCCTATTTACTTAATTGTTTGGTGTTTTAGTTGAACTGTATATAAGTTGACATTAATAATAATATCCAACGTATGTATTTTATAAATATAATGTGAAAAATACATTTTGTATTTTAAAAACATATTTAACAAGTTCTATATAATTTCCTATTCCTCTTACTATCCCTTTAATTCATATCATGAGAGTAGTATTTTTTTAAAACCTTGCTTAATGTGTAAGGGCTTCAGTAGGAAGAACAAGAAAAGATACAGAAGAATCAGAAAGAAATACAACTAATATCACCTATTAATAACTGCTATAAGTTAGTGGTTAAGTGTGCAGTCAGAAAGATGCCATTTCTTGTGTAATCACAATGTAATAGTCACCTCTTTACAGGACAAGGACAAGGTCATTGCAAAATAGACATCTCCAGTCTCCACATTACAAAGCCAATCAGAGGAGAAATTAAATCAAGGATGCACATGGGATAAATGTTAGTTGTGAGTTGTGTGATCTATGGCTAAGATGTCAGACTCCTAAATACAAGTTATCCTCCCATGGCTATATAATCTTTGCTTATCATTTGAATCTATGTTTCTTGCCCTGTAAAATTGATATAATGAAATAATACCTATCACAGGGCTATTAGAGAATTATATGAATGAATATATGTGAAGTCTTAAGAATAGAGATTAATATATGATTTGTTCCTGTTCTAGTAGAGAAGATACCACTTGTCAAAATACTCATCTGATAATGTCACTCAGAATACCTGTGAAGCAGCCTGTCCACAATTCTACTATCTGAAGGGATTAAATGGAATAAAAGTGATTTGAAACTATAAATAACTCAAAATAAGTCAAAACCTTAATCTTTCTTGGTGAAAATATAGTTCCTATAGATTTTAACTGAATTTGTTATTGTATCAATGATTACCAGCTTTTACATTGAATGGGAATGTATATTGCATTAGTGTATTTTCTTTGTATACTAGAATTTTTAAGGCTGGTTACTTTATGAAGAATATATTTTTTAAGCTTATGATTCTAGGGGTTCGAAGTCAAGTCATGGTATTTGCATTGGCTCAAGGCTGATTAGGAGTACATGGTGGATGTCACTACTATGCTGGGGTCACATTATAGAAGGGGAAATGGCAACACAGATACTAAGCAAAGGGAAGGTTATTCTTTTCCCCTAATCTTGTTGATAGGTCTATCTAGGGTCTTAACAAAAGAGATTAGTCTCATTTGAACTAACTCAGACTCTACAAGGTCTGTCTCTTAAATAGTCTGTAAAGTTATTCTCACATCATCACACTGAGGACCAATGTTCAAGCACATCAACCATTCAAGAATGTACTTGAGTCAGAAACAAACTATATCCCAGGTTTTGGATTGTCTGTTTACTAAAGAAAAGTAATTCTGGTTTTAATGGTGCTCTGCTTCTATTTAATAGACAATAGAAAACATCTGAAACAAACAAGAAAAGAATATTTGTTTTTATTACCATATCCATTTAATTTGTTTGAAAGAGCATACAATTTCAGAAAGGACAAATCCTGTATCCAAAAGTGAAACAATATTATGTGTCTACAAGATGATCAGCATTGAGGAATGATCAAGACCTTGACCATATGCTCATCATGTTTACAGAGCAGTAGCAAGTGGTGAGAATGAACTGTTGGTGGTCAGTTCATCTGGCCACACAGATGAACAGGATCAGCAGAAAGTACATAAAGACACAAAAGCCAAACTGCAAATAATTCTCTGTTCACCATGCATACAATTCAGTGAAAGCAGAAAGAGTAATTCCAGAGATAATGCTTTCTATCCCTACCACCATCTCACTGCAGTTGGCCCACTTCAGCTGCAAAACTCCAAGCCACTCTATAAAAGATGACAAAATTAGTTTTCATTAGTGCTTATTAAAAGCTTCTCCTGGAACAACTTGAGCAACACAATAAATAACTACAGTACTGTATTATACCCCAAAGAACTAAATACCCATGAATTCATATTGAAGTAAATTAATGACTGAGTAAATAAATGAGAGAGAAGCAACAACTCTTGATTACAAATGGTTTTAAATTTGTAACTGTGAGAGAGTTTAGGAAGTTAGAAAAATAATGATTGGGATATGATGGTTATAATTTCCACCGAGAAGAACCGTGAATGGGTGCTGAAGTGAGTAGGCAATAATGAAAGGAATTGGTATGTTCATAGAGTCAACATACCACTTTTTTAGCATGTTCAGTAATCATAGGAGAAAATGAATGCACTTGCCATGTGGAGTCCCTGAAGACACTGCCTTATCCTAGTAATCAATGTTTACATCATTGTGACTGAACATCAGTTTTTAACTTTTTGTTCAAATCTACTGAGGATATACCACCTCTGTGGTAATCTTTTAAATTATCAAATCCCAAGGAAATAGCAGTAGAAAACAAATAAAGAGACACTACAAAATGGCTCATCAGTCTCCCTGAAAGAGTCAAGGTCATGAAAGACAAAAACAGTCAGATGGGATCTCATGGATTATAGAGCACTAAATTCATTTTCTGCAGTTATAGAAGACCATATGTAGACTAGACTAGGTAATTTGCAAATTTAATAATGATAATGATATTAATGATGATGATGATATACTATAGAGTTTTGCTTGGCTCCAAATTCTGAAAGCTGAGAATTTCAAGAGAGTGGTGCTGACATCTGGCTAGTATCTTCAAGTATCCTCAATCTGCATCATCTCATGGTAGAAGACTGAAGGGCAAGTGAGTATGTGAATCAGAGAGAATGTGGGATGGCAAACTTACCCTTCTATGAAGAATTCACTCCTGAAGTAACCAACTTCTGGATAATAAGCAATCATCAATCAATCATTCAATCAATAATAATATCAATCAATTCATGATGGCACGGCACTTATGACCTAATCACTTCTCAAAGATTCCATTTCTTAATACCCTTACAATGGCACTTCAATATTAAGATAAATTGTAGTGGAACTACATAAACTACATAATTTTGGATCCAATTTAAGTTGGATCTTGGACTAGAAAGAGGGCATCAGCGGACAGTCTGGTCAAATTCAAATGAATTCTGCACTTCAGTTAATAGTACTGTTGAAAATTGTTAAAAAAAAATTATGTTTATCTAGTGCTTAAATAAATGGAATTGGATGATCTACAGAAAGCATCTTACCTTTGTGAGTCTTCTACAAGTTGAAAATGATCTAAAACAATCATTTGTTCAAATAGAAATTTCCTGGGAAGAGACATTTTACATTAATTGTGTTTTTGATGGACCAGGTATTAGAGAGCCCATAGTCTACTTGTTGGATAATTGCTACTGGAAACATTATTTTTCATCTCTAATTTTACACACAAAGCACCAGAGAAGCAAAACATGTTGAAACCCAAAACTGTGTGGGAAGTATGGATCATGTTTTCCGCTCTCCTCCCCTTGCAAAGATTGCATGTCATCTGAGACAAAGTATGTTTTAGTCAATGCTTTTTAAGAAAGAAGTCACTTAGAGATGGAGTCATAAATAAAAGGGTGTGTAAGAAAGAATAGCTTACTGTTAAAACCCGGCTCATGTTAAGCTGCATTAGAAAACAGACTTAACGGGCTACTGAGAGTTACATCCATTTTAAAAGGTCCCTGAGAACACGTGTGAGAGGTTGATTTAGCATTTCCCAGAGAACATTCCACTGAGCATTAATATTACAGGAAGTCTTAGTAGAAGTGTTTCACTACAAATATGAGTCAGAATTGTTTTTCATATTCTACCTATTAACATTGCAAGGGCTGGCATTCCAAGTTTAGTCTGTAACATCTTATCATACAGAATGTACCCAACAGCTCCATGCAGCAAAGAAAGAAGAATTGCAAAAGAGACTATTCGTCTTAAGGAATGTTGTCCATTTTCTCTATCTGTGGCTTTGAATTGAGAAAAGTAAGTATAGGTTTAATATCCTGTGGAGAGCAGAAGGTCAAATGTGAAAGGGGAAATGGAATGAAATTTCATCATGTTGGAGCACTAATACACTGTTGTCATACAATTGGGATTGGGAATTTAACATGTGTGTATCAGAGTAGGTTTCCCTCTGACTCTGTGTCTGTCTGTCTGTCTGTCTGTCTGTCTTTCTCTCTCTCTCTCTCTCTCTCTCTCTCTCTCTGTGTATGTGTGTGTGTGTGTGTGTGTGTGTGGTGGTAAGTAGTATGCATTATAATTCTCCTAGCATTCTAGAATAAAAAGTTAGGATAGGAATAGCAGAGTTTAGTTCATAAGAACCACGTATAGAAAAGGATAGTGTATTCTTAGCTAATTTGAAATTAATGCCATTATTGCTAGTGTCCAGAAAAAAATTATACCCATTTTAGTTCTCTAAACAGTCATAATTGATATTTTATTTTACTCTACTTTCCCTTTTTCAAAACATGTCAATTATGTATAATTATTTGTTACCTCAATATATAGGTATATATCTATATTGACTATAGAATTTTCATTTTTGTTATTTTAATTTTTTTCAAATAGTAAAAATATGATTATTCATTCTCCTAAATAAAGTATATTATATTCAGATATTTTAGAGATCATTTTGAACTTTCACTAAACTCCACCTACTTTGGAAGAAAATAAATACATAAAAGTTATTAAAAATGTTAATTACATTGTTATACAACCAATTTCTCCAGGTACTCTGCCCTTATGCCACCACTAACCTCCAGTTTCTCTTTATTATTCAAGGAAGATCATGTTTTGAGAGGAAAAATTGCTTATCACGTCATAAGGACAAGACCATCTGTGTAAATTCAAATTATTACAAAAGATAAAAATAGCTTTTCATTTAAAATGGTTAGAATTTGCATTTTTATACTTTCCTTTTTTTTTTTTTAATTCTTATGAGATGTGAATCACAGTTAAATACAACTATTCTCCTGGGGAACTAACAGGATTTTAGACAGAGTAGTGACTTGCACATTCAAATGTCTGTTCTTGTGGCTGGAGAGATGGTCCAGAAATTAAGAGTACTTGCTACTCTTGCAGAGAATTCCAGTTCAGTTCCCAGCACCTATGTAAGCTGACAGACAACCATCTGCAACTCCAGCCTCTGGGATCTGATACCTTTTAGCCTCTGAGGGCACCACACTCACAGGCACAAATCCACACACTGACAGACACATATACACATAAAAACAAACAACAACAACAAAAATAATGTCTTCAGGTGAGTACCCTTATTCACATAGGTTTTACTAAAAAATGGCCTTATAAGCAAAAAAAAAAAAAAAAACCACATTGTTTTGTTTCTCTTGTACTGAAATGGAGCCAAGTCTTTAGTCATTACCTATAGAATATGAAAATCCTTGCCCTGGTAAGTATCATTTCTGGGCCAAAGTGGCCATCAAGTAGGTATGTTGCCTCCACAATTCTTCTCTCTCTTTCCTGTGTGGATACAAATTATTATAAGGCCTCTTATTAGAGTAAGGGACTAAGAAAGAAGCCCACTTTGTGAAGTGGAGGAAATTGTATCAGAGTAGCATCACTCAGAGTATATAGACTGCACACACCATGTTCTTCTGCACAAGTGTACTGTTAAAGAACTAAATAAACCTGCATGGGATAAAGCCCTTGAAATTTTGTAGAAAATATTTTGAAAACAGTTGTTATAACCCTATCGAGTTATAATGCTTACCCAAGAATTAATGAAAGATATTAAATGATATTAGTTACACTTGTACACATGTGTTAATTGTAGTGTGATAAGTAGATTTTATTTTACATAGAATAATAATAGTGATTCTTCCTGTCATGTTTAGGACATGGGCATCTAATGCTCTGGTCATTGTTAATTTAGTCATTTTAATTTGGGACACTAACTGAAATTAATTGCTGTTCTGGTCTGAATTCAAACCTTATATAGTGGAGTCCATTTCATTTTTCATGTATTATTCTCTGCAAAGGAGACAAAAGCATTATTGACTAAATATTTCTATAAAAAGAGGTTTTAGAAAGACTCATAATTTCTAAAAACTGAAAAGACAGAAAACCAAACTTAATTGCAAAACCAAGAATTTGCATTCATTGTATAAAACTTGGCCCATATTCTCATGTTTCTGTAACTTGCCTTTTTTCTTTCTTTCTTTCCTTCCTTCCTTCCTTCCTTCCTTCAATCCTTCCTTCCTTCCTTCCATCCTTCCTTTCGTTTTTCTGACTTCTTTTTGGTGTGCGTGTGTATATAGTGTCCATACATATGTGCATGCATGTTAATATATATGTGTAAGTGTATGTAAATGAGACTAGATGACTTCACATGGCTTCCCCAATCATCCTCCATTTTAACTGAGGAAGAAGGATTTCTCATTGAACTGAGTGCTCACCAATTTTAGTTAGCCAGTTTGTAGCTGGGATCTTCTCTTTCTCCTTCCTGACTGCTGGGATAACAGAATTAAAATGTTAAAGATATTAGGAAAGAGCTGAAAAAGAATCAAGTGGCATAAGAATATTTCTGTAAAACTGACTCCCTTATTATCTAGTCTGTATCTATCAGAACTTTACATGTGATTGAGCATTCTCAAATTTCTCTAGTGAATGTGACAGAATCTGCAGATTTTAATTTCACTTTAGATCCCATAGAAGATGCACAACATTTAATTCATCACATCATGTGGGGCCTTTTTTTCCCTCTTGGCCTTTTGGCCACCAGTCCACTAGGGCAAAGGGGCAGAAGCTGTGACAAAATGTTTTGTATAGGGCCTGTGAACACGAACAGAGACAGCCCTCCTCCGGTAGACTGCTTTCAGTGAAACAACTCGACTTTATTCCAGAGTATAAGGGATATATAAGATAGGGGAGTCTGGGGACAAACCCTAATTTGCACAAGCTGCAATCACAAGACTTAGTATATGGCAGGAGTGTCCTATAGCAGTACTTCTAGCATGAGCACTATGAGCATTATAGCAGGAATATGTGCCCAGGTTCAAGCTAAAGATAAATTAGGCATCTGGCTTAGGGACAGCTTTCAGATAAGATCATTCCTCCAGGCCCAGGGACATTCTCCAGGTAGAAAAGCAGGTAGAAGCAGGGAGTTTCACTGGGAGGGAAAGAGTTGCCATGTTGCTGAGCTTTTGGAAAAAGCTGCCAGGCCATGAGGGACTGAAATCTCTACCAGTCAGCAATGTCTTTCAACATATCACTATAGTTTCCTTAGTATTCTCCCTATTTTGTGTGTCTTACATCATTTTCTGATATATGCTCTCTTGACATCCCTCTATTATGTCTGAGTGAGTAGCACTGTGTTGGCCTTTCAGCAAGGCCATAGGGCATAGCCAACAATTGCTATTATTAGTTCTTCTAATAACCACGTCTCCATCTTCACTGTTTTTGAAATTAACTTTACATATGTATCTTGAGGCTGAGAATCTCCCAAGGGAAAATTCTTAAATCAATGTTTGCTTATTTGTTTCAGGTAGTTTTCTCATCACTGTGTCAGAATCTTATTTTAGTATGTAACCTCCTAGGAACTGTTTTAGACGTTGTGAGGAGAAATTGCTTAGTAGATGATATGAGGAGCATCAATAAATAGACAACCTTGGGAATCCTGATTTAGATCTTTTAAGATTTGAAAGTAACTACAATGAACAGTTTTTCATTCTTCACAGGCAGGGCTATGTTGAGGCTACCAAGTCACGCATCAATTATTAATTAAGTTATCACAGATGGTTACTGAGGCTGGGTTCCCTTTTCTGTTCTGAAATTTAACACAATGCATAAGGGAAGAACGCCATTGTTGCTTACTATACTGTGGTTACCCAGAAAGGCCTGTAAGTAGGTTTGAACGACAATAAACATTCTAGTGGCTGCTTCTCTTGTTAAGCACATGGATTAATTCTTAGTGGATCTTCACTGGAAGGATGAGGAAGCTTTTCAGCCAATAGCATACATCATACAAGGGAAAGAAGGGCAGCACACAGTCAGTTGAGAATACTCCACTTCCATTCCAACCATTCCCCAGTAACCACTCGACAATAAGAAAGGCTTAAGCAACATCATGCCAGATTTGAGGAGTTTAAAATGGTTTGGTTGTTTGGCAGACTGATTGACTTTGCATTAATTGCTTTTTAGACCTGTTTATTCTTTTTTCCTTTCCTCAATTATCTATAGAACAAAGGACTTTAAAGATTACATACTGGCTAGTTGCTCCAGCCTTCAATATGCGTGCTATGTACTCTAATTTGATGTTATTAAAACCAGCAATACCTGGGTTCAAGTCTTGATTTGTCATTTCCTATCCTGAGACAAATGCTCATGGTTTCTCATGACCCTGGGATAAATGCTCATGATTTCTCCAGAGTGATACTTTATTTTATCATTGATAGTGGTAGGTGGTAGAAGTAGAGAGTAAATGAAATCTGACTTAGAGTTTTCTTTCTAAATACCTTAAATCTAAATTCTTGGTAAATGATAAATTCTGGTAATTGCTAACATTGTCAATGACACTTTCACAAGTCATATCAGAGAAGTTTCAGTTGCTTGTGATCTCTTTGTAAACTTCAGTAAACATGGGGTATCTCACTTCATGGAGGACTGATGGAGTCCTACTAAAAGCAGTAGCTCCTTTATATTTACAGGGAAACTGATGCTTAGTGAAGTTATATGACTTATCAAAATCAACTCTGAGAAGTGAACAAAGCCAGACTAGAAAGCAGATGCTGATTCCTGTTCCTAATGAGAACTTGTATGAGAATCATTGTGAATATGGAAGTCAGCACAGCTCATGCTTTGGAGACTAAGGGGCATAAAGCAGAGAAAGCACCAAGCTATCTGTCTCATTTTTATTAAATGTAGTCACAGTCTCAAATACATAATAACTCGTTAATGTCTGTCATTGTTACTAACATCATATGGGCATTTTGGAAATTCTAAGAGCCCACATGAAACAATATTAAGATGGTAAGTACATGCTGGGCAGATACAGCCTCTTCAATCATAAAAATTCAAGTATTTTCTACTTTTGTACAGGTTTGGGGACAAGAAAGAACAGGTGTAGATGTAACCATCTTGTTAAATAAGAAACACAGAACCAATTGCAGAGATTAAAAACCATGAGGTCAGAGCAAGAGCAGAAAACCTTACCCTTTACTGCTTCTGCTGTCCTTCCTCTCTGCAAGAGACCTACTTCTGTGTGTCCTATCTTTTTTTTTTTTATAGACTTTCTGTTCTGTTTTCCCATTGGTTGTAAACCCAGCCACATGGCCTCCTCATCACTGCCTGTTTCTACAGACCTCCAGGTCTTCTATGGTTGGTATTGAGATTAAAGGTGTGTGTCTGCCATGCTGGCTGTGTCCTTGAACACACAGAGATCTACCTAGCTCTGCCTCCCAAGTGCTGGGATTAAAGGCATGCATGACTACCGCCCAGCTTCTGCTCTGGCTTGCTCTGACCTCAAGGCAACTTTATTAACATACAAATAAAATCACATTTCAATACAAATAAAATCTCACTATAAACAGGAGCCACGTAGTTTGTAGTTTTCAATCTGACATAATGTATATCTTTTGTATTTTAACTCTATGTGGTGATACTTAGCTTCTCTATCTCTTCCATCAACTTTTTTTTGTAACTAATTTCTCACCATATTCAGTGAAGTGGAATGCATAATAGGTCTGATTCTGAGGGGTATACATCTGCTGCCTTTAGGTAGTTGCTGCCTGTATAGCATTTGAGACACATCTTGAACACATGCATTTCCAGGCTGAGGCAGTAAAACTGGACTGAGTAAGACTTTAAGACACATGTGCTAACAGCAGGAGTACAATAAAATGATTAGCAACTGATTTGTTTTCTTCCTCTGGGAAGCCTCTGGAAGCCACCTGCAGTGACAACTATTATTGAACCCATTGGCAAGACTCCAGGGAGGCCTGCAGCAGCACCTCCTAGAGATACAGTACATTTAGATATGTGAAGAAATGTTGTCAGCCCTATAACCAAGTGAGACATATTTTTCTGCCTGTGTTGCTTCCATATACTCGGGAGTTCAACCCAGGGTCCCAAAATGGCTCCAAAATCCTGAGGCAGAAGAGTGATGAAGGATGATGAATTAGTAAAACTGCACATAAGTCAGAGCTCTTGTCAAACCTGAACTCATACTGAATTGGAAATTGATGTCCAAAAGAAAACTGTGTGAATAAATACATGCATACTCTTTCAGAGCAGTGTTTTAAAACTGAACTCTTACTTAGTGATTGTAAATACTATGTATGACTGGTCTTGGTGAAAGACTGATCTAAGACATAGAAAAAAAACTAATGGCTAGAGAATGTTAGAGAGAGCAAACTGTGCATGACTTCCAAATTTATCTCAAAGGACACACTGCTCTCTTCTGAAGGGAAACAGAAGAAGGAGAGTGGGTCTGGGGGAGAGGGGAGGTGAGGGGAGGAGAGAGAGGCGTGGAGGAAGGTAGAATTGTGGTGGGAATGCATTGTATGAGAGAAGAGTTTATTTTCAATAAAAATTCTTCTATATTAAGTTTATTTTTACTCTTGTTTTTGTTTTAAAAAGCTACTGATTATTAACTAACAGAAAAAAAATATTTAATTAAAATAATTTGCTATTTTCACATTACTTTAAAGTTCCACTCAGGTCTTCACACCAAATGAAATCTCTGCTGTGTAAAGATAAATTAAGCAAAGTGGTATTGATGACATGTATCTCAGGAAGATCCACGATTCTCACTTGTTAGTCAAAGTCTGGTTCCTGAGTCAGCATGCTCTCAGAGGTTCAGATGGCAGTGAACTTTATGACCAGCCTGCAGATGGCAGCAAACTTACACTCCCGCACCAGAATCTAACCTTTCAATTGCTCCTTTAGACCATTCTTACTCTGTTTTTATTGCCACAGATTACACACACAACAATTAAATAATATAAGGAAAAGGAAGTCACTGCTACTGGAACATAACTCAAAGGCAAGTAGAAATTTGAGGAAAAAAGAAGCAAAATGAGACTTGATGCTAAGACTAGTAGAAAAAAAGTAGTTTGATATTGTCAATTTATCATTTGGATTTGGCAAGAATGGGATTGGGCCATGAGTTGGAAACATGTCTAACACTGGCTAAATTAAAAGACCACAATGCTTTATCGTATAGTGATGTGATATGTCATCCTGCTATTAAATATTTCTTTGTGAAGACACTAAGCTAGAATTATGATACTAAGATATGACACACCCAGCATTCCTAAAAGAGTAGGTAACAACAATCCATTTGCACTGACTTTGAGATTCTGGGAAGCATTGACTCTGAAGCTTCTACCAGAGTGTTTTATCATCTCTTGTCCATATTGAAGAAACTTTACTACTTATAGATTTAACTCAGTTTATCAGTGGAAAAACTATTAACCTTTGATACCATTTACATTCTATGAATCAGATTCCTTAGCTGTAAATGGATTTTTCAATGGTGACTAAGAGGAAATAATGAAGATGGAAGCAATCACTAAAACTAGGCTCCAATGATCATCAGCACATCAATATTTGCATTTTAGGCCCCATGGAGCAATACAGAGGACATTTGCCTTATTAGCAAGGTTTCATGAGCCGTAAAGGGTTTTGTTTTGCATGATTCATTGTTTAACAAAATGTCATAGGAACTGGGCCCATTTGCCTTTTAAAGCCACCTGTCTCCTGGCAGAAACAGGTGTGCTGTGTAGGTAGTGTTCTCAGTGTTCAGATGCACTGACCGAAGAAATGCCTCGAGAGACCTGCCATTATGAGGGAGAAACTGATACAACAACAGCTTGGCTGTTAGAGTATCAGCATAAGATTTATGACACCTCTCTGCTCTAACACCTGTGAGACTAAGAACTGAGCTCCAATGTAGGAAGAGGCCAGTGGACAGCAACTTTCAGATTGATATTTCTGAATGATTATCTGTGGAATGATTATGATTAAACTCATGTTCTATTCCAGTTCAGATCTTGCCAAATAGTTACCATTTAATTGCTTTTTCATTGCATGGACTTTAAATGAGTTCAATATCCTTTTTTTTTTCCTTTCTATGTCCAGCTTTTCTTTGCTTTAATAAATACAGGGGTATCAGGAAATCATAGGGATATACTATATGTTTTTTTTCCCTGAAACATAAAATCTGTATTCTTCAGCATTTTTAAATGTTTCTGTGTTTAAGTCATTTCTGACATATTACATATATTCAATAAATATTGGCTATTGCTTTTGCATAATTGACTTTTGAAGGCATGTAAAAAGGATAGGTAATTCAGTAGAACACTCCATGTTAAAATACTACTAAGCCCTTGGGAAATTGTAGCCACATAATTCTCTTGTGATCCTTACCTAATATTTATGTAGAAGAGAAGTTTAGAGAATGGAATGGGGTCTACCAAAGGCATCTCTTATGAGCCAGAACCTGTATAAGGACCTTCACATAGGTTGTCATATAGCGAAAGAGGCAATATTGTAACAACAATTAGTTATGTCTGCTCTGCTTATGAAGTCATTGATGGAAAAATTTAGTTCCACAAAGCCATGCGGATGGAGACTAAACATTAAATAGAAAGCAGAATATTTGTGTTGAATATCCACTGTGTCTTGAACAAAAAGGACAAGCTCATAACCTTCCAAAAACCAATGAAGTACCATGCTAGTGAATCAGAGAGGAGAAAGATGTCACTTTATGATAATGGACTAAGTGTTGGGTAAACAGGAGTGGTGGAATCTATGATAGGTTCTTTAGAAATTTTGCCTCGGGGGGGGGGGGGGGGGGTTGGAAATTTAGCTCAGTGGTAGAGTGCTTGCCTAGCAAGTCCAAAGCCCTGGGTTCCGTCCTCAGCTCCGACAAGGAAAAAAAAGAAAGAAAAAAAAAAAGAAATTTTGCTTCTAGTACTTGGCTTTAGAAATGCTACCAAATCTACCAAAAGAAATCAGAAGTGTGAGTTTTTATTGTACCACTCACAAAATTTAGTTTGTGGCAACTGATGTGAATGTGGACAAGTAATGAAAATAAAAACATTTAATTGTCATAAAACCATGGAGATTTGTTTTGCCTTAAGCTTCTCCATTCATTTCTATTTCTAAAGTAAGTGGAATATTCCACTGCAAAAACTAAAAAAAAAAATGAAATATATGTGGGCATATTTGACCAACTCACTAAAGAAGAGTCCTCTAAGAAGCAAAAGTAAGGTTAAGTCTTAATTGTAATAAAATTTTTTAATGAATGTATGTATGTATTATGTGTGTGTGTATCTCTGTTTGTGATGAATAAAATATTTATCCTATCATCTTTCACTCCTTTTGCCCTTCCTTAGCTATCTAAAACCATGATTTTTAAACTAACCTTTGATTTACTCTATATTCACATGATAATGTTTCTAAGCTCTGAATGCATGACCAGAATATGACTGTATTTAAATCATGCTCATTTTACAGGTAAGAATTCAGAGTTATAAAAGTAGAAAATGACTTTCTCCAAATTGTAAACTAATAACCAATGAGGTTAGAATCCTGATTCAGTGTCTTGGTTTAAAGTGTTGGCCTCTTTTCCTGTATTTTCTCTTTATCATAGAAGATAAAGCCTTGTACTCCATCTCCCCAAGGCTAGACATGATCAACTCATCAACAGCAATGGGAATGGACCTATGAACCTCCCAACATTTGCAAGGAAAACAATAACTACCATTGGTTGCTTAGTCTCATAAGAAGATTTGTAGATCATGAGTGCTAACAAAGTGGTCATGACAAGTGAAAAGAGGTTACTCTAAAATCATTATGGCATCTAGCCTTCACTGAGATTAACTCGATCCATTTTATTCTTTGTAAAAATCAATTTAAAAATAACATGACTATTTGTTTTGAAAACCCAATGGTAAACAAATACTTTCTATCTTTTCACATAAGTTAAATATATAAGACATAAAATAACTGTCCCAAATTGGAAGGCTAACTAGTCATTAAATATATTACAAAGTTTAAGGGAACAATAGATTCATATATGATTGAGGTCTTATATATCAATATTTCCTAGAGATATTGAGGCCAATTAGTTTGTGTAGGTGTTCTCAGTTATGCTCGTACAACCATAATAACAAACAAATAGCAATTTCTAAGAATATATTACCATTATTAATCAATGGGTGCACTTTTGGATATAACACTTTAGTCAAAGAAGAATATTTTTATGAGACTTGAACATTTCTTTGAATGTTTGCATATCATATTCATCTTTTGATGATTGTATTTGAATCTATATTTAAAAGACATCAAATGATAGCTATATTGTATCTGAATTAGGCTCCTACTACATGGTATATGCTCCAACATTGTTTGGTGAATGAATGAATAGATAAATAAACAAATGAAACAATATTTCTCAGGCTCCAAATGTCATTGTTAATCAACAAAAGAAACCAAACAACAAAAGAAATCAAACAGAAGGGTTCTTGCCTTTTTCCTTTTTTATCCTGGGGTTTTGAGAAAGGGTTTCTCTGTGTAGCCCTGGCTATCTTGGAACCCGCTCTGTTGACTAGGCTGGACTCAAACTTAAGAGATCCACCTGCCTCTGCCTCTTAAATCCTGGGATTAAAGGTGTATGCCACCACAACTCAACTTTTTGAATTTTTAATTTTATTTCTTTTTTCAGAAGGTTTTTTTTTTGGGGGGGTTCCCTGAAGGTGTCATATAGGGAAGCAAACTGCCTGAAGAGATAAGAATGAAAACTGGATGCAGACTGACTTCTTCAACCTAGATCAGATTGTAGATCAGATAATAGGCAGCTTATTCCCAATGCATTTAAGCCCAGCATAATTTGGAAACAAATTTCCTGGTGTAATACAATCCCTGTTGTACAAGGAAGTGTAATTACATTGAAATGCAACTCAGGGTACATGTCATTTCTTCCAAGATGAGTTCTAGAGATAGGCTACTTGTCCTAGCTTAAGTGCCTAAGGGTTTCAGGATCAAGACCATTTGAGCTATTAGCCACTTTGATCCTGGTTGTGGGAGCTTGGAGAACCTTTGCCTATAAGGATTATTTAGGTTACTAGCATTGCTGGCCTAATTTTAAGACCTTGATATGGTGTGGCCCAATGGATAACACAGATCACTTCCAATTCTCAGCTTTCTGGATGGAAGAACAGGTTTTTCATCTTTCCTGTGGAAAGACAATCCTGTGTGCTTAACATTTCCTGGTTTCTCTGGAGATCTGTGGGCTCAAGAACCTTTCTACTATGTTCTCAACAGTATTTGTCTCAGTACTTATGCTTAGTAAAAATGAAACCTTTTTCTTTGTAAAAAGGTTGTCCTAGATTAACTAAATCACACCACTTCTTCCCTTTTTGCTAGAATAGAATCAGCCCAGTGTGGCCCTTTAGTTGATGATATGGGTCAGCTTAAGGAGGAAACAGTTGCTGCAAAATCCGTATTAGTAGAGTAGAAAAGTATTGCCAGAAGTTTTTGATTACTAGAAATATTAAGTTGTATTATTATTGGGATTTGGATATGTTGTGTACAAATGCATTAAGACAATAGACAAGGCAAATAAATTACTGTGCCATTGAACAGGTATGTGACAATTTCTGATAAGCCTTGTTGAGTATGTATGCTTAGGGTAGCACTCCATTGAAAAAGATGTAGAAATAAGAGAATTTATGATGCTACCTAATTTAGATCAATCATGACTTGATACTATATTTTTATAGTGTTGCCAAATATTATTCTGTAGCAGTTCTAGGAACTCTGGGCAGTTGTTAAATTTTGAAAGGACATCCTGTGAAGCTTTGAAAGGTGTTTTTTCCCACTAAAGGTAAAATTAAAAGCTGTCATTCTCCAAGATGGTCCCAAAATGAACCTGAAGTAGCCATGTCAACTGTTGTTGTTCAGAATTGGTACACTCTATTTTATTTCCTGAATGACGCTTCTGTTTGGGATCTGCAAAGCTTAGTTTGTATCTGGAATTCTCACAAAAACAGAGTCTCATGAAAGTTTCAGGGCTCTATGCCCTGATCAGGTTGAAAATATGCTGGCACAGCCAGCACAGGTTCCAGCCAAGTCATGGATGTACAGAGAAGCCCTGCAGTACAGAATGCAAAGCAATGGCAAAAAGTAAGTTCAGAGTCCTTCCAAACTTTCCAGACATGGTGCCGTAATTTCTGGGCAGTGGATCAGCTGTGAAGGTGCTCATGTCAAATGGGCAGGTTCAGTAATTCCTGAAACAGATGATGGTGAATAGAATAAAGCACAGCTACCCGTTTCCACAAAGTCAGCCAAGGATATTATTCTCTCCAACATAAATATCACTCCTGAATTCTCATTCATGAGGAAATGAGAAGACAGACATGAGATGCTGCTTGTGTTTAATGAAGGAAATCAACAATTCTTAGAAGTCTCCTTGGGTCATATTTTGTGTTCAGACACTTTCTAAATTTTATCCCACTTAATCCCTATGGAAAACTTGGAATGTCACTGTGGTCATTCAGTATCACTACAGAGGCAAAGGGAGACTGAAGATCTCCCTCAAGGTCACACACACATCATAGAGTGTTAGAGCTGGGACTCAGTTTTAACTCCCACTTTAAAGGACAAACCCTTTTCAATACACCAAGATCTTGCCTCTGAGTTTACTTTAGAATTTTGGAATGTAATATATATTCGGATGATGTTTCCCTTTTTAAACACATTCCTAAAATACATGTGCAATTCCTTCACGCCGTGAAGGATTACAGTGTTCAAAATCCATTTCCACCAAGTGAACCCAAGATATTAGGTGTCAGTTATCAAAAGTTGAATGACTTTAAGTTCTATAACTTCTAAATAATTTTATGAAATTAAGCAGAAACAGAAAGGAAATATTTGTTGTTTCTATTTATTTTTAGTTCTCAAGAATGTCACAGAGCTTCTTGTAGCTCATTTAGCAGTAAATAAAGCTTAAAATAATTTTTAAAGTAAGAAAAAATGTCCTTGAGCCCATGAAGATATGATTAGATACAGGTAGCCAATACAAATTGAGAGACAGTGACCAAATGTGTATGAAAATTAATCACTTTTCCCCATCCAGAAATGAATCATATTCATAGCAACATCATTTACTCCTGGGTATTATGCTAACTCTTTGCCCTTAGGTTCATTCCAGGTAATACTAGGAATAGTCTTTCCAATTGTAGTCCACGAAATTCACTGATATTGAAACTCACCCCAGAGGCAACACCCTGATATTGTTGGTTTCTATCAAATTGCTAAAAATTTCAAAGGTACCTGTGTCCATGAGAAGCCCTGCCTACATTCTTAAAAAAGCAGATTAAAAAAAAAAAAAGTCAGAGACCTTGAGTTGGAGGGATCATCAGTGCCCATCTGGTACAAATCTTACCTTAGGTACTGTAAGTCACTTTTTCCAAGTTCCCTCTCCTAGCAAGCAATTGATCTACACCTACTCAAATCCTGCCAGGACTTCAGTGAGACATCTTTGGAATGGCTAGATTCATTCTTATTTTTTTCTGTAAGATTATATTTTGAACATGGGAGAGGTCACCCTAATTCGCAAGGTATGTGGGAAGAGCAATATGGCAGTATATTGAAAACACAGAGCTTGTGGGGTTAGCAGAGGCCGGGGCCCTCTGTGATACATCACTGTGTTATGCAGCTGTTTTTGAGACAATAGCAGTGTCTGCTCAGTTATGGTGAATTTAGAGCTTCAACAGCACCTGAAATTCAGAAATTAATATGCAGCTGAATGCCCTTTCCAATAAACCACATTTTAATTTCCTCAAACAAAATTCATTATTTGTGGATGACTGTTAGCATAGTTTGGCAATACACAATTTGGGCTTACTGTTTTTTATTAAAAACTTTTATTTAATATTTTCCTATGCATCATTTGTAACTGCATTTATAAAATAAAGAGAGAAAATAAAACATACACATTTGGATTCAATTTCCCTATCTTCAGGTTTCTAACCATTTTTTTCTCCTGTGAGTCATTCAAATACTTGTAACTTTCATGGGTAAGACAATAAAATGTCCCCCCACACCCAAAGTGAAGGACCATTGTAAGATTTAATGTTTTAAAATGAACACGAACTTACTGTTTCCTCATAATGCACTTTACTTTCTGCTCCAAATGCCAAGGTTTTATCTGGCAGTTTGGCTTTGTGGTTGAGAATGGGTTTGGGAGTACTCAGATAGGCTTTCTAACGCTACTCGCCTCTCACACAACCCCGCGGAAATTCCTCAGTAAGTTAAACCTCGATGTCCAAATAGACGTCCTGCTTACTTCTGAGGCCAAATTAGATGAAGCATATCAAACCCTTGGAATACAGTCTAAGAAACTGCAGCTGTTTTAATTATTTTTAGTAGACCTGAGAATAAGGAGCCATATAATCTTCAGCAATATCCCAGTCCCAGCCCTCTAAGTAGCATCCACTGAAGGGTAAAATTGCTCTTTTTCCTCATCCTTAGTTTCTCTTTAGTACCTAAATTTGTTTACTGAGACTCTGAGGCATCAATACATGTAATTGTTCATTTGAAAAAAATATGAGATATATTTTTGGATTTTTTTGTAAATTATAAACAGATAATAGGCTGATGAGCCTGCTCTTTGGGAACAAACTGATTGCTACCAAAATAGGAATACTTTGTAGCTATGGGAGAGGGACCTTGCTCCCATGGTAAAAGCTACATCTAAGACACCCTGGAGGAAGTTAGTGATCACTGTCTTCTTGGCTATTAATGGCAGTGTGACAAAGGTCCACAAAATAACTTTATTCATGACTCAGTGGTTCTCAATCTTCCATGCTACCACATTTTAATACAGTTCCTCATGTTGTGGTGACCTCCAACCATAAAATTATTTTCATTGCTAGTTCATAATTGTAATTTTGATACTATTATAAGTCTCAGTGTAAATATATGGGTCTTTTGATGGTCTTAGGTGAGTCCCATGAAAGGACCCTTTGGCTCCCACTTGCTGAGACCACTGCTCTAGCTCCTACCTAACTCTTGTGATTCTTCAGTCCATCAGGAACAAATGATAGTCATTTACAGTCTCAAATTTTGAAGACCTATGCACTGGAACTCAATTAATAAAGAGAGGAAAAGTCCACTACTATTGGCTCACCATGGGTTACCAGTCTGTGTGTTTTGGTGTGTGTGTGTGTGTGTGTGTGTGTGTGTGTGTGTGTGTGTGTGTGTGTGTGTGTGTGTGTGTGTGTGTGTGTTCTGCAAGAATATTTGCTGTGGCAGGCACAAGGATGCCCTTTTAGATCTAACTCCAAGGAAATGCTTGCTACCCTGATACAAGGTGTGTGCTCAACAAATGCCTTCTATCTCTCAGCAACTTTAGGGTCTGAGAACTCCTTCACCTGTCCAGAGCTTCCTTGTCTCATCTCACATTCTTAAAGGGACTCCATGATAGGTTACAAACCTCTATTCTAAAGTTATCACTGCACTGGATAGTTAAGATCACCCTAGACTCTGCCAGGTTTGCACTACAGATGGAGTTCTTTCTCTACCTCTCCTTCCCTCTGTTCCTTCCATAGGTGTGATCTTGAATCATTCACCTTAGACTTCATGCTCCCATCCAGCATCTGCTCCCTGAAAATCCAACATCCATTCTAAAATATGGTATAGAAGATGATAGAAAATAATAAGAGAGAAAATGGAATTTGGACCTCGGCAAGTAATAGCTAAGATAACATGGGCACCCACAATAGGTGGTAAGTTAAGCACAACCATCCCCAGCCAAAGTGACCTTCCAATTGGTACAGTTTGGGCATATGGTTAGTTGACAGAGATTCTGGTTTGAAGGAAATGTGCAGCTGGAGACAAAGTTGGGGGCATTAAACTATATTAAGAAAAGAGAGCAAAGACCGGGATAACAGGAGGTTACTGCTAAGCACTGTGGTGGTATTGTGTTCCTCAAAATATTGTGCACCCTAATAAACTTATCTGGGGTCAGAGAACAGAACAGCCACTAGATATAGAGGCCAGCAAATAGTGGCACACGTGACTTTAATCCTAGCATTCCAGAGGCAGAGATCCATCTGGATCAAAACCACACTAGAAACAGCTAGGCATGGTGACTCATGCCTTTAATCCCAGGAAGTGATGGCAGAAAGGTATATAAGGCATGAGAACCAGGAACTAGAGCTGGTTAAGCTTTCAGGCTTTTGAGCAACAGTTCAGCTGAGATTCATTCTGGATGAGGACTGAGTGGCTTCCACTCTGAGGAAACAGGATCAGCTGAGGAACTGGTGAGGTGAGGTGGCTGTGGCTTGTCCTGCTTCTCTGATCTTTCAGCGTTCACCCCAATACCTGGCTTCAGGTTTGTTTTTATTAATAAGACCTTTTAATATTCACGCTACAAAGCACCGCTGTTATTGTATATTATAATGATGAAGAACTCAAGGACAACTGGAAATAAAGCTGAGATACTAGATGGAAGGCATCTTTGATTGCATATAAAATATAAGAGTTAAAAAGAAAACCACATAATTTATCAGTAAGTTTTAAAATCATAGACCATAATTCTGAGGCTTTGTAGTAAAGGTAAATGAACTTCAGAGGGAGTTAAATATATAAATAAAGACAAATATGATATGTCAAGATTAGGCTTCTATTTGGAAAGTAAAACAAAACCCTGACACGCAAAGACTTCTGCAAGGATGTACTAGGTTTTATATTCCAGATTCCTTAGGAAGAAGATTCAGGGATCTGCCAAATTAGTAAAACTTTAGATGAACATTGGCTAGATAAGAGCCCAAATACTTAAATTTTGTATTTTCTACAGCCTACAATAAAGAAAGAGACAAAATATCTCTTTGTGTTTTGGAGACAGCATTTGTTTCCATAAAGATAATGACTGAACTCACATACCATGTGGCTGTGTGCATAGGCCAAAGGAAGGGTACAGCTACCTTTCACAGAGGCAGTTGTGTAAGTAATTCTTCAGCTTGCATGGTTTAATCACTGGCTTCAGCTCCAGGATTGGTGGTAAACACTACCTGTTTATAGACTGCGGTGGGAAGATTAGGAGTGAAGAGGTAAGATACATGGAGAGACACATCATTATAAACAGAAACGTTGCAACTGTCTAGTTGGTGAGTTGAAATGGTCTTGGCAAGTAATCAAAGGACATCTTCAAGAATAGTATTGGTGCCCTTATAAGAAGATACCAGAGAGATAAGCTTGCTTCCTCTCTGCTATGTGAAAATATAGTGGGAAGTTGGTCATCTAGTGCCCTAGAAGGCAATCTTCACTAGTCTGACCAAATTGGTATTCTGGCTTATGTAACAGTGGGGCATACATTTCTATTGCTTGTAATTTACCTAGTCAATGATGTTTTGTTATAAAGAATTTATTTGACTAAGACACCTCCATATGGAGGGTGCATTCTTAGAACTCTAGTGGGTGCTTGAGGCTGCAAATAACAGAAATCTACACACTGGGATTTTCCCTCTGCTTAGTGTGGTTGTGAGCTTAAATGCCTTACTCTTAGCAATCATCTCTCATTATTCAAGAACTTGAATTGCATTGACATTGGTGAGCACAAGAGTCATGCCAGACAGGGCAATTCACCTTACTGTAGAGGGTTTATGAAAGTACACCCATTACTACAGGATCATCTGGCTTACGTGTTTGTTTATTTTAATCAGATACCATCACACTGGCTTAGCATGTGTGATGCTACAGTTGAAATGCCAGTTTTTAGGCAGTTCTCAGTATGGATTGAGGGCCTGAATCTTGGATTTAGCATTTGATTTGAAACAAGACACTTTATATGGCACTATCAGAAAGAAGTTATAAATGTCAGAATCAACGTCAGATGAAAAAGAATCCACATTTTCCTGACTTGTATTAATTCACTGATTCCATGTTGCAAGTTTGGAAGGCCCTCAAAATTACGCACTATTCTGTGGTTCAGTAGGATGACTTAAGAACGTAGCTTAGAGCTTAGTAAGGCTCTTTTACTCCACTCTGTGGTTCACTGATGCAGAATATACAGATGGGAGTCATCAGCGGTGAGTAGCACATAGGAAGGCACACAGGGGCAATTCTAGATGCCAATCTCATTTCCTACCTCTGGGAGGTTCTTAAGGACAGTACTTCTAGAACTGATGGATAGCAATATTTATTGACTTTAGCCATATAGCAATGTTGACCTGAGCTCAGAGAGCACTTTGTGGAGATTGGTCCCATAGACATGTCCGGTAGTCTGAGCAACTTGCTTTAGTTCGCATCTTTTCCAGAGACTGAGTGGTAGTGTGTGAACCAAGGCCCCCACTAAAAATAGAATAAAAAAATAGATTGTCTAACACGGCCCAAGTCTTTTTCCATAATTAAACTTTCAACATATACTGTTTAAATGATTAAATGTCCCAGGTAAAAAAGATGCTCTTTTTAGACAGACTGTCCCAAGGACTTTGATATTAAGTCATGAAAATCAGAAGACTTAATCTACTTGACTGAGGTTTATCATCTATTGTACACTAGTCTTATCATTGTGGGCTGTGCATGTTTAGACAGACTAGCTCCAAATGGATCACCCTGTCACAATTAACAATAAAAAAATCCGCTGAAATGTAAGCCATTTTTGGCACTTAAGGCAGCTTTGGATTTTCAGAGGGCAGGGAGACAAAAAAGGATGGCTACATTGTCTTAAGAAAAGTTGCATCTGGAGATCAAGAAGTGCCAGGGCTGTTGAATCCCGACTGGGAGCAGGAGACAATAGTCATAAATCCAAGGCAATCATGTGTGTATGTTTCTTGCTTCTTCTTAGTACAGTTGTGACTGTTATTGAGCAAAGCAGAAAATTCAGCCTGAGAAATCCATGGATAGCACAGATTCATGATATTTTGTTCATGAAAATAAATTATATATATACTCATAACAGAATAGTTGGTTGGCATTGTCTTTCAAGTTGCTCCACAGATAAAGCAGAGTAATTTTTTTTTAAAAAGACTAACCTTCAGAGGAAGATAATAACACCATTAAATTATAAATTATTACATGTATTTTAGAACAGAAACCCGGATATATACTTTCCTGCTAATCTGAGTTCACAAAGTATAAAATTATCCATACATGTTGTATGTGTATGCATATATATGGTGATTTGATTATTAAATAATTGAGTAAAACCATCCTTGTATATCTGCCATGCTAGCTCACTTTGGTGATCAGAGACACTAAATTTGTTGTAGAATTGGTTTAAGGAAGCACACACAGCAGTAAGGACTGAAGGCAGACAGTGTCTCCCTTTAGACTACAAAGAAAACATGCTCTTGTTACAATGAAAGTTTCACTCCCGAAGCTCTAGGATGCTCTCTTATGACACAACCTCTGAGAATGTCAACTGACCCTTTGCTGTCAGGCTGCAGTAACTGAAGCCCAGGGAAAGAAATGTGGGCAATCTGATTACCACTCTAGTTTTCGTAATAAAGACTTTTGCCAGTGAACTGTGTTTCAAGTCTCCTCTACTTATTAGTTTGAAAGAATTCATAAAAGCTTAGACTATTCACTACTCTTGATATTTGTATTTATTTTGATATAAAGTTTCAAAGGTGATAAGTTTCTTTTTTAAATGTACTTTGATTTTAAAAAGTATTAGTATCTCTTCCTTCCTCATAGTTGCTGAGCTGAAATCAGGAGAACCCTGCTATTCTGTTATGAAAGTGGAAGTTCTAGATCCACACATGCACAATAAAAACCTGTTCCTTCTTGGTTTATATCAAAGCAAAATTGCTTGCTCTTTAGGTAAACAAATATTTCAGATACAAGTTTAAAGTATAGGAAGAGATATACTATGTTGGAGATTCTCTGGAGAAATGGAGCCAGTGAAATACGAAAAAAAAAAATAACACACACACACACACACACACACACACACACACACACACATACACACATATTCATTCATTCACACACATTCACAACAATTAAAGAAAATGAGGCCATGAATTTGAGAGAGTGATCTCTAGTACATGGGATGGTTTTGAGGGAGGAAAAAGAAGGGCAGGAAATGATATAATTGTATTACAATCTTACAATAATAGTAAACTGTTTGAAAAAGAACTTTCATGAATACTTTTTACTGAGGGTGTATTTTAAAACTCCACCTTCCTCCAGATAATGAAGCTCAAAGAATGTAGGTTAATAGCGAACTAATTTTAACATAAATTTTAAAATCATAGTTTTTTGTACCACTTGCTTTTGCTGCAGGGTCTTGTGATGTAGCCCAGCCAAATCTCCTTGCATTCACAAATTTCCTGCATCAACTTTGCTCTAATGCAAGGACAATTGTTTACACATGTTCTACTTACAATTATTTCATTAACGACATGTAATTTAACAGAAGGACACTTGTGATCATTTTGTGTTATATATTTGCATATTATCTTGCATACATGCTTGTTTGAGGACCATAGCTTAAAAATTACACTAATGCTGAGGTAGGTTATGACAGGTATGATTAATAGTAATATTTGAGAATAAAATTGTAGGACAAATCAGTTGGGTTTATTTAACATGAGAGAAATCAGATATTTCCATATTGAAATAAGAGAACCATTTACCTCAAAGACTAACATCTTCTTATTTGCTGGATTTAATTGAAATATAATTTCCTTAGTCCCTAAAGCCTGTATTTTAATAAATTTTCAGAAATCCTAATTGAATTAACCTTTGGAACAGTAACTATAAATTTGAACTAGCTATTCAATTAACATAGAGAAAGAACATAATCAAAAAATTCTGCAGTGTCTATGATCTGTTCAGAAACTAGTATTAGATTATACTTCATTATTTTTTTTTCTACAAGACACCACTGCAAACAGCAGGGTAGAGCATAATTGTATTTATTGCAAAGTATTTCTTTCTTTTACACCTCTCTTTTTCAGTGTATATGTGTGTGTGTGTGTGTGTGTGTGTGTGTGTGTGTGTGTAGTATGTGTGTGTGTGTGTATGTGTGTGTGTATGTGTATGTGTGTGTGTGTGTGTGTGTGTGTACTGGGGAGAGAGAGAAGTTGTCACAATTACAAGTGAAAGTATCAGTTTAACAAGTGTGTACAAGTGTGCACTAAGAGAGTTCTGTAAACATGCAGGCAGTAGTGAGGAGTGTAGCTGTGGCTCCCTTCCCTGTGCTGGGTTTCCTTCCTATCAGCATTCATATTCAGGGCCACACAACGTGTCTTTAAGGAGCACAGAGTGACAGCGGTCTCAGCTCTGCCTTTCTTGCCCTTGACCTCTAACAAGCTTTCTTCCCCTGACAACTGGGTTTTATTCCCTAATACATGTACTATGTAGTTTGATGGCTCCAGGTAAAAATGATTTTTGTAGCCCCCTGAGCTCTTTAGAGAAGATAGCATAGAGCTAGAAAGCCACACTGGTGTTATTACTGAAAAAAAGAATATATCATTAAATACACACAACAAAGTCTAGCCATCATCTCTCAAGGGCATTGGACTCTGAGCTGAAATTTTCCCTCATGAGAAGTTCAGACAACATACTGTGAAGTGAGAAAAAAAACAAAATTGGTAAACTGCCCGTAGCTGACAAGACTACTCAAAATGATGAAAAGAATATACATCAACTTCCCATGAAAAATAAACACTTTAAAGTTATTTCTTCAAAATACAAGAATATATGAGGCCAATAGCAGATGTCACTTCTTAGCAAAGGTGTGATTTGGAACTCTCATCCAATAACTGATGGAAGTGGATGCAGAGATCCTCGGCCAGGCCCCAGGTGGAGCTCCAGATGTCCAACTGTCGAGAAGGAGGAGGGACTGCAAGAACATGAATTGTTGAATCCAAGATTGCAAAAAGCACAGGGACAAATAGCCAATCGGATGGAAACACATGAATTATGAACCAACAGCTGTGGAGCCCCCAGCTGGATCAGGCCCTCTGGATAAGTGAGACAATTGAATAGCTTGATCTGTTTGGGAGGCTCCCAGTCTGTGGGACCAGGACCTGTCCTTGGTGCATGAGCTGGCTGTTTGAAACCTTGGGCTTACACAGGGACACATGCTCAGCCTGGAAGGAGGTGACAGGACCTGCCTGTACTGAATCCACCAGGTTTAAATGAGTCCCCAGGGGTGTCTTGTTCCTGGAGGAGATGGGAATGGAGGGGAGGGGCTGTGGGAAAGGTGGGGGTGGGGGTGGGACGGGGGAGGACAGGGGAACCCATGGCTGATGTATAAAATTAAAAGCACATAAAAATAATTAAAAAAAAAGAAAATCTTCACTATTTCTCAGAGATGCTGGCCTAACCCTTACTGGGTTCTCTGGTGCGTCTGAATTTATCTGCATGTGCTACCAGAGGAATGTGGTGTTCTTTTGTGAGGTTTCTACTTCATTTCTGTTGCTGTTGAACTTGCCTTTGCAGCACATGGGTAATCTAAATTATCTTCTCTCTATAAAGACAAATTTCTCCCGTGCAAAGATTTACTGCTTGATCCCATTTGTTTGGCTGCCTAAGAGCAACATGGATGAAGTGATGCAGGAAGAGTTGGTTTAAAATACTACTCTAGCTTTTCTTCTACAAGAAATCATCTTGGTGATAAACTGAGGCAGGTAACAGCATGCCTGAGTTCCCTTGGGGATTCTTACCTTAAAAAAACAACTGAGATTTTTTTTAAAGAAATTTATTTCTAGCAAGAATCTCCCAGATCAGTCAATAAGCAAACAGCACTAAACAAAAGCCCAAGATTCAAGACTCAATTGACCTGCTTAGAGAAAGTACCTAGCTTCAGATTTCAATTTCAACTTTGCAAATGTGTTCATAATACAATCTGTCCCCTATTGTTCTCACAAAGAATCAGGAAAATGTGTGTATGTTGAATATTGAACAATCCACGCTCTGTCATATATTAGTAATATTTTAAAGTGATGCATTTTTATCATGATGATGTGACCAGGATCTGTGAATAGTAGAGACTTGAATAAGTTGGTTTCCATATATGAGATACTGTGAGCTCTCTACTGAGTATCATAGAGGACAGACAGTATTCTCCTGTCCTTTTAAATATATAAGAAACTTTCAGTGTTGTCTAATATTTAAATTTTTCATGAATTTAGAGTTTGGAACTTTTAACTATGAGCTCTGTTTATCAAGTTGATGGGGTGGCCTCTCTTTCACCTGGAATCACTCACACTCGTTTGCCAACTGATCTTAACTGGACACAATCTCCTGAGCTCACAGTGGGCTGCATTTCAAATGAAGTCACTTCTGTTTATGCAGTAAATCTAACTCCAAACAGAACGAGGATTTAAACCTCTGGGTCTTATGATCAACATCAATCCACTAAACATTTTGTGTTATAGCCTTGGAAAACTAAAACAAAACTATTATGTGAGGTATTTTCTCAGAAGGGCTCTGAGATAGAAGGGAACTGAACTCCAGCTTTAGAAAGGCAAAATAAAGAGGAGTTGATGTATAAAAATGATGCTTCTGTTTCTGTTTGGGAAGCTATACTTCTCATCTATAGTTCAATGACTCAATATAATTTCATCTTGCTTTCAGATACACTTCCTTTGATCATTTACTTCATTTCTCAGATTAAGAAATATAATAACAAAGCACCATTGTATAATGTCTAATCTATTCTTCCAAGCTTAAAAATAAAACTAACAGAACAGAAAACTAAACAAAGTGTCTACCGATAGTAGAAAGAATCTATTTAAATAATTTCTTTTACAAACTCCCTAGTTTAACAAAGGAAATATAAGATTTTCCCATCTTTACAAGAAAAAAATTACCTTGAAAATTATACAGTCAAGGGTTGTAATTGACCTGGTTGATGATCAATCAATAACCTAATTAGTTATTGAATATATATCAATGTAATTTACAATTGATTAGTTAGACATCTTTCCAACCTCCTTCTGAGGACTCTTACTTCTGCAGATGTCTTTGGAGGACTTTCCTTTCCATCTTGCTTGCTGAGGCATTGCTATTGATCAGACGTCAGCAAAGACTTTAAAACATCATTTGGAACCATGAAAGCCTCAAAAATATCTACTGACATCTAATCCATAGCTAGAGCTGAGTTGTCAGCCACATGAAATGTTCCATCACTGCAATTCAGCTACAGTAGTGTTCTCATCCATTTGCACTGCTGTTATCAAAATACCATAGCCAGAGGTCCAAGATTGAGGAGCCAACAGGGCTAAAGTCTGGTAAAGGCTGTTCTCTGCCTCAACATTGGTGCCAGTTGTTGCCGTGTCCTCAAATTGCTTGTGGATAAGAAGGTACTCATTTTGACCTTGACCTTTAATGAGGGTGCTGATGCCATTTGGGGGACTTAGTTAACCCCTGAAGGCTGCAATCTAAACATAGTTACAAAGGGGAAATACGTTTTGGCATGAAGTTTGAAAGGGACACCATCACTTATGCTGATATTTTATTTGTGCCTAAATATGATTTTATTCATATGTTAATAAATAAAGTTTGCCTGGAGATCAGAGGTCATAGCGAGCCAGGAACAGCAGTTAGGACGTGGTAGCCCATGCCCTTAATCTGATCATATGGCAGGCAGAGTCTATGTTCGGTCAAGGAAACAGCCAAGCATGGTGACATGAGCCTTTAATTCTAGTACCAAGCATAGAGACCTGGAGATCTGTATAGATAGACAGTGATGAAAAAGTCATGTGGTTGGGTTTAGAGCCAATGAGAAGAAAGGCAATAAAAACACAAATCAGGCAGGAAGAAACTCTCTCTAGGGAAGCAATGGTGGTGAGATGGTAAGAGAAGGTAGTTTTGACTACCTGATCTCTTTGGCTATTTACCTCTGTATTTGGTTGTGTGTGTGTGTGTGTGTGTGTGTGTGTGTGTGTGTGTGTGTGTGTGTGTGTGTCTGTGTGTCTGTGTGTGTGTATGTGTATTTTATTTACTAAGACTGTTTAGAATGTCATCTATAATCACTCAAGCCAGAGTAGGTATTAAGCTCACTGATAGACTTCAAGGACATCAGTGGTTGGGTGGGCTCCATTCATCTTCCCTTTAACTTTGCCTTGTTTCAACCTATAGGAAAGGACGAGTACTTATCTGGTCTCAATACTCAAACAGTGAGATGCAATCATATTTGAGTCAAATATCCCATGCAAAGGTATCATGTTGTTTTGTTACTGAGTTAGCATAGTTAAATGGTTGAAGATAAACAAATTTGGTGGGAATTTGATCTAGCTCTTCCCTTCTCTCATACAGTTTGCATATGTTCACACCGACACATGCATAAATGGGGTCCCCAGATAGGCAATGTCAGCAAATAGCCCTCTGCCCTCTTCTAAAAGCTTCCTTAATTTCAAATAATTCATCTCTTCCTTGCATAGTACAAAGGAGGTAAATACAGGAAATGGACTATTGATTTTGTTCTAAACTTTGTCTCCAGAAACAATGTATAAATTTGGGAGAAGGGTTCTTACCTTGATTTAAAATACTTTTACATTCTCTCTCTCTCTCTCTCTCTCTCTCTCTCTCTCTCTCTCTCTCTTTCTCTCTCTCTTTGTGATTCATGTCTGTATATATGTTCTCATATGTATGGGCACATGTCTGTGGCTACACACACATGTATATGCAGGTGCCTGTAGAGATCAATGCCAGTTATCATATTTGATGGCTCTGCTGCCTTATTCATTGATGCAGGGTTTCTTAATCAAAATTAGAGCTCACTAACATGGCTAGCTAGCTCCCTCTGGCCATCTCTTTCCTCTGCTTTCTGAGGCTGTAATTACAAATGGGCTTCCATTTCCACCCATATTTATATAAGTTCTGGGGAGTCTACCTCCTATTCTCACACATGTGTAGCTTTGAATTATCTCCATCATTAAAAAAAATACTACAATATTTCACAGTATTATAAGTCAATACTTCTGTAGAGCATTCAAGTAAGGGTGATTACCATTTCTTTTTATTTTTCATGTATGCATGCATGTATGTTTCTGTATATGTGTGTTTTAGGGGTGCATGTATAAACTTTTGTGTGCCCGTATGTAGAGGTCAGAGGACAACCTCAGATACCATTCACTCATCAGAGAATTTCCACCTTTTCTTAGAGACGCACTCTTCTAGTGGTCTGGAAGTTCACCAAGTACCTTGTCTACCAGAATGAAAGCCTCAGGGAACCATGTGCCTCTGCCTCACAATCACCAATGGTAGCATTGTAGGTACATGCTGTTTAACTTTTTGTGAGGGTTCTGGAGATCTGAATTGAGGCCCTCACTTGTATTGGGCTAGTTCTTCACTAACGGAGCCATTTCTGAGTCCAGGCCACTATTACTATGTGTTGGGAACTTTTGACTCTCCTCTAGTTAATTTTTAATGTGTTTTATGTTGTTTATTTGCTAAAATGCATTTTGTCTAATCCTCCTCCATGAACTGTACTTTGGTATGCATTGTCCACACCCTCTCTGTCTTCCTTCTTCCTTAATCTTTTTTGTTCTAATGAAAATAGATTTTTTCATATACTATATCCTGATTATGGTTCCCCTCCCTCTGTTCCTCCCAGTTCCTCCCTACCCCTGTCCTGTCTGGATCCATCCATCACCCTGTTTTCAAGAGCTTTTAGGGAATTTCATTTTGGTTTCTACTTCTGTGTAGCAGATTATGCATACTTGTACTTCAGCCTCCACAGTTAAGGCAGACCATGTGAGTTTTGTCTTTCTATCACAGACCTACTTCACTTAAGCATATTACCTAGTTCTACCCATGTTCCTAAAAATGACAGAATATAGTCTTTATTGTTGCTTATATCCCACTGCATATATGTAAGTCATACATTTTAATGCATTACTTTGGGAATGAACATCTTGGTGAAGTTCCTACCTCTGACATTATAAATACTGCCATTAGAAACATGCTAATGTGTTCTTAAACTGTTCTTGCAAATTAGATATGCCTCAGTATTTTGAAAATATGTGTTTTCTCAAATCATCTTCATTTTGGCCTACATGCTTCAATTTTTTAAAGTTTACTTACTAAGCTCCTTGAAGTTGGCTTTTTTATTGCCCAAGGGGGAGAAACAAATGGTTCTAAATTAAGTACTTATGTCTGGGCCAGATGCTTCCACACCTCAGTTCCTGAGCTATATTAATCATTTTGGTTAGACCATCACTACAATTACTACCACCAACAACAAAAATATGTAAACAAAACAGAACAAACAAAGAAATCCAAGCTCCTCTGTAGTTATTGAAGTTCCCCTGGAATAACCATGCCTTTAGTAAATGTCAGCTAAACTTTTCACTCACAGAGTGAACAGGGACTATAAGCTACAGTTGTGAGATCCCTAACAGAGGGCTAGAAAGATTTTTCACCTCCTCTGGTTTAGTATTATTTATTTCCTCTCAATGGTAGATCATAGGAATGTTTGGAAATGTTAAATTCGTACAGTGCCTTATGATTTGAAAATTGCATAGCAAAATAGACCCAAGACATAGCACCTGTCTTCTCTCATTAAGAATTAGATTTCATGTGATTCTGGAGACAGATAAACCCAAAATGATTATATATTTTTTCTTTAAGAAGACCTAAATGGTTTTTTAAAATCTGCCATTGGAAACCAATATGAAGAAGGAGAAAAAGAAATCGACCTGCTGTCACAAAGGAGACCTGAAATATTAGATCGTTACTGGAATGCTAGGACCACTGAGCAAGCCAACCCATTCTCGGCTGAGTACAGAGAGAAGAAAGAGTGACAGCTATTTATTAGGACAGAAAACAAGGTATGCACTTTACAGATCAGCAACATGATGTAAATATTGACTTGCTTCAGTTTTTAAGCTGATGAAAGTGTGTTTGTAATGTTCAAACCTTCTGCAAATCAGTCCTGTCAATAGAGCATGGAGGTGGGAGGGGGCATTGACAAGCAATGTAAAGGATTGGCTAGCAGAATATTTGGTATTTTTCTCCTTTAAAATATTTGGAGATACTTCATAAATCCCCAAGGAAAAGTAGGAAACCAAGATCTGAACTCTTTGGAGTGAGATGGCAGGTATATTCACCCTCATATTGAGATGTAAGGCATTCACTCAATGGTTTGCTAGGGAGTGATTGCTGCATTAATGTTTCAGCAGCATGATTTCCATTCAACATTGTCAAATAAAAGTGGTGTTTTATCTCTTCCTCTTCCTTCTCCTTCCCCTACCCCTTCTTCTTCTTCTTCTTCTTCTTCTTCTTCTTCTTCTTCTTCTTCTTCTTCTTCTTCTTCTTCTCCTCCTCCTCCTCCTCCTCCTCCTCCTCCTCCTCCTCCTCCTCCTCCTTCTTCTTCTTCTTCTTCTCCTTCTTCTTCTCCTTCTCCTTCTTCTTCTTGTTATTATCATTGTGAGTAGACATGCGTAAATTTGAGGTTTGAATAAAGTACTGGAAACATCAAAGCTGGCATCTACTTCCGGTTCTTACAAGTATGTCCCTGCTAGTGGATATAATAAAAATTCCCATTCTTATTGTATAAAGATGTTCTTACTAGGGTTACAGTGGAACACAAATGTGTGACTAATTTTACTGTGTCTGTCACTGGGTGTCAGGAGTCAGCTCACCTCAGACTCTGCTTCCTTATCATTAAAAGGTCCAAGTATTTCCCTGACACTTGCCTTAAGTGATGGCTTTAAGACTTGATTTAGTAGTACATAGAGTTGAGTAGGACTTAAGAGGGAAGCTGATTCAACTCTTAAAGCTTCCTGCCTCCAGAGGCCTCTGCACTTAGCTGTGATAAATGCTACCTGGCCTTCAGGGCACACTTAGAGAGGTAGTATTTCTGTTCAATTCCTAAGATAAACTGATTGTACAATACAATTAATTCAATGTGTGTACTCTCTATTGTCAAAAAGCACACAAAAGGAGTCTCAGGTTGTCTCCAGAACACTTTATACCCTTGCATACAGGTTTGACCCCTCCAAAATAATTCATATTTAATAGGAGAGTGAATTTTGCATCTGGACTTAATGAACATTTTTTAAAGTTTAATTTCACAGCCATTGGAGTGAATTTAGCTTCATTAGGAATTTAGGAGAAGATAATCAAGTAAAGGTGTTTTTTTTTTTTTTTTTTTTTTTTTTCTCTATGGCTCAGTTTAGCATATCAGAGTATGACTAACACCTGAAGACAAAGTGTCACAAAACAGTTCTTCCTGATAATTCATATCTTCTGTTTTGAATATGTTTATACAACCATTAAGACTGTTGCCTTTATCTTTGGTATAACTCAGGAAAATTAGCATTGGGTTCTTATTGTGAAAGTTTGGGCAACTGCACATAGAGGCTGAGAGGTCAAGGATGAGGAAAACTCACAACACTGGCTGAGAATTGAGAAAAGGGTTGCATGATTTTAAGGGACTAGACTCCCTGGGGCTTAATTTTGCTCAGACCCATTACCTAGATGAAGTTAAATTTCAAACCACTTTGAGCTTTGATTTAAAATTCTCACTCTTATTTTTCCTCTGTCTCTAGATCTACTTTGCCCCTCCTCCCATTCTTATGCCCCCCACCCCGACCTTGTGATTTGTAACATTTGTTGATTTCTATAGCCTCATACACTCATCATAAGGACTTACATATAGTAATGAGGATAGTGAATGTGGGGTTAGGATAAGAAGAATACCACTGGGCCAGGGAAGGCTTGAGTAGTCTCTAGTCTGAGTCTGAGTGTAGCCACTCCCACATTTGGTTAAGTCATGCTGAGGGAAGGGCAGAAGCACATGTGACTACTGTCTTGCAGCAATAATGACAAACCAAAAGAGCAGAAGACTAGAAAGTCCACAAACGAGAAGCCAGAGCACCCCTGTTTTCCAGGCTAGACAACAGCTGTGCCTCCTCCATCCTGAGCTCAGAATGAGATGGTAAAGCAAAATGTGAATTAATAAGAACTCGGGGGGGGGGGATTTAGATAGTCCCCAGGGATAAGCACCATTCCTGGAGTCCTTAACATAATTTAGCTTCACCACTTTCAGGATCTGAGTTATATTTTGATTCAAACATGGCTCATCGTACACCTCATGAGCTTTTGGAGAACAGACTATCAGTCAATGCTGATTTCCTGAAAAAACCAATTCTTAACAGCATAGCAAAATTCTTGTTCATTCACTTTGGAGTGACCTGTAGTGGATAGCCATCCCAGCATTGGCCTGGAAGTTCCAACCCCCATTGAGGCTTCGGTAATGGTCACGCCCACAAGGCAGGGCGGAGGAGGAAGTGGAAGACCAAGGATAGGGAAGAGATCTTGGGCTTGGTTCCCAGACCCTGGACGCTGGAGGTAGGTAGACCGAACAGAGTTCTCCAGAGAACACAGACTGCACTATACCTTTGCCAGACCCTGCACCTACCCCTTCATTTGTAAGTTACCCCACAAAATAAACCTCCCTTTTAACTACGTGGAGTGGCCTTAATAATTTCACCAATAGTGACCAAGACTCTCTTTGGAGAAAAGCTGATTATTTTAGTTGTTGCAAACTATTGAATAATATGAGAAGTTTGTTGGTGCAGAGAGGATTTAGCCTTCAACGTATTGGAATCAAGAAAGAGTATGTGGTATATTTGGGGGACGGCCAGTATTCCAGTAGTTAAGATGAAGTGAAGAGTGCTAATGAGTGAACAAAGAGAGATAAGCGAACAGGGAGGGGAAGATCTTAGGATTCTCCAGAGCGGGGGGGGGGGGACAAAACTCCATACTTATTACATCTAAGAGAAGGTTTATTATACCAAATGGATCACCTGAATATGGAGACTGAGAAAGCATACACTTCGTTACCGTTAAGTCTCAGCTAGTGGCTAAATGTCTGAGAAACACTGGTCTCCATGGTTTCAATTCTGGAATCTTGGGACCTGAAAACCCACATCTCTGATACCCAGGCAGGGCATGACTGTCCCAGCTCTAGACGGGAGACTGGCTTCACCTCTTCTCTACCATTCCTTGTATAAAGGGTGTGAATGTGTGGAACCCCACACCAATGAGGGCAGTTCTTTTTTAATCATTTTCCACTTTTAAATGCCTATTTCCCCCCAAACACTTTCCTATGTTTGTCAAATATAATGTTTCACAATCATTTAGGTATCCCCTTAACTCAGTCAAGTTGACAGGTAAAATTAACATTCATAGAGGGCATGCATTCTAATGTCCTCTGTGCTCAGTATGATGTGTGATTTTTTAAAGACACAGTAACACATTGCCATGTAGTATAATGCACTCCTCACTCAGGAAAGCATCAGGAGCATAGGATGGACCATAGTAAGTTTTGCTCCATAAGTTGTATACTTGTCTGAACTCTCTGAACTTGTTCATAAACTTGAGTTCTCAAGTTAACTATAGCTGCACAGAGTCCTCATCAAACTATTTGCTCACTTTCACACATTTTACAACAATGGAAAGTTTTCTATTTCATAGAGATCTATTCCAGCAAGATATAAAGAATATGCCCAGCTGGGTGGCAGGGTAACTCACACCTTTAATCCCAGCACTCAAGAGTCAGAGCCAGGCAGGTCATTTGGAATTTGAGGCCAGCCTGGTCTACAGAGTGAGATCCAAGACAGACACCAAAACTACACAGAAAAACCAAAACAAACAAAAACCCAACCAAACAAAAAAAGAATATGCATATCTACTTTCTTCTAAGTTAATGCAATGCTGAATGTAAACATATATCCTGTTTGGATGATGAGAAATTTAACCCTGGTCATATTTTATGCTTCCTGTCCTGAGAGCCTGGGAGAGTTCTGTAGTCAGAAAATAATAGTGAGTTGCTCATTCCCTGTGAGTTTATTAGAAGATTGCTCACACTATGCCATATCCCTTTTCCATGCCTCCCTCTCCTTGCTGTATTTTCTGTAAATGCTAAGGGAATAACAATGCTTGGGGAAATTTTGTGCCTCTCCTCAATGTACATGACTTACAACCATCTCCTTTCAGATTCTACCACCATGTGGGGTTCTTTTCCTGAGTGTGATCGCAAGAAACCCATGGGGGAATAAACAGCTGGCTTTCCAGGAACACAATGTGTTTGAGGAGTAATTTTTTATGTTTGTTCTGGGTAAATGTGACCCTCCTATGGGGCTATGGACTTTGGAGAACTAAATTTTCCTTCTTCTGTGCCTTATGCTGCAGACACAGTATGTTTGTATAATCAGGTATGTAATAGTTTAGTCTAACCCACTAAAGAACACTTACTAACCCGATTTTACTAAAAGAAGCTTAAATATAATTATTTGGTACTTAACAAGTACTTAATTGGGGAAGTGTTAAAGCAACCTTAAACATTTTAACCAATTTGATCCAACACCACCGATGTAGACTCTGACAAAACTCCTGCAAGAGAAAAACTAAGATTTCAGAAGTTCTGCATCTTTTTTTTTTTCCTCTGTGCACAAGAAATCTTGGAGTACTGCAACCTTGCTAAAACCATGCATAAAATGAAGTGTTCAGCTGGTGTGAGCTCAAATATTAATCTTTTGTTCTTTACTTCTTCTGCCTAAAATAGAACAGTATTTTTTTTTCCCAGAGCTGAGGACCGAATCCAGGGCCTTGTGCATGCTAGGCAAGCACTCTACCACTTTTTTTTTTTTAAAGTGGGGTAATTTGCCAGGTGGTGGTGGCGGCAGTGGCGCATGCCTTTAATCCAGCACTTGGGAGGCAGAGGCAGGTGGATCTCTGTGAGTTCTAGGCCAGCCTGGTCTACCAAGTGAGTTCCAGGAAAGGCACAAAGCTACACAGAGCAACCCTGTCTGGAAAAACAAAACAAAACAAAAAAAGTGGGGTAATCAAAATAAAGTGTTTCTACATTTAAAATATTTTTTTGGTCTTTTTTTTTCCGTATGTAAAAGCAAAGAGCCTTTATTTTCAAGCTCAGAGCTTGGATTCTGTCTGACACAGGGATGAGAGCAGAGAGCCCAGAGCCATGGCAGAGTGGGGTTAATTTTTAATTATAGAAGTTGGGATGAGGGAATTTCCAGAGTTCAGTACTCTGGTTGGCTGACATTTGTCTAGGGGATATAGGAAATGTTTGGAATGTCAGGTATTTTCTCTTAGATACAGGCCCCACTGGGTGGAGTCAGCTTATAGCTTTTCCTGGCAACCTAGAGAATGCTACCCTAGGAAAGACACAGGGATCACCCAATGACAGAGAAGTGGATGAGATCTACATGAACAACTTGGACGACAGTGGGAGTAATGAAGGACAATTTGAGGGAAAGAAAGCGTAGGGGAGCAAGAGATCCTAGCTGGATCAAGAATAGTAAGGGAGAACGAGGAATAACAGACCATGATAAATGAAGATCACATGAGAACAGGAATAGGCAGAGTGCTCGAGAGGTCCCCAGAAATCCACAATGATATATCCTCTGTAGACTGCTGGCAATGGTCAAGGGAAAGCCTGATCTGACCTAGTCTGGTGATCAGATGGCCAAACACCCTAACGGTCGTGCTGGAACTGTCATCCAATAACTGATGGAAGTGGATGCAGAGATCTTCAGCCAGGCCCCAGGTGGAGCTCCAGATGTCCAACTGTTGAGAAAGAGGAGGGACTGTAAGAGCGTGAATTTTTTGGTCTTTTAAAACTTTTCATTTTGTCCTTTCCCTGTAAGGTCTGGTAGGTAATAGGGAAGATAAAAATCTCACATTTACTCTCTATTTTTTTAAATTCATTTATTTATTATGTACACAGAAGAGGATGTCAGATCTCATTACAGAAGGTTGTGAGCCACCATGTGGGGGCTGGGAATTGAACTCAGGACCTCTGGAAGAGCAGTCAGTGCTCTTAACCTCCGAGCCATCTCTCCAGCCCTAGGTATTCTTAATATACAATTCATATTCAATCATTGAGGATTTCATCCATGCATTTTGAATGTGCAGAATAATGTTTGAATATTCTTTCACTTACTTGGGGTTTTCTGTGTAAGTGTGAATAACCAAAGACACTGGTATTTGTTTCTCACAAAGTGATGGTCTTAAGAGGCTCATTAAGGAAGTTATATGGGTACCTGGTTCATCAACAAAGGGTATATTTTCAAGGGACAAGCTAAAAAGTCCATATTGTTCATTATATAATAGTACTTCCCCCACATTCTATCTTATTTAGAGCTGAGGTTCTTAAATTGTGGGTTGTGACCCCCACAGGGGGTCTCATATAAATTATTATTCTTATCAGATATTTACATTATGACTAATAACAGTAGCAAAATTATAGTTATGAAGCAGCAACAAAATAATTTTATGGTTGGAGGTTAGTACAACATAAGGAACTATATTAAAAGGTCATAGTGTTAGGAAGGTTGAAAAACTACCAAGATTCTACACCAATAATTATATAAAAATAGTAATAGAGTAGCATTCTACATAAAAGGTATAATAGGAAGAAGGATAAAACATGAATCCAAGGAAATATTTCTTTTATTTTTTAATTAGTAGTACATAATAAGTTGTAAGATTTATAAGTGTTAGAGCATCCTAAATCTTTTGACATAACATTTTGGTGTTTCTAGTTAGTATGTGTGTAGCATCTGGTAACATAACCAGGTACTAATTGCTATGCTTTGATCATAGGTGATTTGTATATGTGCAAGTTTCAATACTGGTTCTTTGTTTTTGTTTTTGTTTTTTGTTTTTCAAGACAGGGTTTCTCTGTGTAGCTTTGTGCCTTTCCTGGAACTCACTTGGTAGCACAGGCTGGCCCTGAACTCACAGAAATCCACCTGTCCCTGCCTCCCTAGTGCTGGGATTAAAGGCATGTGCCACCACCGCCTGGCTACAATACTGGTTCCTAAAAACAGATGAACATTATCCTGAGGCTACCTTACCAGCAGCTCAGAGTATGCCCTCTGCTTATGCAACTATGATGTGAAATACTCAAAGAATAATAAACTTTGAAATTCATGTAAGAATTAAAAGACTAATTCTCCATATTCAGTGTAATACAAGACTTTGCACATTCATTCAGTTGTCAAATTGGGCTTTCTCTTTAGTTTATATAATGTTGTCTGTAAGGTTGTACCTACAACCTTTACAGTTTCTACATGAGTCCATGAGGGCACCATGAGTCTTAGTTCGAATTTGTTTCCGAAAAGAGACATTCACTACTTGGACACATCAATAATGACCTTGCAGTTTTTAAGAGACTTTAGCCAGGATCCATGCATCTACAGAGCATGTCAGTGGTAACAAGGTATTTTCTAAGAGTGATGTTCCATTTTAATAAGAAAGTATCATCAAATAGACTAGATATTTTAAACTGAAAGTTTGGCAATTCAGGCATATAAAAAGCTATAATGTGGAAAACTCTGCACTTCAACAGATCTACATTTCCATAAGAACTGAATCACTCTGGTATTGGAGATATCCTGTGATCCAAAGAGACTATGGTAACAGCTGTAAGATTGTGTAGAGAAAAAAATTAAGTACTGTCACAGTTTATAGCTTGCTTCAGCTTCATTTTTTTTTTTTTTTTTTTTTTTTGGCTTTTTTGAGACAGGGTTTCTTTGTGTAGTTTTGGTATCTTTCCTGAAGCTCGCTCTGTAGACTAGGCAGGCCTCAAACTCACAGAGATTCACCTGGCTCTGCCTCCTCAATGTTGGGATTAAAGGCATGTGCCACTGCTGCCAGGCCATTTTTTCATTTCCTTAAATAAAATCAAGGGAGATAGTTACCTCAACCAAAACAGATTGGACAGATTGTAAGAGATACCAAACAGATGCCATTTAACTCCTTTAGACTAACACAGGCTGGCAAAACATTACATTTATGCTGTCATTTAACAATTGAACAGCAATAAAGATTCCCGTATCTAGTGAGGTTTCAGGTTGCAAAGAAAGAGTTCCTATGGTCAACTAACAGGAACGATGGCTCATAATTCAAATTAAAACAAAGAGTTCTGTGTAAACCCAGTTCACTGCCCCTGTAGTTTTTAATGGCTTAAGCCACATTTCTACATTTTATAGGAGGATCATGTAAAAACAATACAATCAAGCCAGATATTGGCTGTAAAGATGATAATTAGTAGAGGGAAATAAAGTTGCTCACAGTCATAGAGTATGGTAGGCATGATGAAGGTTTTGAGTGAAGAGGGACAGTCACTCCAAGGGATCTAAGTCATTGCCAATTGGAGAAATCACAGCAACAGCAGCCATAGGAAGTCCATCTGTGATACTCTGAGAAATACAAATAAGTAACTCAAGTTTTCATTCAAGGAACAGCCCCAGATAGGCCCTTATATCCTCCCGGAAAGCCCTGAGCACTACAATCCTGATAAATCTTATTTTCCCATGGTAAAGATGAGAAAATTAGTCCATGCTGTACCTGGCTCAACGCAGGCGATGTGTTGATGCCAACCTAATCCCAGCATTACTTCCTGCCTTGTATTTGCTTCTGCATCTCCTGACACAATGTTAGCTGATCTTCTGATGTCCCAGACTGCCCTTTCTTTTCTTTGATGAATCATTTTTAATCACTGAGTGAATAATGATTAAAAAAATAGTTTGACACTGATGAAGGATTGTGTAATAAGGAGAACATATTAATAGCCCTGGCTGGGACCAAATGTATTCACAAACTCTACCTATGTTCTGAGGAAACCATGATCTCCATTCTGTGAATATTACATACTTTATGAAACACCAGAGCAAAAGTTCCACACCTTTATTGTCAACAGCACATTAAACTGTGATGCTTTATTACAAACAAGAGACAGTACTTTGAAGTGGGCAGATAAGAACTGTGCACAAATCTAATGGATGGTCATTTGACTACATGGCTTTATTTACTTTATTGATGATATAGCAATATTTACTATACATAAATATTAATTATGTGGTATATATGTGTCTCTACTGACCAGGTGGGTAAAGGCTCTGAAGTGTCCTGTAGGCTGGGAAATACATTATATTTGATTTCTTCTACGAAATAAGACTTCTTCAACCAGCATAACAAAGTTCTTGCCATGGAATAGAATTCAGTAGTTCTTACCTCTAACTTTTTAGTAGAATGGCAACCTAAAATGCTGTGTGCCAAAGAACTGACTCTTCTCTGTCTTGTATTATAATCTTCAGTGATGAGGGGCTGAGGTGATAGCTCAGTTGGTAAAGTGTTTGTCATACATTCATGCACTCCTAAGTTTAATACCTAACTCTCACATAAAAATTTGGGTACTCACAACTCTAGTGCTGAGAGGCAGAGACAAATAGATTCCTGAAGCTGTAGACAGTCAGCTTGTTCTAATTTGCAAACCCTAGGTTAGTGAGCTCTTGTCTCAAAAGAACAAAACAAAACAAAGAAATTACAAGCAACAACACCCCCTCAAAGAAACAAATAAAATATCACACTCTAGATTCACTGGCCTTCATGCACACCTATATTTACAAGTATCATATATAGCTCCCCCTTGCCAGTCATACACACTTACACACACACACACACACACACACACACACACACAAAGAAAGAGAGAGAGAGAGAGAGAGAGAGAGAGAGAGAGAGAGAGAGAAATTAATGATGAAATGCTGTTAGACATGGTGTTTAAAAACATATGTCCTGAGTATTTCTGTAGCAAGTACATCTCAAAAATGAAGAATTTGTATACAGCTAGTTGATTTAATAGAATCAGTTAAGATATTTAAAAAATTTTAGAAACAAAAATTTTAATTACTAAATATCATTCAAGATTCTGTCCTATAATTGACTTTTCTAAGACTTTGGTAATGCTATCTTATCTATCCTTTTTCATTTTACACAATGATCTTATACTAATTTTCATGAAATTCACTGCAGTTTATCTTTCACTTTGTACTACTATAATTTATATTATTCATGGTAGCAGTATCACAAGAAATCCAAAATACTGTTTGATTGAGTTGGTGTTGGAGATAATAAGCCTTTGACTCCATTCTTCTCTTAGTAAATGTTATCTGTTTGCTTTCATTTTTAAGAAGAGTCCAACTCAAAACACTAAAGGGAAAAATCATGGCATTGTCTCCCCTACTGCCTACAACCCACACTTAATTTTTGGCTCCTAAATCAGGATTTTTCACTTTTCCAGGCTTCTGAAAACAAATCCAAGCTTTCAGAAATGTGTTTTTTATTGATCTCTGTGCTCCTGAAAAATCGTCCATTTTTACTAGAGCCTTCCATTCACAGCTAACTTCCAAGATAAATTGCAGTTTCAAATTGAGATGAAATAAATTGTTTCAGATGCATTAAGATATTGAAATCTTGTTTCATGGAACAGAGTAGAATGTGAAAAAAATTAGTCTGAGGCCCCACTGATTCACACAATCACACAGTAAGGATTTTTACTTCATACTTTACCCCCACATTTGGTTAAGGGGAACAGTCTATCACTTCAAACTGGAGGGAGGCTAATGAAAATCAATTGTTTGTGGAAGGGTACAAGAGTAGGAAGAATGACCAACTGCTTAGCAGGGAGATGCTGCAGGAAGAACAGAAAGTGGTCCTGAATTTAAGCTGAGCCATAATGACAACAAATGTCATTTTGCTATTTAGGACATGAAATTGAGATAAAGCATAGATGAAAGTTACCAGAGGCCAATGGCATGGGTAGCAGTTGGGAATATGACTTATCAATCTGTGGAATAGGTATTACATGATGGATGTAGAATAAAAGAAAATGGTAGCAGATCATGTAAAGATTCTTTGATCAAGACCCTGGTACTTCTTAAACCATCCCACAGATTGTTTGTTTGTGTGTGTGTGTGTGTGTGTGTGTGTGTGTGTGTGTGTGTGTGTATGTGTGTGTGTGCCTATGATATTTGCATGGCAAGCAGATGCCACTGAGACAGTTTAGAGGTCAGAAGACAAAGTGAGTACTCATCTTCTACCTTGTTTGAGACAGAGTGACTTTTATTTGCTTCTCTATGAACTATGCTAACTGGCTTTGGATCTTCTGTGGATTGATTATCTGTGTCCATCTTTCATATCTCTGCAGGAGCACTGGGATTACAGACATGCACTGGCGTGCCTAGTTTGATGTGAGTCTGGGGATTTTAATTAAACTCCTTGATCTTGTGGGGAAAAACTTTACACACTGTGCTATCTTTCCAGCCCAGAGCACCTTTTTTCGGGAAAAGATTGCATTAGTGGTTGGTTCTCAGTATTAGGATATTTTTTTTAAGCTTTGCCTTTGATTATATAGCATAGTTGAAAAGTATGTGGGTTCTGAATTTTGACTGTTGAATTACTTGGCATTTTTGCTTCTTCATTGGTAAAATGAACTTGCCTGGTTATTAGGGTAATTAAGATGCTGTAATCCATGGGTGGCAGTGAGCACAATGTTTAGTGTATAAACAATGTTGTATTAATAACTTAAATTTGAGGGGTGGGTAATAGACCCTTTACTTGCTTTGATCTGAAAATATTTGCATTGTTTACTACTTTGTAGAAGAGATCCTCCAGGAAGTTGTGTGGTGTTTACAAGGATTTGTACATTTCTGTCATGACAAACAGTATCCTTGTACTTTATGTTTCTCAACACCGGGAGCATAAGAATTGATCTCTTGAACTTTCCTGCTGGGGCTGGTGGAAAGAGGAGGGGTGGAGAGCCCTGGAAACCACTCTCTTCAGGTCATGACATGTCTGTGACTGCCATGAACTCATGGTAGAAGCACTCACCTGCACAAGTCTAGGCCTGTCAGTCATCATCCCATCCAGAAGAGGGATGGTTTCATAAAGGCCCATCCCTCCCAGGCAGTCAACAGTTTCTCGGAGAAAGTCCTTCTTCAGTGGAATGGCTACTTGTTCACAAAAGTAACCTCCCACCTTTGTTTGTGGGAGCAGAATTAAACACAGCAGGCCATAAAAGAGACAGGATAGCTGGGTATGGTGGCTCATACCTTTACTCTCAGCACTCAGGAGGCAGAGGAAGGTAGATGCTTTGTGAGTTCAAGGCCAGCCTAGTCTATCTAATGAGCTTCAGATCAGCAAAGGCTACTTTGTAAAACCCTATTTTGAGCAAAATACTTGAAAGTAGAAGAGATAATTTTGTAGAAGAAGGGGTTTGTTGGTAGTGGGGAACAACTAAGAGGACATTGAGGTCAATGTGATCATATTACATTATATACATGCATAAATTATGAAAATTTGAAAATTAAATAATTTATAAATTATTTCAATTGTTTGAGTGGCAGTTCACTGGGTACCATTCACTACTTGAGAATTTTAAGATATATTTATAGTCTGAAATTCCTTCTGTAGAGAAAAGTGCATCTCTTTTCATATTTTTTATTATTTTACATACTGAAGTAAGCATGCCAAAATTTTGCAAAGTACCTAGAGGAGTTACTTCTTTCACACTCTAATGTGAACTTTATCCACAAAGAAACCATGAAATTCTCTAGGGAAGGGCAAAGTCTCGATTTTTGTGCTTTGCTAAACATTTGGAACTTTGCATTGTAACAAAAACTCTGTTCAAATTAAAACCTCTTGCAGAATCTGGCTGAGAAAATTCTACTGGGTATTTAAAGAAAAAAAACTACAGTTGTACAACAGGATAATGTATGTCAGTTGGAACAACCAAATCACTCACATATGCGTTCGTGGGCTAATTCCCTCACCTGTTTTCTTGGTAATACCATCTTGCTCTTCCAGTTGCCTTACTAATAGTACTACCATGGCTACCATGTATCTACTGAAGCCATCTATGTAGGAAATCTCAACACATCTGATCAAGCACTTCTTCTCCTTACACTCTTATGTTGGACTCATACCCAAGTTTACCTGAAGTTTACAACACTGACCTTTCTTATGGGGAAGAGATGAAGTCTGAGCCCTTTTATTTTCTTGCCTTTGACTCACACACTTGCTTGAAGTTCATAAGGTGGCAGAGCCTGCATCCTCCCCTGTAAGTGTGCAACAAGCAACAAAATAGCAATGCAACCCAAAATATGTGTTGACAGCAGCTTAAAGCCTCTCTAGTCATGAAAATAATTTGTCTTTTCTAATTCAAACACTTTGTCAGAAATTGTCTGCTAAAACATGAAGTGGTTTCAGAAATTAATTCTTCTTCATTCTTATTTTTTCTCTAAAATATGGCAAAAGGCACTTTTGAAAATTTACTAAAAAAATAAGTAAATAAACTGCTCAGACTGAACCAGACAGCAAGATAATCCTTTGCTTAATTTTAGCCAGAGACAGAAAATATATTTGAAATATTCCATTATAATGATGGATTTATTTAATTTTCAATATATCCAGTAACTTTTGTTTTATGCAAATGAGAGTTTCAAGTATGTACATTACATCATGCTGATGAAATTCTTCTTATCAAGCAGGCAGATCAATACAGATAGCATGAAAAAATTAAATAAGTATGGTCTAATAAACACTTTCCAGTTTTACTAAAAGGGATCAGAAAAAAAAATTTCTCATTCACTATAGTAAGTTTTTCTCTTCTCAATTTTATGATTCCTCATCCGTAGGAATAATAGTATTATCAACTGTGACTCCAAATAGACTTGATAAGTGTGTCTAATTCAATGCCAGCTTGGTCAAGTAATCTTATTTTCAAAAACAAACAAACAAAACAACTCTGCACAGTATACAATTAAGTAGTAACAACCAAATGGTTGAGTTCTGGGTTAGCCTTAGACACCCTTTGACAATAGCACACCATGTTATCAACAGATATGGAGAGAAGTCTAGGGCTCAGCTGAACTCAGAAGAATAGAGTGTAGTGGAGCTATGGTTCTGTGTACACAGTCAAAAAATAAAGATGTAAGAAATTGATGAGGTGGTTCACTGGGTGAAATACAAGGCAACCAGGAGGAACCAAGTTTGTATCCCCAGCATCCACATATAGTCTGGAGGTGGTTATACAAGACTGTCATGGCAACACGAGGTATCCAAGGGCAGGAGTGTCCCAGGTGCTCTTGACAGCTTGTCCGGCTAGTCAATGACTCTATCCAAAATGGTGAGTTTCGGGTTCAGTGATAAAACTTGTCTCAGAATATGTGGAGAAATGATTGAACAGAAGATAGCCACATACACCTACCCAGGTTAAGGTGATCACCTACATTAATATGCCACATACACAGAGGGGTGAACAGAGGATGCAAAGAGATAAAGGGAGAGAGGGGGGAAGTCACATAAAGGCATGACACCTTTTTCTAAGAGAGGTGAAGAGGAGATGTAAAAGTCAAAACCACTAGCAAGGCCATGAGCCCTATCAACAATGACTGGAAGTCCTAACTGGGGGATAATCCCACAGTTCTTATGAAACTTAAAATCCAGTGGACACATTAGGTCTGGCTGTGATGTTTCCTGCATGGCTGGATATCATTGGAGAAGAAATTCATTCAGCAGCCCCCCACATCTCAGAGTACTATAATCAAATACCATCTTGAGAGGAGGCCTGTTGAGCCTGAGCTATTCTAGGGCTCTAGACATGGATGCAGTTAAGCACACCTGAAGATACCTAGCTAGTGTCTGGGTGAGAAATGACCATGGGGAGCAGCTGTAGGAAAAAAAAAAAAAAAGCTTGGGTTTCTACACACTGTAAAGTTTAGACAGCAAAAAGCATAAGTTGTGCAGGGCATGACACTCAACAACCCTTGAGACAAAAATCAAGCCTGAGAATCACTGAAGAAGTTATGAATTCCAAGCTCATGGCCAATGACTTTCCTGCTTCTAGAGTGGTCTCCTTGTTGGATGCATTTTGGGTCCAGTTTGGGAATGGAAACTTTCAACTTCAGGGATCTACTGGGGTGCAGCAGATCATTCAGTGTCCACAGCCTTCTCCCTCCTGCAGGGTGGTTTACTGTTGCTAAGGTCTATTAGCACAGACTAGCAGACAGGGAGCTGAATTCTTTTCATCATAGTCCTCTGTTTGCTGCCGCTAGTCTGCAAAGCTCTAAGGGGCTACCCCTAGAATTGAATGTTCCTACCACTAGGAGAGACTTGGTAGCTTTTGTTAGCTGTGGCCTAGCTGGTGGAAGTAAGTCACTAGGGATGGGCCTAAAAGATTATATCTATTCCTTGCTGCAGTCTTGCCTGTATTCCATTAAACTGCAAAATACATGGGAAATTGTTACAATTTTAGACACCAATGATCCAACAAACCTCAGAGAATATAGAAATACAATTAAACACTGAATGAGTAGTGACTCTGAGGAATTAGTAAAGAGTTCCCTCCATCCTCTCAAAAAAGTCCCCACCACGTGGATTCTTTGACATTTATAGAACTAGCAATGATGTTCCTCAAATAATTATAGAACATGGACAGGTGAGAGATACTACCAAAGGAATTCTACAAAGCCACAATTACCCTGAAAAACAGATACAGAAAAAAATAAAGAAGAAATGGTAGAATAATTCCTTTAAAGAACACACGCACAAAACTTCTGCATAAAATATTTTCAAGTAAAATTCAACAACACACTACAAAGTCCACCCATCTTGACCGAGTTTGCATCATTCTGGAGCTTCAAGGATAATTCAACATACACAAGTCAATAAATGTAATTCAGCACATAACTACTCAGTGGTTGAAATCACATAATCATCTAAACATAAAAGCCCTTGAGAAAGTTCACCTTTATTTTATTTTATTGTGAAAACTGCACAATCTAGAGAGGGAAAGAAGATACCCAAGCATAATAAACATGACAATCTTACAGCTAACATCAGTAAATGTAGAAAAACTAAAGATCCTTCTACATTCAGGAGTTAGACAAGATAATCCTCTGTCTCATCTCTTGTTTTTAAAGATTTATTTATTTATTATGTATACTGTGTTCTGCCTGTATGTTTTCCCACAGGCCAGAAGAAGGCACCAGATTTCATTACAGATGATTGTGAGCCACCATGTGGTTGCTGGGAATTAAATTCAGGGCCTCTAGAAGAGCAGCCAGTGTGCTTAACCACTGAACCATCTATCTCTCCAGCTCAGTTTCATCTCTTATTTAATAAAATTATTATTTAGTTTTATTTAATATCATGGTTGAAATCTCAGATTGTACAATAAGGCAAAAGAATGAAATAAAACTGATACAAATCAGAAAGAAAGAAGTCACATTAATGCTACTTCTATATGACATGATTTAAGCTTGGAAGTCTCTAGAGAAGCTACTGGAAGTTTCTTACATATCATAAACAATTTCATAAAAGCATCAAGATACAATGACAACCTACACAATCAGTATTTTCTATATACCAATAACTAGCATACTGAGAAATAAATGAGAAAACCATAAATTCAGAACAATCAATTTAAAAAAGAGAAAAAAAGTAAATAAACCAAACAAGTTGGTCAAATAGATCTACAATTTTACTAAAAAACTAGAAAAATTGGAGTCTATAGAAGGGTGAAAGATGTTCTATGCTCATGGATAAGCACATAATGTTGTGAAAATGGCTACATTAAAAATTATCTATTGATTCAATGTTCTCAACATTAAAATCTCAATGAGATTCTTCAAATGAACAGCAAGGGCAATTCTAGTCAAGAAAGGTTCCTTTTCCAGTCTTTGGTCATGAATGCTTCATTTTGTAGCACTTTGTGATTAATGTAGAAATTCACAACTAGTCAAAGTTCTGAGTACAAATAACACTGACTGCTTAGCTGTTGGTGGGTCATCTATATATCAGCATTCCACTATCCAAGGCTAGAGGAGTCTTGGAAAAAAGTAAGAGCTGGCTGATGGGAGGAGAGTCGTGAAAAACTATATTTCGGACATTATATATTGTTGCATGCCTCTATTTATAGAAGATTTGATTGCTTGCACAACACCAGCATAAGATCAAACAGGCCAAGATTGTAGCGTTGATGATGGAGGGGACCCAAGGCTTTCGCCCTGTCTAAGGAACAATTGATGACTGCTGAGGGAAGGGAGTTTCTCTTCCAAGTTTGGTGATGTGACTGTCAGTAGAGTGTTCTCTTATCTAGGGTTGCTATTGCTGTGATATAACACCATAACTAAAAGCAACTTGGGAGGAAAGGGTTCATTTAATCTAATACTTCCATTTCACAGTCTGTCACTGAATAGAATCAGGCTAGAAACTCAAGGTTGGGCTGGAACCTGGAGGCAGGGACTGAAAAATACATTGATAAGTGTTTACTGGCTAGTTGCTCATGGCTTGTTCAGCTTGTCTTCCTATACTACCTAGAAACACCAGTTCAGGGGTGGCACTACCCACATAAACCATCAATAAAAAAATGCACCTCAGCCTTATCCATCAGCCAATCTGGCATGGGCATTTTCTCAACTGAGATTTCCTCTTCCTAAAAATCTCTAGCTTGTGTCATGTTGGTTCAAATCTAGTTGTTTATGCTGCAGATGTCCACATGGCCATGTACCTGTGGGCAGCACTAAATGCACCCAAGGGGTTATGGAGTGACAATATAATAAAATGAAAACACAAAGAAAACATAGAAATGGAAGGGAGATGGAGTGGGGACACTGGTCTGGTGTGAAAGAAGGATGTAGTCCATATATATGATAAATATGCAATGCATAAACATGGAAGTTTCAAAGAAAAAATATTAAAAGAACATATTCTATGCCATGACTGATACAGTGAATTAAGTAATAGAGTAACAGTGTAAAAATTTCCAATATTGTGAAGAATCAATTCTAAAAAGAGAAATGTCATGTTTGATCTAAAACTTTATAATATGTATAGGATCAGCAAAACCTTTATTTTTGAACTTTTGTGTTCTAGAATCATGGAAAAAATTCCTTGTGAAAAAATAAAAAACATAATAAAAGAAAATCCCTCCTAAATTCATATTGAAATGAAAAAGCAATCCTAGCTAATGCAAGAGGTAGCACATTGTCGTATCTCTAGTTATGCTACAGAACTGTAGTTTCAAACTAGAATGATATTGGCACAAAACAGAGGCACACAGACTAGTGGATTATAGCAGAAGACTCATAAACAAGCCAATATCCGAGCCACTGGGTTTTTGACAAATGTGCTCAAAACATGTACTGTCCAAAAGGCAATCCTTCAACAGAATAGATTGAGTTGGGAAAACTGAATATCTACATTTAGAGAATGGAAATCTTCTGTGTTTCTCATGGTGTACAAAAATCAATTCAAAATTGTAGGGCCTAAAAGTACAAGCAGAATCTGGATTTAACGCCTTGTCAAATAAGCATATGTACAAACTTTCTGGAAAGGATTCACATAAGCCAGAAGCTAAGAAGACTTGTAAAATAGGATCCAATCCAATTTCAAGGCTTTTCCACAGCCAAGGGAAAACCCAGCAAACAAGAGTTGTGGTAGTGCACAGAGCAGGAGAAAATGTTTGACAGTCAGTCACACAGCCAATGGGGGATTGATATGTAGAAGACTTAAAGAATACAAAAGCTAAGCTCGAAACTATCCAGTCAGTACATGGACACACAGATGGAAGACAGCATTATAAGAGGAAGCAGAAAGAAACAAATGTATGAAACAAAAGTGTAGCACCCTTAGCTGTCGGGGAAATGCAAATCAAAACTATGTTGGAGTTCTGTCTCACCCCATTTAGAGTGCCCATTAAATATATAAGTGCTGGCATGGAAGCAGAGGACAAAAGAACCCCTCTGCACTGCTGGTCAAGTTGTAAATTAATAGTGCCACTCTGGGAATCATTACTGAGGATCCTCAGAAAACTAAAACACACCTATAATTCAACTGTACCACTTTTAGCCATGTACAAAAACCACCATTGTTCTCAATTACCATGATGTGGAATCAGCCTAGGTGTCCATTAACAGATGAATTCATAAAAACATGTGGTATTTATACAGAATGAATTTTGCTTTATCGTAAGGAAGAATAAAAGCATACCCTTTCCTGTTTTATCACTTCAATATATTCATTGACTTTTTTTTACAAGTACAAAATACATTCTAATTTCTCTTACCTTCCTCCACCTTTGATAAACACTTCTTCTTTTCAAATCTTTTCCCCACATATATTGGTTTTGTTTTGGTACCTATTGGATTTAACCAAGGCCATCAGTTTGACCATGGTTTTGGTGCTATCACATGGGGGTGGGGGGGCTCACCAGTAAACATATAATTGATGACAAGGACTCCCACATTCTAAAAAAAACTTTCAATAGACAAAAGGTCAGTAGGAAAGGATAGGGAGGGCCTTATAAGTTCCACTGCTATTAACTGGTTATTTACTAGGCTGCAATCATACAGGCCCAGTGTAGGTAATCACAGGTACTCTGAGTTCAGGATTGCAATGGCTGTGTAACGTCCAGAAGTCGCAATTTCACAGGCTTTCTAATCTTCTGGTTCTTACATTAATTCTACCCTCTCTTCCACAGTGTTCCCGGAACCTTAGACTGTTGCTATAAATGCCTTGTTTAAAGTTGAGGACTCAACTGTCTTTCATACTCAGCACCTTGAGCAGCTACAGGTACTTGCGTCTACTGCAAAGAGAAGAATGTCTCATTAAGGTTAAGGATAGCCTTCGTCCATCAATGACTACAAAGACAGATATTTAGTAGGTAGATGGACATTATGCCAATTTATGTAGGCAATAAGTTCCCCATTAGGACATATGAATTATTTTGTCGCATGTTTTTGATTGAGTTTAAAGTACCCTGCATGCATTTCCTCCTTTGAAGTGTACTTCAAATTCTAACAGAAAGCAATTCATTACCCCCATAACATTTGTGCTACTGTTGCACAAGTGGACACATCTTCCCTGGAAGTTTGATATTGAAACTCATTAAGGTTCTCAGCTGGGTAGATCATTGATGCTGTTTCTCCTCTGGTGGCCTATGTAGCACTATGAATGCTAAGCATCAGGAAGGATGATTTCAGTCAGTTCCAGCGTGTTTTCCCCATATATCGCAACCGATGTGCATGGTATATTCAGTAATAGCATCTTATCACCTCGTTTTCATAGGGAACTGAGGGGAATAGAAGATTCTGTATTGTTTTGTGACATCTAGAGAGTCCCAGACCAAAAACTCATATGTGCATCTCACTCCTGGAACTGTGATTTTTGTTTAGTAGTTTATGTTTTGTAAAACCAACATTGTCCAGACACGCACAGCAACTTCTATTTTAGCGTTATTTTTAATTTAGGTTACAAGACTGAGTTTCCACGTGGCTTTTTCATAAGCCTTGATTGTGGCTCCTCACGCTTAGTCCCTCTAGTTATCATTTCTCACCCTCCCTGCTTGAACTTTCCTTTCTCCAGTATTCTTTTACTCTTCTTTTATTCTTCCTAGGTTCCAATATGCATACTCATTTAGATTATGCCCCTTATACCCCCCTTCTATTTCCTAGCTCCTACAGGAACATATTAAACATGTTAAAGACATGTAGGTAACAATTCCGAGCTGTAATCTACAAATGAGAGAAAATATACAGCATTTGTCTTTTTGGGTCTGAGTTACCTCATATGGTATAACTTTTTATCATTTCATTCTTTTAAGCACACATTTCATCATTTTACTTTTTTCACATTGAAACAAAACTCTATTGTAGTTATAAAAATTAGAGAGTATTCTCTCTCTCTCTTTCTCATGTGTGTGTGTGTGTGTGTGTGTGTGTGTGTGTGTGTGTGTGTGTTTGTGTGTGTGTGTGTGTGTGTGTGTGTATGTGTGTGTGTGTGTAGTTTCTAGAAAAGAATATATAAAGGTAGTGAAATCATGGAAGAGCAAATTAAGTTACTGGAGACATTCTAGTTCTTAAATTTTTTTATATATTTTAAATAATTTATTGAACTTTATTTTATGTGCATTGGTGTGAAGGTATGAGATCCTCTGGAACTGTAGTTACAGAGAGTTCTAAGTTGCCATGTGGGTGCTTGGAATTGAACCTAAGTCCTCTGGAAGAGCAGCCAGTGTTCTTAACCACTGAGCAATATCTCCAGCCCCCAAAATTCTAGTTTTGAGACAGGGAGGTGGTTAGAAAATTATTTGCTATTTAATTTATATTAAATTAATAAATAGGCTGTGCACAATGAAACAAGATTTTAATATTTTGTTAGCTCTATAGGTAAAAGTTATATGTCCAATGGATACCTCCCATCAACTTCTGTAGCAAATAATTAGATCATAGTTTTCAAACACTAAATCCATTGGTTAGAAACTCAGTACTGCCTTGTGTTAATTTTGGACCTTCCCAAGAGTAAAACTTTTTACTAGTCCCTCACTGAGTCTAAGAAGCAGGATGAATACTCAAGATGTAAAAGCTCAGATTTTACTTTCTATGTGACAGAATGAAAAATGTCTATCCTGGGTATCTTATAACATTGCAATAGACTCAAATGAAGCCACATAGTAGGATGTACAAACATTGAACAAACACTGTGTCCCTTTTTCTGGTGTAGTCTGTTTATAATATTTGTTAACAATTTCAGTGTATGTGTTATTGAAAATCCTCCTCAAATTTTAATGCCAAATATAACTCATTATTAAGTTCAAATAAAAATCTTTTCCTTCATCAACAAGACCATAGTAATAGACTCCTGGATATAAAATTTTGTGGAGGCTGTATGCATGGGGGAAGTAATGCACAACAGTATAAGATAGCCTTTGTCCAACACAGGTCACTGTCCATATGATATGGGCAAAATCACACTGGTCTCAATTTTCCTCCACCAACAAGAAGGAATCCTGGATACTATGACAGCTCCCTATAATCATTCTCAACTTACACTTCCTTTCTTTAAGGATTTCTTTATACAATTAACAGCACCAAATTTTTCAATTTTCTTGATAAGAGAAATTTGCTCTAAAATATTAACTATTTTTTTGTTAAAGTTTACTTTTGCTCTTCAGCAACATAGCAGGATACAAGATCAACTCAAAAAAATCAGTAGCCCTCCTATATGCAATAGACAAACAGGCTGAGAAGGAAATCAAAGATACATCACCCTTTACAATAGCCACAAATGATATAAAATACCTTGGGGTTACTCTAACTAAGCATGTGAAGGACCTATATGACAAGAACTGTAAGTCCCTGAAAAAAGAAATTGAAGAAGATGTCAGAAAATGGAAAGACCTCCCATGCTCATGGATAGGCAGGATTAACATAGTAAAAATGGCGATCTTACCAAAAGCAATCTACAGATTCAATGCAATCCCCATCAAATTACCAACACAATTCTTCACAGACCTGGAAAGAATAATAGTCAACTTCATATGGAAAAACAAAAACAAAAACCAAAACAATCAAACAAACAAAAGAAACCAGGATGGCCAAAAGAATCCTGTATAATTAAACAGCCTCTTGAGGCATCACAATCCCTGACCTCAAGCTCTACTATAGAGCTACTATAATAAAAATGGCTTAGTACTGGCATAAAAACTGACATGTGGACTAATGGAATCAAATTGAAGACCCTGACATTAACCCGCACATCTATGAACATATAATTTTTGACAAAGAAGCCAAAAATATACAAGGGAAAAAAGAAACCATCTTCAACAAATGGTGCTGGCACAACTGGATGTCAATGTGTAGAAGGCTGCAAATAGATCCACATCTGTCACCCTGCACAAAATTTAAGTCCAAGTGGATCAAAGACCTCAACATAAATTCAGTTACTCTGAACCTGATAGAAGAGAAAGTAGGAAGTACTCTTGAATGCATTGGCACCTGAGATCACTTTCTAAATATAACACCAGTAGCACAGACACTGAGAGAAACAATCAATCAATGGGACCTGTTGAAACTGAGAAGCTTTTGTAGAGCAAAGGACATGGTCAACAAGACAAAGAGACAGCCTACAGAATGGGAAAAGATCTTTACCAACCCCACATCTGACAGAGGGCTGATATCCAGAATATATAAAGAACTCAAGAAAATAGACATCAAAATGCCCAACAGTCCAATTAAGAAACGGGCTATAGAACTAAATAGAGAATTCTCAACAGAAGAAGTTCAAATGGCTGAAAGACATTTAAGGAATTGCTCAACATCCCTAATTATCCGGGAAATACAAATCAAAACGACTCTGAGATACCACCTGTCAGCATGGCTAAGATCAAAAACACAGAAGACAGCTTATGCTGGAGAGGATGTGGAGCAAGGGGAACTCTCCTCCACTGCTGGTGGGAATGCAAGCTTGTACAGCCACTTTGGAAATCAATATGTCGCTTCCTTAGAAAATTGGGAATCCATCTCCCCCAAGACCCAGCTGTAGCACTCTTGGGCATATACCCAAGGAATGCTCAATCATACCACAAGGGCATTTGCTCAGCTATGTTCATATCATCATTGTTTGTAATAGCCAGAAACTGGAAACAAGCTAGATGTCCTTCAACTGAAGAATGGATAAAGAAAATATGGTAAATATACACAATGGATTATTTCTCAGCAGAGAAAAACAATGACATCATGAGGTTTGCAGGCAAATGAATGGATCTAGAAAAAAATCATCCTGTGTGAGGTAACCTAGACTCAAAGGGACAAACATGGTATGTACTCACTCATAAGAGGATACTAGATGTAAAACAAAGATGACTAGACTGCTACACAACTCCAGGCAGGCTACCTAGAAAACGGGACCCTAGGAAAGACCCAGGGATCACTCAATGAGAGAGAAATGGATGAGATCTACATGAACAACCTGGACGAGAGTGGGAGAAATGAAGGGCAAGGTTTGAGGGAAGGGGGGCTTGGGGGAGCAGGAGATCCCAGCTGGATCAGGAACAGAAAGGCTGAACAAGGAATTGTAGACCATGATGGATGAGGACTACATGAGAACAGGAGTAGGCAGAGTGCCAGAGAGGTTCCCTGAGGTCCACTGTGATACATCCTCTGTAGACTGCTGGCAGTGGTCGAGAGAAAGCCTGATCTGACCTAGTCTGGTGATCAGATGGCCACACACCCTAATAGTTGTGCTGGAACTCGCATCTAATAACTGATGGAAGTGGATGCAGAGATCCTCAGCCAGGCCCCAGGTGGAGCTCCAGGTATCCAATTGTCAAGAAAGAGGAGGGACTATAAGAGCCTGAATTGTTGAGCCCAAGATTGCAAAAACACAGGGACAAATAGCCAAATGAATAGAAGCACATGAATTATGAACCAAAGGCTATGGAGCCCCCAGCTGGATCAGGCCCTCTGGATAAGTGAGACAATTGAATAACTTGAACTGCTTGGGAGGCATCCAGGCTGTGGGACCAGGACCTGTCCTTAGTGCTTGAGCTGGCTGTTTGGAACCTTGGGCTTACACAGGGACAGTTTGCTAGCCTCGAAGGAAGGAGGGGACTGGACCTGACTGTACTGAATCCACCAGGTTTAAATGAATCCCCAGGGGAGTCTTGGCCCTGGAGGAGATGGGAATGGCTGGGAGGGGCTGGAGGGAAGGTGGGAGTGGGGGCAGGAGTAGGGAGGATAAGGGAATCCATGGCTCATGTGTAAAATTAAAACACAAATATAATAATGATAATGATAATAATAATAATAATAATAATAATAAAGTTTACTTTTGCTCTTTCTCTTGTGAATATGGTACTCTGTGTTTGAGATATTATTCACATGTTTATCAAGTCAGATGCAAATTTCCAAACCTCATTGTGCACTCTCAAGTCACTCTTGAGACTAAGCTGGCTTCTTTCAATCTCCTTTCTACAGTTGGGCTTTGAAGCCTGACACTGTTTGGGTTGAAGTGTGTTAAATATCTTTGACAGCAATTATAGAGTTCCTGAAGCTCAGGTAATGGGGACCAGAACCATTTTCAGGCAAGATACTAATGGGAGGATTCATGTCACTACATTGCCTCAGGTAACTGCCACTGCCTTTCTCTTGTCAAGATTTAAATATCTGCACCACGTTCACAGAGAAAGAGAGGGGAAAGAGAGAGGAGGAAGGGAGAGAGAGAGGAAGAGAGAGATGTACAGAGGCATATACACATACACACATACAAGTCACATACACTAAAGGATGAAGGGAAAGAGAGATGTATAGAGGTATAAACAAATACACACATACAGGTACACACACACACACACACACACACACACATATATGACAGAGAGAGAGAGAGAGAGAGAAAAAGAGAGAGAGAGAGAGCACTTTCAAACTGGTCAGTAGAAGCACAGTAAACATAGATATTCCTAAGATATCATAATACATAGATAAGAGCTAGACTAGTTATAGATGATAGATAGATAATGGATAGACAGGTAGTAAATATTCTAGTTTTTAAGAATTGTTTGTGAAGTAAGTTAGCATGCAATTAAAATACTAAAATTTTTCTAAATATATCATTTTTCTGTGCTGAGTAGCAACTCATTCTATAATTTCTTTGATATTTTAATAGTACTTTGATTTAAAAGAATTTAAAAAGTAGAATCAAATGAAAAGATGTCCTCTTAATGATAACATGAGATTAAAAATACAGGAAATTATTTTTAATCATAGTGACTTCTTGAGCATTTTTTTCCTTTTAACGTGTTACTATAGCTCTCAGATTTGATTTCTTGACTAAAGTCACTATGTGTTAACTTGTTGAAGGGGCTATTGTGCTTGTCAAAATTCATTAATATATTTGGTGCAATAAACCCTTGAAGGATGAATGATAAGAGATCTTACTAAAATATTGGTAAGAAGAGGTGCTGAGAAAATTAATGGCCATTTAATCCACATGCAGCACACAAGTAGGCAGTTTAGTATTTTATTTATTTATTTATTTGTTTGTTTGTTTGTTTGTTTTTTGAGACAGGGTTTCTCTGTGTAGCTTTTGCACCTTTCTTGGGACTCACTTGGTACCCCAGGCTGGCCTCAAACTCACAGAGATCTGCCTGCCTCTGCCTCCCAAGTGCTGGGATTAAAGGCATGTGCCACCACCACCCGGCTAGTATTTTTATTTACAAAATCATCTTGACTTTGAGAGTAGTTACAGTGAAGGGGATAAGGAACAAAATACATTCCATTTAGAATTACCAACTACTACCAAAGACTAGTAAGAAAGATTCCTCCTCAGCATCTTCATTTTTCACTAATTGTCTTAGAGTTCATCTATCATAAAGTACTGAGTATGATGACTTACAGCCCTAATATCTTCAAAAGTCTTGTGCTGTGGGATGTTTTTCTGTACACTGTGAATATGTGTTGCTCTGATTGGTTGATAAATAAAGCTGCATTGGCCTAAGGCAGGGCAGGATGGAGCCAGGTGGGAAAATCCAAGAGAGACAGTGAAAGGAGAAAGGAGAGTGAGGAGAGATGCCATGTACACACATCTCAAGGAGCAGCAAGATGCCAGCAGACTAGTAACACTATGGCCACATGGCAACTTAGATATTAATAGAATGGGTTATTAGAAGAGCTAGCTAGCAAGAAGCTTGAGCCATAGGCCACCCATTAGTAATTAATATAAGCCTCTGAATGATTGTTTTATAAGCAATTTTATAAGCACTTAAGAGACCTCAGGGCCAGGTGGGATCAGAGAAACTGACTACAGTCTTGTGTAACAGCATCTTCCATTGGTTAGTGAAGTGCTCTGTCTTTAAAGGTGATGCTTCATCATTTAATGTGATTACTTCAGATTTCAGCAGATATGTGTGTGTTACTAGCTGGCACGTTTCTGCCTTGACAGTGATGGTCACTCTGCCTTAGTTGGTCTTCCTGTTATGGTGTTAAAATATCTGAGCAAGGAAACTTATGAGAGGAAGTGCTTATTCCAATGCACAGTTGAAAGGTACAGTGTATCATGGCAGAGAAATCAAGGCACCAGGAGTTGGTCACACATGATACCCACAATCAGGGACCAAGAGTGAGATTCAGACCTTTCCCAAGGTATACAGTCCAGATTTCTAGTCAGGGAATGGTTCCACCTACAGTGGGCAGGTATTTCCTCCTTGATTTATGTCCTACCCAGAGTTCAATGTCCCAGGTGTGTCTAGATTCTCTTAACTCAACCATTAACACTCACCGTTATGTGTACAGATTTCAAGTTTCCTTCTAAAGTCTGAAATCACAGTCTCTGGAAAAGAGAATTTACTTTTGTTTTGTTTTAAAAAGATTTATTTCATTCTCCCCCCTCCCGTGTGTGTTTGTGTGTGTGTGTGTGTGTGTGTGCGTGCGCGCGCGCGGGGGTCTGCTTGTGTTTTTGTGTGCACATGTGTGAAGGTGCCCTGAAGGCCTTAAATGCCTTAGAGCTAGAGTTATAGAAAGTTGTGAGCCACCTGATGAGGGCGTTGAGTTTTGAACTCTAGTCATCTGGAAGAGCTAAGCACTCTTTACTGCTGAGACACATCACCATCCCCCTAGATAATGCTTTTAATCAAGATTCTGGAGTGTTTTAAATATCTCAAACTAAAGTTCCTGAACTTTACAAACAGACATGAAATATTGTAATGCCAAGCTATAGTGACTCATTGACCCAAAGAATGTAACAATTTCCCATCTTTTTGTAGGCTATCCTTGGCCGAAGAATATATAATGGCTTCTTCAGCAATTAAATAAAACCGAAGGACTTTCAACAATGATCCCCAGACTACAAACTCAAGTCCTAGTTTGAATATAAATAGTTTAAATATAAATGGTATTTAATATTTTTGATGAATGTACTATAGCTAATATATAAAACGAGTTTAGAAACTCCTGATACTACCCAATGTCTTTAATGATAGTAAAGTTTCCCAGTAATATTATTTAATGTAATACTATTATTTTGTGAAAACATCAATATACTTATACTTCTCTTGAGAAGCCCAGTATTAATCCTATTGTGTGAAGCTAAATTAAGATTTGCACAACAAAATGTTGGGTTAACAAGTATGGTAGTGTCTTTTTACTCAAAGGGATGTAGTCCATGACTTGTGGTTGATGCCCAAAATCACAGGTACACCTAAAGGAAGCATCTCTCAGTTTATGTTTGTCGTATTTGAGTAGCCAGCATCCTCTTGTATACTGAGAGTCTCGTTAAGAAAGTAAAGGTTGTTAGAACACTACTATGCTGCTTTGACAATCAATCTGATAATTGAGACTGCTGTGGCTAACAGATAAGTAGCATGCACATTATGCTAGGATACGCTGGGTAAACGGATGATTCATGAAGTGGGTGGGCAGAAACTTGATAGAGTCCATCACTGTAAGAGGTGTTCATGATTTTCAGAATAGTAAATATATCAACAACTGTGAATTATGTATTAAAAAAATTCCTTTAGCATATTCAGGCAACTGTTGAGAGATGGAATCAATGTAATTGTCTAAATAAACTATTGATAATTTTCAAAAAAAAAGTGGACAATAGACTATAGTGAAGAAATATTTAAAGAAAAGGAATAGAAAAGAAACATTTAAAATTAAATATTCTAAAGATAAGGAAAGCATTAAAAGATTTTTAGAACAGTGGTACTGCATTTTATATAAAGAATAAAGCATTAAGAAAAATGCAGTCTAATTCTGAAATATTGACGGTTAGTTATTTTTTTTATATTTGCATCATTGTATATATATAGAATAACCAGCTTGGCGAATGTGCTATGGAGGTGAATTAAGGTGTTGTATATAGTATAGAAGTAAATATCAACTTCTTTAATGAGTATCTGCTATTTTTATCTATCCTTCCTCCCTGGTTTGGTGTAGGAAGGAGAATAGCTATTTAAATATAGCATGTCAGTTCTCATTTCTCAGTGGCATTGATTGGTCCAAAGATGGAGCATTTTATGCTTGCAAGTCAGTCATATCCCTTCCCTGAAATTGATCCACAGCTACTGGGAAACAAGAAGAGTTTAATAATGGAACATCTAAGTTAGGGTTGATTCCCATTCAAAGAAGAAGAATGGAGGAGAAAGGACAAGGGTGAGGTTAATAGATCTTATCAAAACATGATTACCTGCAACTGTGAATGAGTTACAATGAAATCCAGTCTTTTATATAATTGACAATTATTAGAAAGCTAATAAACCAACACACTAAAAGACTTCTATATAAGAAGCAATTTTGAAAGACAAGGACTATAGTTATGATTAGTAAGAACATCAAAGAGTTTGTGGACATTTCATTTATTGGTTTTAGTAGGCCTGAAAGTCTATCTGCCCTTGTACTTTCCATCTAATAGGGTGGGCCAATCTTTTCTTCTTGTTTACATCATATTAATGTTCTAGCTCATATAATGTGTATCCTCTGAGCATTTGATGCTACAATATATCTATATTTCCATCTATTTTGATAGTTATAGTACCTTGTGAGCAAGGCTTTTCTATTTTGATGGTCATTTCACAATCCAGATTTATGAGTGGGACACTATGAAAGAAAGAAAGGAGAAAAAGAGGAAGGGAAGGAGGAGGAGACAGGAAGTGACAGGGAAAGAGAGAGGAGGAGGGAGAGGTAGAGAAAGAAGAGAATAGAAGGCAACTTTATAAATTGCTTTAATAATGTGTTTTAAATTACTTTTCCTATGTAAAATATAAAAAATGTTATTTTTCAGGTATAAGGCAAATTGTAAGTGATAGATAAATGCTTTCCATCAAATATAGTTACACAACATAGTTGGTGTAAGTACTTAACTGTACTTACTTTGTCAGTGACTACTTTGTGGTTTTAGAAAAAGCTACTTAACTTCTTTGAACTCTAGTTTTGTTTTTCTGCTGAAATCTGGGATTTAATAAATATAATTTCTAAAGGAGTTGTCTGAAATAGACAAGAAAGCAAATGTTCCTGGTGTATTTGTTCACTGTATATCACCATCACTCTACATGGAGATCTTAACTGGTCCTGGATTTATCAATTTTCTACCTCTTTCTTTGAAGTCTTTTTTGTTTGTTCCTTTGAGGTTCTGGGGATAAAACCTAGGGTCTTCTGTAGGCCAGGTAAGCTGTCCAATATTGAACTATATTTACAGCCTCCGACTTTAAAGATAATAAGGAACTCTATCTCTAATTTTGGGAATATTCTTATGTTTGTGCATAGGAATTACTATAAACCAAACCTGGGTTCTCCCTTCTTGATAGCCCCTGTAACTCAAATACACTATCTGTCCTCTAGTTTATCTACTGCGCTTAAGCTGAGTTCACTTGAATAAACGCTCCTAGCCAAATGTGAGTTTGAAAGTGAAACTCAAGCATGCTGTACTGACTTTGAGTCTGTGAAGCACAATCATTTTTAGGAGATGATGTAGAAGTTAACATTATTATTTGATTATCAATCACATACAGAACACTTTATTTTTGTAAAGAGTTTTGTCATAGTTTCATAATTTAAATAAAAGTGCCTCAGTGTGGGATATGTCAGCCATTACAGATGGGCAAAGGAAGCCAAACAAAGTCAAACAACTACAGGCCAAGTTCGTCATGAAACAGGGGGTTGGGACAAAGACTTCCTAGGATTCTCATTAAAGACTATCTCAAATATGGACATGAAAACCCATGCAAATGTATGATTGTTAGCTTCGCTGTGGGAGGGAAGATTAAGACATTGAACCCTAAAAAAGATGCTAAAACAGCACCAAAGATTTCCTAGATCACATAAGCTTGTCTTAGCCTGTATAAGAAATTCATGTGATTCTTGTTACCTACTACCTTATTAAAGTCTCTAATAAGTAAAAGAAAGAAAGAAAGAAAGAAAGAAAGAAAGAAAGAAAGAAAGAAATTCAACCCATTTTGATATAGAACCTTAGCAATGTACATTACAGATGTCTATGATTTTTAAAAGTTAGGAAACACATAACACTGATTTAAATACTATTGTAAACGTAAATATTTGGATTCAGGGAACACACTACTGTTAACTGATTACTATAAACTTGAACTCCCATTGCCAAAGCAGCTTCATTTCATTTTTACCCATAGCAACTGCTCGCTGATGTTTTGAAGGTCAGATTTCTATGATGAATTATAAAATTTCATGTAATTGTTTTCTCCTATAGACCCTCAGTTGCCTAAGTCATAATCATCACTTTAATCATTTGAAGCTGCGATCACCAAGCCAGCACAGTTTGGATGTTGTTGCAAAGAGTTGTGACTCTGAGCTCTGGAGAGTGGGAAGTCTGAAGTTAGTATGCTAGCATGTTTGGATTCTGGTATGAGTGTGTGTGTGTGTGTGTGTGTGTGTGTGTGAGAGAGAGAGAGAGAGAGAGAGAGAGAGAGAGAGAGAGAGAGAGAGAGAGAGAGAGAGAGAGAGAGAGAGAGAGAGAGAGAGAGAGAGAGAGAGACAGAGAGAGAGAGACAGAGACAGACAGAGAGACAGACAGAAACAGACAGAGAGAGAAAACCACTCTCATAAGGACACCTCCACTACATGACTCACCTCACACAATATCTCTTATGATTAATATTGTCAACTTGAGGCTATCTAGAATCACATAGAATACAAACTGATGAGCATATTTATTAGGAAATTTCTACAATGAGCCAAAGGAGGTAGAAAGACTCATATGAAATGTGATCAGTACCATTCCAGTGACTAAGATTCAAGGCTGAATAAAAAGTAGAAAACAAGTTGAGCAATTCCACCAATCTCCCTTTGCTTCCTGACTCTCGACACAATGTGGCTAACTGTGCCATGCTCTTGTAGCCATGCCATCCCTGCCATTCCTTTGTAAACATCACAGTTTGATGGATTCTCAAACTGACAGTCAAAATAAACTCCTCCCTCCTTCAGGTGTTTGTGTCATAACAATGAGAAAATTAACTAATACAATCTCGTTTTACTTGTGACCACATAGTGTAAGATTCAGAACACAGATTTCAGCAAGCAGATCACTCTTAACAGTTTACCTTCACAAATAAGAGGGCCTCATAAAACTTAAGGTGTGGTATCTATCTATCTATCTATCTATCTATCTATCTATCTATGTATCTATCTATTAGATCTGATACAAACTTCCAGGGATTCAAATTGAGGTGATTAAGAGAAAACTCTCAAATTGATCAAATATTCTCTTCAAGGAGTTAAAAAGATTAGTCATCAGGAAATCTTTTTCTTTCATTTTATAAGTGTCTATGTGGTATTTGTGCAAGCCCATGTATGCCTGGGGAATATGTGTGGAGGTCAGAGGTCAGCTTCTGAGAATCTGCTGTCTCTTTCCGTCATGTGGTCTTTAGGGATCTATCTAAAGACATCAGACTTGGCAGAAGCACCTTTAAATTCTAGTCACCTGACCCAGCCCATCAGGAAATATTATTGAAAAGAAAATAAGGATAATTTTCTAAGGAAGCTATTTAAGTAAATTTGTGTATTTTTGTACACAAAATGATATCACATGGTTTGAAGTGAGACAATAAGTTTCCATAAAACTATTTATTACATGTTGGATAAAGGAGAACTACAGCTGATGTATGGAAAGACTAGCAACTGAGAAATAGAGGGTAAACTTCAGAATGAGTTAGATTGGATCCACATTTTATATGAAGGCTCAATGCTTTCTTATTTCTTTATTATTTTTTTTCCGCATTACAAGGTAATCCTAGATAACCTTGGTTCAAATTCTCCCAATTTTTTCTTTATTATTATGTGTTTTAAATTTTATACATCAGTCATGGGTTTCCCTGTCCTCCCCCCTCCCACCCCCACCCCCACCCTCCCCCAAGCACCTCCCCTCCATTCCCATGTCCTCCAGGATCAAGGCACCCCTGGGGATTCATTTAAACCTGGTGGATTCAGTACAGGCAGGTCCTGTCACCTCCTTCCAGACTGAGCAAAGTGTCCCTGTGTAAGCCCAAGGTTTCAAACAGCCAGCTCATGCACTAAGGACAGATACTGGTCCCACAGACTGGATGCCTCCCAAACAGATTAAGCTATTCAATTGTCTCACGTATCCAGAGGGCCTGATCCATCTGGGGTTCATAATTCATGTGCTTCCATTCATTTGGCTATTTGTCCCTGTGCTTTTTGCAATCTTGGATTCAACAATTCACGCTCTTGCAGACCTTCCTCTTTCTCGACAGTTGGACACCTGGAGCTCCACCTTGGGCCTGGCTGAGGATCTCTGCATCCACTTCCATCAGTTATTGGATGAGAGTTCCAGCACGACTGTTAGGGTGTTTAGCCATCTGATCACCAGACTAGGTCAGATCAGGCTTTCTCTCAACCATTGTCAGCAGTCTACAGTGGATGTATCATTGTGGATTTTTGGGGACCTCTCCAGCACTCTGCCTATTCCAGTTCTCATGTGGTCTTCATTTATCATGGTCTGTTATTCCTTGTTCTCCCTTTCTGTTCTTGATCCCACTAAAGCCTATTAAAAGCAATGGAAAATTAAGTGCTGGGGCAATGGCTCAGTGGGTAAAACCTCTTGCCATACAGGAGAGAAAAAAACCTCAGTGTAGTGGGTAGCCATCCCAGCATTGGCCTGGAAGTTCCAAGCCCCACTGAGGCTTCAGTAATGGTCATGTCCACAAGGCGGGGCTGAGGGAGGAAGCTGAAGACCCAGGATTGACAGGAGAGGTTTTACTTGGTTCTGGGACCCTGGAAGCTGGAGGTAGACTGAGCAGAGTTCTCCAGAGAACACCACCGGACTGCACCATACCTTTGCCAAACCCTAGAACCTATCCCTTCTTTTGTAAGTTACCCCACAAAATAAACCTCCCTTTTAACTACATGGAGTGGACTTAATAATTTTACCAATACCTCAGTTTAAATCTCCCAAACCCATGTGAAAAACTGGTCTAAGTAATGCTAGACCTGTAAACTCATCATCTCCACAGGGAGATGGAATTAGACTAACTTAGTATACAAAACAACACACACACACACACACACACACACACACACACACACACACACACACAAATAGACTGTCTGTAACAATATGGAAGATTAGGAAGAATATGCTGCTTTTCCTCTGACTTCTACATACACGCTGTGGCATACCTGACTGTATATTTATACCCATGCATGTACAAATGAACATTACACACACACACATTTATACACAGAAAACGAAAATTTTCTTCATTCATTTGAACATGGAGTCTTATGCTTGATTTTTGTTTCAATGGCTAATTTTTGAACTGAATTGAGTCACATTACTCCCAATATGGGCCAATGTACTGGCCAGTTGGATTTGATATAGATCAAAGACAAAAGGTCAGAAAAAGGTCAGGACTCAGAGAGTTGACTAGCCATATAAAAATAGAAACAAGCAGAGGAAAAGACTTTCCAAGGACCATTCAAGGAATCCTGAAAAGCAGTGCTAGGAAGAAGGTGTCTATCAGAATGAACAATCTCTTCCACAGTCATTCATGACATCATCCACATTACACAACAATTCAAAAAAAATCCTATAATAATTCTATATTGTTTACTGTTTCCTTTGTTTCAGTAAACAATGAAAACTCACAAAAAGTTTGATACTAGAGCACAACTCCTAGAGTAAAAGTTTAATTTATTGCTCAAAGAAAATACCTCCAACAAGCTGCTTCTGAAGGGGAAAAAGCCTCTGAAATATTTCAACAAAAGAAATCTGTTCTAGAGAAGAGCTGACTCCAGCATCTAGCTGTTTCTTTAAATAAATGTTTTCTTTTATCTTTGGATTTTTATTACTCCTGAATTGCTTCTCAGTGGTATATATTATACAGTATCTGAGAGACAATTTCGATTTCATCTAAACTTAATTCAAGGCACCAAATTTAATCATCCCAGCGATTCAGTAATTTCCCAAGAAGACCTTCAGACCTCAAATTAAAAGGAGTCAACTTAAGTGCCTAATTGTTTTTACAGATTTTTTTTTCTTCATTGATTTTAATTAAGGTCTTCCTTGTCTAGTGAGCATGGAGGACTTTCATTACCTAGTTAAGTAACTTTATTGGAAGTCATGTTGGCCAATAAGTCACACATAGGGAAGTACTATTGCATATTGGAAAGTAAAAGCTCCTCTTCCTTGTCAGTAACATTTAAAACTTCATATTGAATCCTGACATATGTCCCTTGAGTACCTAAGGGGAGACAATGAGTCTAAAGAAAGTGAGAGGCCAAAATTGTGGGTGCAACCTTAGAGAGGGAGCTTCATTTGGATCAGCTGAACTCCAAATGGCCCCATGAGCACTGCTGTCACATCACCTCAAATGAAGTGGCCATGGGATCATTTTCTGAGCCTAAGAAGAGGTTCCACAAGTTTTAACATCAAGTCCTGGAAGTTCAACAGAAACATAAAGGCTAAGCCACCTTCTCTACTAAGAGCTGCATAGCAACTGAAAATGTATTCAGTTGCCTTCTCTGTTTCAAAGTGCTATGAATACAGTGGGTTTGTGTCTTGTTGAATATAAAACCAGTGTAACCAAGAGCTGAAAGGGTGGAGGGAATTTTCCTACAGGCAGCAAGTCAGGACAATACTGGGAGTTATTTCCAAAGCAATGCCTTCCTTGAAAAAATGATTTTTTTTTATTAGCAAGCTCATATGTATCTAGGAGCCAATTAGAGGTGGACACATTCCTGAGCATGTTCAACTTGAGGTCATACTACAGGAAGAATGTATGACAGCCACAGTTCTGGGTACACTCAGATCAAGGAGCATATGTTGAAAAGTGAAAGTGATATGCAGAAGTATCTCTAGACATGCACACAGTCTGTTTCCAAAACTTATTAGCTGAAGTAAAACGAAACACACTTTTAAAGTTACATTAATACAATAATTTTCACCTTTTGCTTAGTAGCTATGAAAAAAAGAGTATTCTTGTTAAATACCAGAGTTTGACATTCCTGTTCAGACCCTTGGTAGTTTATGACACTATAGAATCACACATCTTTTCCACATCTGAATGTTTAAATCTGTAAAATGGGGAAAATATTAACTCCTTCAAATTAGTTTATAAAGTAGTTTCTCTCTCATTCTATACCCCCACATTCCTAAATATATAAATATAATCTTCACAGTCTACATAATTTTACTTTTGATTATATAGGGCTGATCATTTGGATTTGATAACCAACTGGTGTATTCTTCTTGTAAGAGCAAGAGGAATATGGAATTTGCTGTGTGATTGTGTCTCCTACGAATATCAGAAGCAGCCTGGAAGGTGGTGGCACATGCCTTTAATCCCAGCACTTGGGAGGAACAGGCAGATGGGTCTCCTTAGTTTGAGCCCAGCCTGGTCTACAGAGTAAGTTCCAAGAGCGTCAGGATGACACAGAGAAACCTTGTCTTGAAAAAAGTTGTCAGAAGCAATACTCATGAAGTCTTAACCAACATAACTGCCCAAATATGAGCTGAACAAGAGTGATAGCAATAGATACACTAACGTGGATGGGAAAGTTCATAAGGCCTCAACCCTGCACAAAGAACCTAAGGAATACTCTGAGATGAAAAAAAAAAAAACAATCCTCCTTGTGGAAGACCACACCCATTGGTTATCCAATACTAAATGGTCAGTCCTGAAAAAGTAACTTTCTACTCTCTGAGTAGATCAGATTGACATCAAAAGTGCAATTTCTGCCTCAGCTGCTGAGGGCTAGGAGTATAAATATGAGTACACTTAGATTGTCAATGTATTTTTGAGAATAAAATAGGTATAACTAATGTTTACAAGTATGTAAATGTTGTATAATATGTGTGGTGAAATAACTTTATAAGATATATGGAAGGATGTCAGGTGTGCTATCCAGAGTTCCCCAGAAAATGGGACCATTGTGGTACTGAACAAACAGATTATATATATGTTTGATCTCTCTCTCCCCCCACCTTCTCCCTCCGTGTGTGTGTGTGTGTGTGTGTGTGTGTGTGTGTGTGTGTGTGTGAATAGGGCTACAGAAACATGTGCAGTATGAAGAATATATGTACACATATTGAGAATATTTATCTATATGCCTGTTGAGACTGTCTAAAAGTAAATGGCTCTGAGGATCATGATGAATGAGAGTGTGAGCTGCCATCTTCAGGGAAGGAGAGCAGGAAAGACTTTGGTCAATGGTGTAATCTGGTCTGCGTGTAGAGGCCACTGAGCCAGGTGAGCAGACAGTACAAGTAACAGTCAAGGGGTGGGAATTGGTGAGATGATCTTTTCCAATTAAAACACTGAAACAGAAAAAGTGTGTGTGTGTGTGTGTGTGTGTGTGTGTGTGTGTGTGTGTGCACATGCATGCACGCGTGTGTCATGTCACTCCTGTTTCATTTTTCATTTTGTTCAGGAACTCCTCCAATAAGATCACTGTGATACTCGGCATTACTTGAACCCACTGACTCATGACCATTTTACTTAGACAAAAACTCTTAGACACCAGATTAAAAGAAAATAGCTGAAAGATGTAATCTCAGTACCTAGAAACTTTTCTAATGGATCACGAGAATAAATTAGCTATCAGGAGGCGACCATCTCAGTCTTACCTGGTTAGTCATCAGGAAGAACCATTCACCTCTAAATATAAAAGAACCCACACTTAGTAACTAAGACGAATAACAATAGTGAAATGCTTATAAATGAATCAATATAAGTACCAAAATGCATAGGCTGTGAAATACCTTTAATAATGATACAGGCTGGCCCTGAGGTTTCCTGGGGATCAGATTCATATACTTTGTTTAAGCACAGCCACATGGAAAAGCTTTACAGAGGAAGCAAATATGTAACCTGGTCCCTAAAGGAAGGATAAAGTTGAACTAGTGGGTGGGCAGGCAGGACATAGAAAATCCCAGTGGGCAGGTGAAGCAGTTATGTAAAATAGAGGCAGGACGTCCAGTACTATCACTGAAATGAAGAACAGGAAACGGCTACATGAGGAGCAAGTGAGAAGACACGGGAGGCGAAGACACAGGGCAGGGAAGGAACGAGGCCTTACACTTAACTGTTCATCAAGCCTTTACTGGAGGTGATGTAATAAAGATAAGTCACAATTTCCCTTCATTTTAGTTTATGTGCTTATTATTTATTTTTTTTAAGTCATGGGAATTGATCTTAGAGCCTTGCTCAGCATGCTAGGCAAGCGATCTATTACTGAGCTACATTCCCACATCTCCCTTTACAAATGTTAGGAAATGTCCTATGCACAGCTCTTATTCCCCAACGTGATTATTTTGTATGTTATCATTTTAAAGACTGTATCACTTGTTTGAGTTAATAACATACAACAAATGTAGCCCTGGAAAACTACTTATCAATGACTGAATATTGAGTTGAGTATCATCATGATAGGTATCGCTGTTATTTTTCTCAGATTATTATCTTCTCACCATGCCTCTTATACTAATAGTGCAAAATAAACACAGACACATGACCCCCACTGAGGCTTCTAGAGGTGGAGAACAGCTTCAGGTGGCCGCCACAGATGGCTGCCTGTGTAGCATTTCATATTTCCAGCAAAAACTCATTCAGAAACATCAGACACATTCCAAAGGTAGAAATGATTATATACTGTCCAGTAGTCCTGATTTCTCTCCCTACACAATCTGCCCATTGTCCTGGGCAGGCCACTGAACCTCTAACATCCTGATTTTCCCATTTCTAAAAGTGTGAACGCTTTGTCTAACCTGAGTATCTATCTGATGTTCAAAGAACTGCTGCTTTAGTATATGCTAAAAATTCAAATCGGATTAAAATCTCATGGTATCAGCCAAAACATATACATTTAAAGTAGTGTTTGGATTAGATGGGAAAAGGACCCTTGGTGATTTATTACAGGACATAGAGGTAAACATTTAGAAGCATCCACTTGTGAAAGTGTCAGATTCTTTCCCTCCACTTGAGGAACAAACTTTGTCATCAGCCTTGGAGGAACCGAGATGAGTAAAGCAGACTAAAGCATGTGGTGGAAGTGGCCCTTTTTGATTTCTTTGTTCTGGGCAGTGTTATAAATTGAATCTTAAATTATGCTGATTTGTCAGTTGGTTAAATTTACCTGTCCTCACCATACAGAGTAGAGATCACGTCATTTTGCATTTAAATGTTCATTCCCCAGACAACATTCACACAGGCATAAATGCCTACAGAGAGAATGTCACTGGGTAGCACAGCAGCTGTAGACAAAGAGACCTCAGGTAACGTCAGAAATGTTCAGAACGCAGCTCTCAGGTCTCACAGTGAAGAAATCAGAGATTAGAAGCAGCAAGAGGTGCAGACAAAACTGTGGCCCTTACCCTCTTTTTTAAAAAAAATTATTTTTATTATTATTGTTATATTTGTGTTTTAATTTTACACATCAGCCATGGGTTCCCCTGTCCTCCCCCCTCCCGCCCCCACTCCCACTTCCCTCCATTCCCATCTCCTCCAGGGCCAAGACTCCCCTGGGGATTCAATTCAACCTGTGGATTCAGTATAGGCAGGTCCAGTCCCCTCCTTCCAGGCTGAGCAAAGTGTCCCTGTGTAAGCCCAAGGTTCCAAACAGCCAGTTCATGCACTAAGGACAGGTCCTGGTCCCACAGCCTGGATGCCTCCTAAGCAGTTCAAGTTATTCAATTGTCTCACTTATCCAGAGGACCTGATCCAGGTGGGGGCTCCACAACCTTTGGTTCATAATTCATGTGCTTCCATTCATTTGGCTATTTGTCCCTGTGGGCCCTCTTATTCCACCTTCTTATCTTAAAGTCTTTAGTTTTCATCAGCCTTCAAAGCAGAATCTCGCTCAGTGTGTGTAATTAACATCTGCAATGCAGACAGCTTTCCTAATAGGTTTGTTGTTTTAAAGGTAGAGGGAGAAGAGAGACTGAGCAATCTTCTCATAATCTGAACACAAGTCTCATGTAAATCTTCCTTGCTTCTCTGAAGGCCATGTGTGCACCAAACTCTGTAAAATTCTGATGAAATAGATCAAAAGAGACACATGAAAAGGCAGTCTTGTTAATACCACTAGAATATGTACATTAGCTGAATTGTTCTACATATTAAATGAAATCACTGACTCATGTTTACAGAGACGGGAAAAACAAATGTAAACTTGATGTCGACTCACAAAAGGTCTTAATAAGAGATATTGAGAAAAAACAAATCTATGGAACTTGATTTATTTTATTTCAAAATGTACAAAACTATAGCAATGAATATATCATGTTCTTAGGTACATATGTACATGAAAACATTCATGTATATGCATGGACATTTGCACATACACAAGAACATATATGCATGCATATATGCACCAAAACACACATGTACATGGATACATACACACATACATACATAAGCACACACATACATATTTGCCCAAATACTATTACACATGTACATGTACACACATACATGTGTGTCCAAAAATACACATATGAACATATAAAATTCATCAGAAAATAGACATTTAAAATAAGCAGAACAATGCACACATACATATACACATTTACACACAGACATACACATGCATAAGCACATACATATACAAACACAATTATACATACAAAACTACCATAAAATACGGGGTATCAGAGCCACACATACATACTTACACATATAAACACATGCACATATAAACATGAACATAAACACACATACACTTTCAAGAACTCACATGAATACAAAGGCATACACAGGAACATAAGCATCCATAAGGAAACATACATATGCATGAAGGTGCAAAAACATGCCTTCCACAAATACGTAGACAAGTATGCAAACACACATAGATACACATACAAATACTCACCTAGGCACACACATACTCATACAGAAATTCATTCAGTTTCATATGTACATACATGAAAAATTATGAAATAGTGTACACACATACACAACAATACACATATATGTACATACATATTCATACACAGGAACACTTACTCAGGCATGTAGAAACACATGCGTATATGCACTCACAGATCATACCATGCATATATGCATACACATAAATTGACATTCACATAAATAAACATACTCACATATGTGTGTGCATTTTAATGCACCACAGAGACACTCATACCATCCACACAAACACAGTCACATAGACACAACTGAGCAGTCAAGCAAAAACTCACATGTAATATCACATTCAAATTTCCATATCATACAGTATAAAAACAGATATGCATACATATATATGTATATACATATAAATACATATTCATGTCTCCTCCATAGACACTTGGAAACAAACTCACAGAGAAATACAAGTATATATAGACACAGATGTAGAGATGTGCACATAAAAAATAATATAGCCACACATGCTTACTCAATTTCATATTCATATATATACACATATGTACATGGTCACATACATTCAAACACACACACACTCACACACACACTCACACACACACACATATATGTGGTCTCACAGACTAATACATATGCATGTACATATACATTCTATTCATATGTAATACCCAGGCATACATACGTTCACACTCAAACATACAGCCCACTTGGAGGGATAGAATACGTCTCAGAGAGAATCTTCTAATAAATGGCCAACTGGTCTCAGTATAAGCCATTAAAAAGCAGATCAGTGAAAGGATGGTATCTTCAATACATCTTGAGAAAACCATCAAAACACGTAAGAATGAATTTTCACCCCAATTTCACATCATGTACAAAAGCCATTACAAAACACATTAAACAACCCTATGATAAGATGTAAAACTATAAACTTACTGTGAAGAATTACAGGACAAAAGGTGTTTGATATTAGTTCTGACACGGTATTTGGGGAATGCACTTGAAACACAGGCAGGCAAATGAAAACGAGACAAGCATGATAGTTTCTAACTCAAATGCTTGTGCACACCAACAGAAGCAGTCGGAAGAGTAAATAGTATGCAGTAGGGCAGAAAACATTTGAAAGATCTGATAAGGTGTTGGGATGCCAAACCGTGTCAGGAGTTCATCTCAGTTTCAGTGAAAAAAGTAATCCGGACAAGAAACAGGAAACAACTTGAACAGGTATTTCTGTAAAAAAAAACCACCCAGATATTCAACATCATTAATCAGCTGGGTAATGCAAATTAAAACCACAATGAGCTATTTGCTAGGATGATTATTATCCAAAAACAAAAGCTAGCAATTGTTGGCAAGAAGGCAGGGTATAGTGAAACTTGTACATTGTGGGTGGGGAGGTAAATTGGAAGCTGTTTTAGAAAGCGTTTAGGTTAAAGCTAGTATATGATTAAGCAATTTCACTGCTGGATGTATATCCAAAGGAAAATAAGCCAGAATATTAAAATAATGTCTGTGTGCTCATGTTCATTACAGAGTCACATTAATCTACATATGGAGTCAATCTGAGCTACTAGCAGATGGACAGATGAGGGAAATATACAAAATGATGGAACGCTTCTCAGTCTAATTATTTAATTAATTAATTTTTAGTTTCTGTGTTTCGCCTGCTGTATGTCTGTGTACTATGTGAGGACAGTGCTTACAGAGGCCAGATAGAGAGGATTCAGAGTCTCTCTCTGAAATTGAGGTTATGGGTGCCTCTTAGCCACCAGGTTCTGGGTACAGAATCCAAGTTCTCTGCAAGGGCAGCAGGTGCACTTAACCCCAAACGCCTTTCTCTAGCCCTACTTTTCAACCTTAATAAAGCAATTTATAACAATGTGGATGGCCCTCGAGGGTTTTTGTGTTGAATGAAATAAGCCAGCTATGTAGCATGTGTGGCTAGAGCCTACAGACACCTAGTCAACAAGGTGATCAATCATAAACCAGTAAATACATGAATATTGATGAGGGAATAGAGCCTTGCTGTTCATAACCCTCTTAAACAAAGGTGCCATTAGTGTGGCAATGGCTGTGTTGATTAACATGATTTACTTATTTCACAGCCATGCCCAAACATCACTCTGTACTCCTTCAATCTATATAATTTGAGGTGAGTAACACATACACTTGGGCACGAGCATGTGCATGTGTGCATGGGTACACACACACACACACACACACACACACACACAATTTTCTGGCTTCTCACCTTTTTTTTTGCTGATGAATTTCACGTGTGAATTTTGTGTATTGCTGTGCAGTTGAGGAAAGAAGGAACTCAAATGTGGTATATTTACACTTTTATTGCAGAAGGTGATAATTTCTTAAGCAAGTGAGTGTGGTTATACAACTTGCAGTAAATTTTGCTGTAGCGTGAATCTTAAAAGTTCTTATTAATAAAAAACAAACCCAGAGCCAGGTATTTGGGTGAATGCTGGAAGATCAGAGAAGCAGAACAAGCCACAGCTACCTAACCTTGCCAATTCCTCAGCTGATCCTGTTTCCTCAGACTGGAAGCCTCGGTATTCTCATCCAAATGGATCTCTGCTACTAGAAGTCTAAAAGCTTAACCAGGCCAAAAGCTTCACCAGCCTAGTTCCTGGTCCTCACACCTTATATACTTTTCTGCTTCCTAACATCACTTCCTGGGATTAAAGGCGTGAGTCATAATGCCTGGCTGTTTCCAGTGTGGTCTTGAACTCACAGAGATCCAGATAGACCTCTGCCTCTGGAAAGCTGGCATTAAAGGTGTGTGTGCCACCATTTTGTGGCCTCTATGTCTGTTCTGTGGCTGTTCTGTTTTCTGACCCAAGATAAGTTTATTAAGGTGCACAATATTTTGGGGAACACAATATCACCACATTTTGCTCCTAGTATTTTTTTTCCTTAACTGACATCAGCCTAACTAAGTAGAAACTAGTAGAATCAACTTGTCTTCCCAGATCAACTATCTTTAAATTTCCAACAAAGTGATACTAACACACTTACTACCTACTTGTCAGACATTAAGTACTTACTTTGTCATGTTACCCTCAGAACATGGAAACATTATAATTATTACTGATTAATACATGGCCAAAGGCAGCCTTACAGAGATTGGATCCTAGTCTCTCGTAGTTCTGTGTTCAAGCAGAAGCTGCTGCTCTGAGCTGGCCGAGATCTTTGGTTGAACAGGACATTTATGTAGCAAATATGTTCAGACACTCTGTCTCCAAGTCCCATTTACTTTCTTTGGTGTCAAAATTGATTTAGCTAGTGTATTTTTTAAATTACATTTATTACTGTCTTTATTTTAAACACACACATATATACATATATTCTTCTATATGTGTATGCATGTTTTTGTCTAAGTGCACACATGGGGGTCACCAATGTCATGAGTTGGCTTTCTCCTTTTACCATGTGAATCCCAGGAATCAAACTCATGTGAGACTTAGTAGCAAGCACCTTACTGGCCCACCCAGTAATTTTATTTGTTTGTTTGTTGAGACAAGGTTTCTCTGTGTAGTTTTGGTGCCTGTCCTGGATCTCGCTCTGTAGACTAGGCTGGCCTCTAACACATAGAGATCCACCTGGCTCTGCCTCCTGAGTGCTGGGATTAAAGGCATACGCCACCACAACCCAGCCCACCCAGTGTTTTATGTTTCATTTTTCCTCATTACTGTTTAGAAAAAAAAAAAAAAAAACAAATATATGTCAGATTTGCCATAACTAAATGATCATTTTAGTTAATTTATATTCTATGTTTTCCATTTTCTCCAACTTTCCAGTTTTATAGAGTGCAATTTCTATTTTACTCTTCATTTATAAAAAAGGAGAACAACACTGACTTTCTCCAAATATAATGAGAGAAGTCAATATTTTAAGTTTTTCTTGAAGTCTCAGTCACTGATTCAGTCATTTGGGATGCCTGCCTTGCTGTTTCACAAAAGCAGTCAGAAAGGGGAGACCAGTAGATGGCTCTCTAATTCCTGAATTTTAAAGGATAACAGCACACATTTGAGCGCTGGTGAACAGATTTGGTTTGATTGCACCGATGACAAGAATAAACTTCATGCAGACTTGCTGAAATGGGACACTTTGTGCTGTTTTGTCATGTAGCTTAAAATGGGAAAGCTATTCTTGACCCTCCTTGTCCTTGACAAGTTGCGAAGATTGTTAAAGAAATCAGCACCAGCAAGGAAGACAATTTGTTCAGCTGTGAATAGAACAATGACTTCATCCGTACACAGCGGCATCTTCCTCAGAATCTAAGACACTAAGAGAACCAGAACTAATGGGTAATAGATGGATCCCAACTGTCATCCTCAGGTAACAGCAAGGCACCTTTTGTTGTATGGCACCACACTTTACTGCTAAATGTAGGATCAACTTGTGTGTATAAAGATGAACACCGAATGTGAGAACTATAGAAAGATGAAATACAGAAAAAGAATAACATTCCCATTTGTTCTTTATGAGAAAGCATTATGCTCTTATGTATTTTGAGAAGATAATTTTGAAAAGGAAGAGAATGTTCTTAAAATATTGATGAAATCTTATTCTAGCATTGAAAAGAAAGCAAAAATAAAGCAATTATTTTATCAGCATAGGCACAAATGTGTCTGTATGAACATGCTTGTGTACAGTACACAGCTCAATGAATTGAAGATAATTTCCCCTTGTTCAGAAAGTGTTACCTCACGCTATCTTAGGTTGTATATTCAGCTGCTGTTTTTCAGAAGCCAAGTTTTAAAATGTCCTCAAAATAAACCTGGCAGAAGATAAATATGTGTCCTGTCAGAACTTACTCTTGTGTTTTGAGACATGGTTCATTTCATTCTCACTTCTCATAAACAAGACAGAGACAGTCCCACATCCCACCCTTAGAATAATCTGCAGCTGCAGGGAGGAGACATTCGGAGGGTAGCTTGTGGTGGGAGGAACATGGACTCCACATAGCCTCAACTTTCAGGGTAACGTTAGGCTGTGCTGAAGAAGTCTGAGGACATATGACTCATATCAACGTTTCGTTATACATTTTTGAGGTTTGGAATCTCACAAGCAGCTAACAGTTCATACAGACACTCCCAGTGGCTAGGATACAAGGTGCTCTTTCACAGTTCTCCAGGCTCAGAAACTTTGGGTATGAAACGATTGATCACAGAAAACCATTTTCAACTATATCCATGAAATGTGAGGTTCTGGAATGTGCCTGATTTCAGGGAGAACTGAACTTGATTTTAAGCAGGAGCAGAAGGAAAAGGGGATTGGAGATATTCCCCCTCCAGCTGACTTCATAAATAGCTGTAATTCCAAATGAGGGTTGTATTAGGCTCCCTTCAGCACTGAAATTACAAGCTTGTAAAGAAGCCACTGTGTGCATCCATTTGTCCAATTTGAAATCCATAAATTTGAAAATGAACGGCACTTATTTTAAATGAAATATTCCATAAAAACAAGAAATACTGATATAATAGCAGCTGTCACAAAGGCTGAGGCTCTTTGGAGAGAAGCATCTCTATATCCTTTCTTATGTGTCACTTTTTATTACTGACCTCTTCATCAAACAGATGGATTGATAAGCTTTTATTCTTCTGTCTTATGATTATTTCGATAGCTGAGAAGATGGTAAAAAATGACTATGATTTCATAAAGTCTGAGGTCCCTTTATTCAAGTCAACTTTCATCATCTTTAAACTCTTGTATGTGTTGGGATAGATGGGAGGTACTTCAACCAAAACTATAATGACTTTTCCTCTCTTTGATTTGGAATATTTGTAGAAAAAGAGCTAAGATGGCATGAGAGGAATAAATGACTGAGAAACAACAGTAACATCATTCCCCCTTCTGCTTATTAAAACCATGTTACACAATGCAAAAATGGAAAGGGGTTCTAGTAGAGTCCACATTTAAAAAAGTCATTCCTCTTATAGGAAAAGAAACATCTAGTGATTTTCAGTTGACATCATTTGTAGAAATAATTTTAAGTATGTACTGAGGCTAATGGCAAAAGAGAAAGAACAGGAGAGGTAGGCATAAAATAGTTCATATTTTAGAGAGGGCGTTCCCCAAGATGAGAACTGTGAACTTCCATGGGGATAGTTAGTTTAAGCCTCCCCATACTTCTGCCTCCCCAAATTCTAAAAGGGAAAGGGGGAGATAGAATCTGAAGATCTGTTAAATACTGATGTTAAGGGTGAAGACTTTCCCTCCATTCTCAATCAGAAGCAAGTGCCGAATACCTACACCTAGTGTAAGTGGCACTGAGAGAATTGCTTTCAAAGAAAGTTTTCTTTTGCAAGAAAAAGTTCTATCTCCTTTTCATTTTGAATATATGCTAAAGAATAATCTCGGTCTTTCTGAACTACAGAGCAAAGAGCTGGGTCAGCGATGAAGCATAGTACTTTTGCCCTTTACTTTGCAGAGATATCTGGGGATCCTCTTGAGTCCAATGTGCAGATGAGCAGGTAGTAGTGAGATTAATGTGTCTTCTCCAACATACAGATGTGGCCAAAGTAATATATTAACAGGTGCATTTTCAGAGAGGTAAGGAGAACATGAAGAATATCCCTACAGTGTTGAGATGAACATCCTATTTAAGAGAGGCTTTCAGAACATCAGTGTGGCTTGCTTTTCTGCCTTCTGCCATTTGAGGAGAAGGCAGAAGCCACTCATCAAGCCAAGAAACACTGCTGCCATCTTGGGCTTCCAAGTCTATGAGATACAAATTTCTAGTTTTTCCATATTTCCTAGCCTGAGGTACTCCTTTGTAGAAGTGTAGAGACTAAGTCACAGAAAGGCTCTCATCTGTTTCTTGGATGCTAGTCATTGGCAGGTTGATTCTGTGGTGAAGGAAACACATTGCTCAAAGGCTGAGGCTGATGATACACAAAAACACCAGATATAGAGATCTGTTTGGACTGGGGAAGCTCTTTTATGAACTGTCACAGTAAAGAAGACTTTGTAAACTCTTAAGTTAGCATACAAGAAAATCCCAACATTTGTCACCAATGGTGATCCTCTGGGTATGAACATGGAGCTATACTAAACTAGATATTCAGTAGCTCAACAGAGTAGATAAGCTATGAAACTCATGTAAGAAATTTAAAACAAGTTTTTTAAGCATGGAAGAGAGATCCTTATAGCCTATTAGAGACTATAGTTGAGGGAAAAAATTGTTTCACGCCTACTCCCTTGTGTTCAAAGTGTATAATATGCTACTGCATTAAGAGCTAACCATGGCTGCGATCCCTACATCATCTGAAAGATGAAAACATTAACTCTATTTATTTTGAGTCTCAGAGTCCTGTTCTCTGTTCCAAATCTCAGTGTTTTACATGAGTATAGCTATGTACAGTGATACAATGGCAGGCTTACATGATACCAGCAAGTACACTGACTTTAAAGCCATTTAACTTAAATATTACTTTTGCTTCTAGTCAACTCAAATACCAAGAACAGATTTTTGCCAAAGCACTGCCTGGGCTGGAGTGATGTCACTTGCTTGTCTGATTCCTGTTAGAACATTTAAAGAATTCACAGCTGAGCACTTTGCAGCAGCATCCTCAGTTTTATTTGAGTGTGAAACATTTGTATCTGTCTCTGTGGAAAACCGGTTTGTGAGATGAGTCAAGACTCCAGGCATGAGTTGGAAGGTGGAAGGGAAGAGTACTTGATCATGTCAATTCATATTAAATCCTTAGTAAATGAATTAGCAGCACACACACACACACACACACACACACACACACACACACCAAAAAAAAAAAAAAAAACCAAAATGTGGTTGCATTTACTTTGAAATGGCACTAAACACTGTTTTCAAGAATGATTATTTGTTTCACATTCATGTTAAAAGAATTATTTGTCTTTTATCAATGTCAATTGAGGAGAGGATATTAGGGTGGGGCAGAACAGCAAGTCAAGAATTAGTAGGTATTGAGTGTGTTAATATTGTCTGCTTGTCCCCTCAAGTAGCCAAATAGACGACATGAAATGACCTCATAGTTTATGTGCAAACACCCAGCCTTTATGATTCTGACACATTTTACACACAGCTTGCTGCGTCCCACTAAGAAACATGCCAGCCTTTGCAAGTGAATACGTTTGATTAAGTATGATTACTTAGAAAATGACTTATTTTCTTTAAATAAGAGACATGTAATTCTCTCAGATTGAATCATGGAAGATTTCTACTTGTTCCCTCTTCAAAAATAAAGAAAACAATAAAAGCCCCAAAGATGCTATTCATGTACTTCAAATATATTTTTGTTTATGGTATACACATGTGCTATGAATTATTTAAAACCCTCGCTTAAAAATATAGCCCTTTAGATATAATTTTTGACAGCAATATTGGGTGAGAAACCATTCATTTCCCATTGTAAGTCTTACAAAACTTCTTGTAGAGAACACGCCTATCTGTGTAAATAAAACAAGAAGCCATTCTGGTATACTGACTTCTCTTTATGGCTGAAGAAATTAATTCCAGATTTGGGAGTCTTTGAGAAGAGGGGGAAAGCCAAACTTTTTTGTCAGTAAGATACATAATCTATACAGATAGATTAAACTCCAATGACACTGTTGAGATCAAATAATTTGATTATGTTTTTTGCATATCTTTATTTTAGGTGTATGCTATTTTTCCTGAATATATACAAGTATAGTTCATGTGTGGCTAGTGCCTTCTGAGGCTGGAAGAGGATACAGGATGTTCTGGAACTGGAGTTAGCTTCTGGGAATGAAACTTGGGTCTTCTGCAAGAGCAGCAAGAGCTTTTAACCACTGACTAAACTCTCTACTCCCATTGGTTAATTTGATAGCAAAATGTATGTATTTTACGGGCTGGAGAGATGGCTCAGAGGTTAAGAGCACTGGCTGTTCTTCCAGAGGTCCTGAGTTCAATTCCCAGAAACCACATGGTGGCTCACAGCCATCTACAATGAGATCTGGTGCCCTCTTCTGGCTGCAGGGTGCAGCAGGCTGCAGAACACTGTATAAATAATAAATAAATATTTTTTTAAAAAAATGTATGTATTTTTCACTATGTAGAAATCTCAAAATAAGCTTAGGGTTTTACTCAAGTTGGAACAAATTCTTCGAGGGCCATCTGACTTGTAAGATTACTACTAAGACGTTTAGCTAGAATAATATGGAAAAAGTGAGGTTTACCCTGATCTGTGAAGCAATTTCTTCCAACTCTGTCTCTCTATTAAATGAGGCCAGGCACGAAACAGCATGAGCCATGTACAGGAATGTCCTCTGTGCATCTTTCTTAGTTTCTCAGAGAAATGGAGATCTGAGACAATTCTAAGTCTTGTTTATGCAAGTGTCTTCCATCTTCTGAGACTTTCAGTGATAAGTATTGTGGAATGATGAGTGGAACATAGATTTCTAACCTTGAAAAACATGTTTTAATTTCAAAGGAAGAAATGAACTATACCTCATTGACAAAATCAGTTTGTTTATCCAAACATGCTTAAATATGTACATTTATGTGGCTCAAAAACAGTCACATTTTTTTCATATTTGCTGATCTGAGCAATTAGATCTGGGAGATCACTAAAATTTTATAAATATTGTCATATTTGATTATATGACTCAATAAATTAATTTTATTGTCAGTAAAATACTTTGCTAGAAAATATTTTATTTTTGTTGAGCAAGACAGTTATGCCGAAGTTGCCTTGGGGATTAGAGAGGTGCTCAATTGGTAGTGTTTATTAAACATATGAATAAAGACTGTATCTCCAGCATCTGTGTTTAAAAAAAAAATGGCCTCATGACTCTGGAGAGATGGCTCAGCAGTTAAAAGTGCTTATTACTGTTCTGGAAGAGGATCTGAGCTCAGGTTCCAGAACTCACATGGTGGCTCATAGTTGCCTGTATCTCCAGTTCTAGGGGACCCAACACCCTTGTTTAGCCTCTATGGGCACAAGGCATGTACATAGTGCACATACATTTATGCAGACAGACATAGAAAAGAAGGCAACTCTAGAAAAAAACTATATATTCCGTGCTGGGATTTGGATAGGAGACTGGAGGCACATACATCCCTGGAACCCTCTCCAGCCTGCTTAACTTAATGGATCAGCTCCAGTATCAGTGAGAAAAGAGAGGCCATGAATTTGAAGGACAGTAGGGAAGGGCACATGAGAGTGTTTGGAGGGAGAGATCTGGAAATTAAGTTATAATTTCAAAAATAACAAAAATCTAAAGTGGAGAGTGAGAAAAAAGCTTGTTGTCAGCATCTACCTTACACACACACACACACACACACACACACACACACACACTTGTATATACACACATTCCACACACATACACTCATGCACAAACACAGAGGAAAACAGGCATGTGTGCACACAAGTTGGTCTTCTAATATACTCATGTAGACTGGTTAGCCAAGTGCTTCCACCTCAGTGCCAATTTCTTGTTCTTTGAATGACAACGTGAAAAAGCATAGCACAGTAGTGAACAGTTTCTTGGCTAAATTCGACCAGAGCTGGTCAGTATTTTTAGAATAGCAATTCCTCCATTGTTGCAATTGTAGACTGGGATAATAACAATACATATTGAGAATTCTAGGAGACAAACAGGGTTTTATAAGGAATATATAACTCATACTTGTGTAGAGTTCAGAGCCATGCTTGGCATCTAAAATGTGTTACAAAAATGGTTGACAAATCATGTAGCATATTTAATAAAGATTGACTAAAAGTGAAATCACTTACCTCTTCATAGACTCACTCATTATCATTACACTTATGTACAAATGCCTTCAGAGTGTCTGTCTGATCAGAGGATGACCTCTACCACATAGAATTCCACTTCACAATTTGTTTCACTACCCTGATTCTAATTAGCTTGCCCTTCATACATACTGTGATATGAGTGACATGAATCAAAATCTAATATTGATATTTCTATAAATAAGTTACTTTCCACCCTATCTTCCTCTTATTTATCCTTACAACATTTATATTTCTATTTTAAACTATTTACATGTTTTGTTTTGTTTTTTACTTTTACATATATGTGCAGGTGTATGCATGTGGTGATGTGCACATGTGAAAGAAGGTGCCCATGGAGGCCAGAGATATCCACGGAGCCGGAGTTACAGATAGTTGTGAACTAGTAAGGAACTAAAGGTGCTTAGGTGGGTTTCAATGCAAGAGCAATATCCACTCTTAAGTGCTGAGGTTTTGTTTTATTTGATTTTTTTTTTTTTTTTTTTTTTTGGTTTTTCGAGAAAGGGTTTCTCTATGTAGTTTTGGTGCCTTTCCTGGAACTTGCTTTGGAGACCAGCCTGGCCTCAAACTCACAGCTCTGCCTCCTAGTGCTGGGATTAAAGGCGTGCACCACCACTGCCCGGCGTGTTTACTTTTTTTAGGTTTTGTACATATATACGATGTATTAAGATTACGTTCACTCCTCGTTATCTTGTTACCACTCTCAGCCTTTTTCTGAACCCCTCTTCTCCATGACCACTCCTGAAGTGACCACACCACTGAGGAAAAGACCTGCTACTACTGCTGGGAGCATTTACTATCAACAGCTCCTTAGGCATCTCCTCTATCTGTGTTGGAAAGTTGGAGGACCCAGCTTGTGTAGGCACCCACAGCTAATGTTTTTTCATGGTCATAATGAAGTATCTTAATGTCAGAGTTTTATGACACCCTTTACCATTCTCCAGTTCTTGAACCACTCCCCTTCTATGACGTTTTCTGGGCCTTGGGTGTCATTGGCATAGATGTCCTATTTAGGAAGCAGCAATCACTTATTCACAGGACTTTGGCCTGAAATGAATCCCTGTCCCAGGCTGAGAAGAGTACTACTCTATGTGCATAAACATACATATTTAGAAGGAACTTTGACAACATGTCCATTTATGGAAACAACAGTTGTATTTCCTTCCGTGGGCCCAATATTCCCCAAGCCATAAGTTATTTTCATTTCTCTAAGAACAAAACATTATTCTAAAACATATTGATTGAGAGCAGTGATAATAGAGGAGAGAGACTTCAGAGATATTTATTGTTGCTGTTGATACTATCATGAGTGTTTATTAAGGCTCTCAACACACTCACTAAATGACAATTATCCTTGTCTTTATCTTGAGCATTTAACATTTTATAATTTTCAGCTTTATTTCCCATTTTCTTACAAATAATTTTAAGGTTTAAAAATAAAATACCATTATTGATCCAAATGTGAAAGACTTTGGATGCAAATAAAGCCATTTCACTTAACAGCATAAGGAAAGTTAGCTAAGTAGCCACTTATGAAATCCAGCATCATGGTAACATTTCAAATTTTCATACTGGAATTTGGAAGATAATTGGAAATTCAGCACTAGAAACCTGGAAAAGTCAGGCTTTGAGTACTCATCTGCCTCTCTGTGAGTGGCAATATGAACGTCCATCATGGGGCTGGATAGATGGCTTAGCATTTAAGAGATCTTGATGCTCTTGAGGAGGACTTGATTTTGGGCTGCAAGCCTGGCCGCAATTGTTTATTAGTACAGTTCTAGGCATCTGATACCCTTTTCTGTCCTACACAGGAACCTGAAAACACACACACACACACACACGCACACGCACGCGCACATGCACACGCACGCACACACATATTTTTAAAATTAAAATTTAAAAACCTGGCACATAGAAGCAATAAGGTGAAAAGCTGCTTGGAGCACTTTAGGGGATAGGTTGGGGAATGACATAGAGACACAGGGAATTCTTAACATAGATAGCTGATACAATAATCAAGACACCCAATTTCATGTGATAAGTTTTGTGGGGATAAACATCATCTACTTTACCAGTCATATGAAAGACTCTATAAAATAACAACTGATTGGAAGGCAAAATAAACATCTGTTTCTGAAGCAACTATGGAATAGTTCAGCTGACAGAGGGTAGTTTATGGAGCAGACCTCACCAAAACGACCTTAGACTTGATGATAGAGCTGTTCAGATTCACTATGGCATGGTTCAGTTCTCATCTACATGATTAGCACTCAGAATTAACTCCATGTTATGCTAAAAAATAAAAATAAAAAAACCTAAAATGGGGAGAGGGGAGCTATCCATTTCGAGCAAGAATCAGTGACAGCACATCTTATGAATTCTCTTAGTTGTTAATATTCTTAGTAACGAATAGAACATGTTTTTGGATTTAAGAATTTTCTATGGTTTGGATAGTACACATGATTGGCATTAATACTGTAATTTATTTTCCTCACCTTCTCTTAAAAACTTAAATTTCATGTTGTAGAAGGCAGGACTGGCTTCCAGAAGTCTCTGACATTTGGCTTTCTTGGATTTGCATAGAGCTCAAATTAGTTGGGCAGACTCGGGCTTTAATAGATGCCTCCCATAGAGGAAAATCTGTTTGTTTTATGTAAATGTGATGCATTTTCTATTTTCTATCTCCTCCATTTTCAGAGCTGGACACAACTTGAGCATTATGTATATATTTCTAATTGAGAATTCCATTTTCATCCTCTAACAAGCTGTTATACTAGAATGTGAGTCATGGCCGGGAGGTCTTGCTTAGCCTGCGGGGACATCATTTGGAAATCTGAAAGGCTTAGATCTAAAGATTTAAAGCAGACATTTGTGAGCAAATTTCACTGTTTTTTTTTTCACTTTGTTATAATTCCCCAACTAATATTTAGAAATTGTAGAATGCCACTGAATGCTATCCAATATTGCTTTAAGTTTTTTTCCTTTGCTATTTGTTGGGAATGATAATGTTGGAAATGTAGTTGAGACATGTGATGTCTGTGGTACTTGGTTTCCTTTCACATTTTTTGGGGAGGTTTGGTTTTTAGAATTAAATCCATATGACCATTTATTTAAATTTTTGCAAGCAAATTTAAGTTATCTGCAGTACTTTTTGTTGGTTCATTTACTTATTCTTTCCAAAAATCCTTGATTTATTAAGAATATTAGAATGTAACATGCCTATAATTAGAGTCACCATTCAGTTTTCCCTTTAAACAAAACTTGGTTAAAATAAAATGCTTGAAACAGTAATAGGTGCAGAGTATGAACATTTAAGCTAAAGAAAGTCAATTGTATTATTAAATGTAGGAATCCAATCTACAAATGGCACTCACTAAAAGATTTCTTATGTCTGGCTCTCTGGAAAGACAAAACTACAGAGACAGAAAAATAAACAGCTGTTGCTGGAAGCTAGGCAAAATGATAGACACAGTATTCTTCCAGGGCATTGACTCTCAAGGCAATAGAATTATTATTAATGATAGTCAAATGGTGTGCATACACTAGCACACATGTTTATCACTGTAATAAGACAGGATAACTTGTAAAAACTAGGTTCATTTTGGCATAGGTTCATTTGAAAGCACCAATTTATGATTGGTCAGCCCTGTTGCTTTGAGCACACGGTGAAGAGGCACCACCATATCATGTTGGGATTATGTAGCATTACAAAACCACTTACATCCTAGTCAGGAAGCAAAGGAGGGAAGGGAAAGAGCCTGATGTACTACAGTCTCCTTCAAATGATCACCTGCAAATTCCTTATAAAACCTGTCTGTAGGTATCACCTTTTGAAAGTTCTATCATTCCCAATAGCAGGACCTTGGGGGACCAGACTGTTAACATACAAACTTTCATTGCATTCAAGATCTAAGATGCAGTGTGTTTATTATTGAGAAGCTGATGCTTTGTAAGCTATGGGATTTGAGTGACAATGGCTTACCAATGTATGTAGACCACTTTTATGGGAAATACTGTTAGGAGGTATTCATGAGGCCAACAAGCACAAGGAATAAAATCTGCGAGATCAATTGATTTGTGTTGTGCACATACCACTCTACTAACAATGTACTTGGCAGCCCAAGAATCTTACATGCTTGTATTATGCACACACACTTCACTCCAAACAATGTATCTGGCAGTGTGCTAGCAACCCATCCCACACTTCCCACTTAATAAAAATGGTTACGTTTCTCTTCCCCTTAACAACCATCAACCTTAGATTTACTCAATCTTAACTCCAGTTGTCTCCGGATATGTGAGTAAGGACGTTGATCTGGTTTGAACTGGTTTGGGGTACATGAATTATAAATGTGTCCTTGAAGTGAGCTTTTGTGGAGAATATACAATTTATTGTATCTTATACCTAATTATGATTGAGCATCTGTGTGATTAAACTCAGATGTACCATGGGAAGAATATTTTTGACAATGTGTCTGACCTGTTCTTTCTTTCACTTTGAGGAAAATTATTTATCTACTCTTGCAAATTTTTAATGATCCTTTATTTCAATCCCCTAAATAAAAAGCCAACAATCACCTTCCCCTGGCTCCAACCATTGGCGATATCCACACTTAAGGAAGGGAAATTTGGGAGTTCAATCTACTGTCAACTCCATTTTTTGGTGTGAACCTCAAATCTCTCCTCAGAATTTTGACAAAGAAACTAAAAATATACATTGGAGAAATCATAATATCTTCAACAATTGGTGCTGGTCAAACTTGATAGTTACATGTAGAAAAATGAAACCTTATCTCTCAGCCCTCACAAAAATAATCTCTAAATAAATCAGAGACATCAACATAAGAGCTAATAACCTGAATCTATTAGAGAAGGATATTGAGGAGAGGCTTCTATTTAATTGCACAGGAAAGGATTTTCAGAAAAGAAACATGGTGATACAAGTATTGATATCAGCTTTTGATAAATTGGCAGCATAAAAAGCTAAAATGTCTATATGTAGCAATGAAGAAGCAGCCTGCAGAATGGGCAAAAATCTTTACTATCTATCCATCTAATAGATGGTAAGTTTCCCAATATACAAAAAAAGAAGAAAAAAAAACAAAAAAAATATCACCTAAACACCAAGAACACTAATAACACAATTAAAATTTTGGAGAAGGAAGTAAAGAAAGAATTCTCAAAAGAAAAAATAAACACAAATATCTGAGAAATATTATTTTTAAATGTTCAACATCATCAGCCATTAGGGAAATGCAAATTAAAACTACTTTGAGATTTCATTTCACTCTAGTAAGAATAGATAATAAAACATATTTAAAAATACAACAATAAAACAACAAATGCTGGTATAGGTGTGGGAAAGAGGAAAACTAATCTTTATGTGTCTATTCTTTTTAAGTGTTCTATTATTAAATGGTAAGGTTCAATGTAAAATTGTTGATATGATAAGAAGGTTGTTCTCATTCTGATATTACTATGTATTTAAATATTTTACTCTTCTTATAATTAGGTATATTAAATTATAAATGCTTAATTAATGATTTTAAATATTCATTCATATATTATTTATTCACAAAATATTTATTGGCGCTTATTTGTAAAACAAGTAATATATCATATCTGTCCTCAGGTATATTTGGGGAGAGACAGACTATTACATAGTAAGAAAGGCATTCAAGTTTTGTTTAAAATGCCCATGTCATTATAAATCATAAATGCCTAATATAAAAAATATTACTATCCATATTTATCAGAATTAGAAGTTTAGTAAATTTACCTGAAGGTGTTTGGCACAGTTGAGTTCTGACCATTAAAAAAAAAAAAAAAAACTATGCAAGGTATTATACTTTGGGGCTGGAGAGATGGCCCAGTAGATAAGAGCACTGACTGCTCTTCCAGAGGACCCAGGTTCAATTCCCAGCACCCACATGGCAGCTCACAACTGTCTATAACTCCATGATCTGACACCCTCACACAGACACACATGCAGGCAAAATACCAATGCACATAAAATAAAAATAAATAAAGTTGTTTAAAAATAATATACAAATTGAAAGTTTAAAAAAAAGGATTATACTTTGAGTGATAATGCCTTATGTAATCAACAAAGTCAACTATATACATGCAAATTTGTTGGAGAGCTGAAGCTAGCCAAGACCCTGGATAAAACACAGTGGTTAGCACTTCTACAATTTCACTTAGTATTCTATGTTTTTATTGTATTATTTATTTAATTATTCATTTATTTTAATTTTCAGAACAACCCTTCATGGAGGCATTGATTCACTAAACACTGATAAATGGAGTAAGCAGCTTCTATCAATTCAGTACAGTCCATCCAGGCAAGACTTTAAGGTTGAGACTGGTGTCTGTTAGACATGTGTGTGTGTGTGTGGGGGGGGGGGGTGTTGCATGAAATTTCTCTCTCAAACTTCTTTTTGATTTATTTATTTTATTTGTCTTAAGTACTTTGCCAAAATGTATGTTTGTGCACATGATCATGCCTGATGGCCATGGAAGTTAGAAGAGAGTGCTGAGTCTCTTGAAGCTGGAGTTATACACAGCTGTGAAATACCATGTGGATGCTGGGGATTGAACCTGAGTCCCCAGCAAGAAAATAAAAATGTCATTAACCAAGCCATCTCTTTAGCCCATGTGTTAGAAAGCTTGCTATTTGCACAAAGGTAATGTTAGCAAGCAATCAGACTTGCAAAGTGCCTAAAAATAACTTTTAAGCGGGTCTAAAAATAGTCAGTTTAAAATGACCTAACATTGAGTAGCTAACAAGCCAACAACAGCTGGTTTGCACTTTATCAAAGTGCCTGAGGAATGACCAGGCCAACTCTGACCAAAGCTGAGGTGGATACATGTCATTATTTTTGAACCCTAGAATGAGCATGTTAGACGTACCTTTATAATCCTTTCTAATACTAATTCTGAATCATTTCCCTTTTCTGAAAACTCTATATCTGAAGTGCAAGTGAGGAATTTAATAATGTGTTTGATTTGCTTTGATTTCATGTTTGACCAAAATGCCTTACTTTACTCATATAATGTCTAACCTAAAGATATCTTCAAAATATTTACATATAACTAGCTGACACTTCCTAGTCATCATCATTATTATTATTATTATTATTATTATTATTATTATTATTATTATTATTATTTTAACCTTCTCTTGGTTTTGAGGCATGCTTAATGTGCTGAGACCCAAAGAGCTAAGCCAAGTTTTGCTTTCTTACAGCTCATTTGATCCTTTTGGAGTACACAGAAAAGGGGGAGTTTCCGGTTTATTTTACTTCTAGTTCTTCTGAAATACAAAAACATTCTTTCCTTCATTCCACTATTCCCATCTTTTGTGTGTATAGCAATGTGTTTGGATTACAATATGAAATAGCAGATAAATGTGCTATTATCCAAAGATTTGCATAATTAGTTTAAGTATAATGCATTCACTTTTGAAAATGTCCATGCTTAGTTTAAGTGCATATTGCTGCAAGGGATATTTTCCCCCACCCTTCTGGGGTTGAGGCTCTGCTTTGCATCTTGTCTCAGACACATAATTAGTTGTAGCAGGTATATTATAGTGGTCTCACAGCCTGCATCACCAAATCTTCTTTAAACATCATTTCAGCAAAGTAAACCCAGGAAATTCTGTTCACCTTACCTAAATGCTTGTAACTTTAGTATTTTTACAATTCTTTCAGGCTCAGCACAGATGGGATTTTTCAAATGAGAACCAGATGAAAGTAAACAGCCCTCTTGCCATCAAAATCTATAGGTAGATCCAGCTCTGCACAGTAATAAGATCTGCCTTTCAGGGAAAGTGTGTTTCCAATAACTGCACAGTTACCTTTCATTAGAGACTCAAATCAGCATTTTATTTTTCCTCTTATAATTTGACATGGTAAAAGGAGAAGTGGGCTTTCAGGGTCTCTAATCCCTGTCAACCCCAGATGAAGGATTTTAGCACTCTGCCTCTGTTGGGGTATTTGGATTTGTAGTTCATTTTACAAATCCTGTTTAACATACAATTAAATAATAATGTAAATATGTGACATAATCTCCACTGGCTACAAACTTTCACTGACCCTGGTGATTTCCTCCCCTTGGGGTTTTAAATTGAATTTCTGTTGCTCTTCCCTTCCGAAGCATATACCCATGCCATTTTCAGTTGCAATTTGCTAAGTAGTCATTTAATCTGCAATTGCTTTTAAATTTATTTGAAATAATTCTTGTTGGAACAGAAAATAGCACTTTGATTAGAAAGGAGTCATGTTAACTCTGTGGTCAATTTATTCTTAATTTATTTTATGTTTTAATTACATACCTAGATCATCTCCAAAGTAGCCTTCCAAACTGTTGCACATTAAAGTTGTTGAAGATTTACACCTTTAAAACTCCATCAACAGATGATCCAATTTGCCTGCTCATAACTGCAACCTAGACATTTCAAGACTTGAAGGTTTTTGTCAACTTTCAATATAAAGCCTATATTGAGATTCAGTATTTAGAACTAGATTTTATGTTCTGAAAGTGGTTTGTTCTTGCATCCCAAAGATTTAGGTTCTCATTATGCCTTTTGGGAAGGAAAAACAAAAAATGCTCATGATTGAAAAAAATGTAAACTCTGTTTATTATGTGATTTTATCTAATATGTATGTGGTTTTAGTTTGTGTGTGTGTGTGTGTGTGTGTGTGTGTGTGTGTGTGTGTGTGTGTGTGTTGAGATAAAAGGACAACCTTGGTTACAATTTCTCAGGTTCCTTCATCTATCTATCTATCTATCTATCTATCTATCTATCTATCTATCTATCATCTTTCATCTACACTAAACTGCCTACCTAGTGAGACCTAGAGATTCTTCTATCACTATCTCCTAAGCCCTGGGATTATAAACTTACTACCATGTCTAGCTTTCTAAATGCAAGCTCATTGGACTGAATTCAAGCCCTTGTGTTGGCAAGGAAAACACCTTACTGACTTACCTATCTTCCCATCCCTGAACAGTATGGGAAAGCAGGGCTGTTCTTAGTGGAAGCCTAGGGGCTGGTGGTTGCATAGGAAGGGGTAGCCAAACCAGACTGGAACACTGGATATGGGAGACCTGGGATGTTTCTGCTAAGAGAGAAGAGTGGAGGGGGTGGAAATCAAGGTTTAATTCCAGGAAGTAAAAAAATTTAATGCATTCCTTTGCTACTTTACAACTAACAGGTCTTATTCTCTAAGATAGGACAATAAAATATACTTCAGGCTCAACTGACAATTTTTACAGAAAAACTACTTATAAAGAGAAAGGAGATACTTTTCTGTATAGACCCAAAGAGAGGATTTTTGAACTCTAACTGATTGTGTTCTTTCTAATTACTCTAATGTAAAAATAGGGTTAAGAAGTTCAGATGAGATCTACAAAAGCAGTAAATATGATTAAAAGGCAAGTTAACAGAAATAGGTTATAAAAATGTAATGCATTTATTGTACCACAACTGAAAAAAATAGAAGCTACAAAGGAGATTGGAAACCAGTGGGAGAAAACGTAAGTAACTAAAGGAGAAAAATGTATGTTTAATTGGAAGGAGTCTATGATGGAGACAGTAGATATTACAATGGGAACACATTTTAAAGTAGGAAACATCTCAGAAAAAAAAATCTGGAAGCAAATGACAAAAACTAAAGGAAATAAAAGGACATTTGGAAAAGTGATGATTAAGGTCTTCTGTTAGGGTTTTGGAAGGAATAAGAACCCATGTTTCCGCAAGGAAGAGATGAAAAGAAAGGACATGATACAGAGTCAGAGATTCTAGTGTGACTTGTTGATTTATCATTTGGTCTACAGCACTAGACATCTTGCTAGCACTCTCATTTATCAAACAACAGTGATAATTTATCATTTTCATGGGTGCCATGCAAACCAGGGAATTCACTAGCCCTAAACAAAGGGCTTTGCAGATTACAATCACTCTGTAACATACCAGAAGGGTTCTGCAACTCACATTGAGAATCTTGGTTTTGACAAGCGCTGATCGCTCTTTCAGGGGCACATTTCATAGGAAGAAGCACTGGTAAAAACAAGGGAAAGATATGTGTAATGGCTGAAATCCTTAATCCTAGACTCCACTAACTCAAATTTAAATGGATAACGCATAATAAGTAAAGTGTCCCACAGCTCAGCATGCCCTCTCTAGGTCCCTGCAAGTCTAAGATGTAACCATTTCAGAGATTCTCAGAGGACATTTCATGGCTTGTACATGTAGCAGTCAACTAAATTTGACTTCACACCTACTAATGTTTCTCATTTGTTTCCTTTAAAGTCTGTATGTTACTGTCATTCTGTAGTAATCTTGAAAGGAGCAGAGGTAGAAAATCCATGCCCCTTGCCATATATCTACATAGTCCCCACACTTGTGTTCTGTGTAAAATGCCATTGGTTACAACATAGTCATACTAGCTGTACAAAACAACGACTGGAAAATGTTAGTATCATTTTCTTAACCTCCAGAAAAAACAAACAAAAACCAAACAAAAACAACAACAAAAAAAAAAAACAAAGGAAAAAATTAGTAAGTGAAAATAATATAATAGCCATGGAAATAAACCAAACAGTCTAAGTTCTACTTAAATACCTGTTTTTTTTTTCCTCTCCTTTTGCCCCTTTTTTAAGGCAATGAGGTGTTGGAGAATGAACTCAGGGCTTCATGTATGATAAGTAGGTAATCTACCAACTCAGCAACATCTACAGCTCAGTTTTAAAACAAAACTAATCTCTGTAATCCAAGATGGGCTTGTAGTTGGCTTTTAACTTGGGCTATGACTTCTGACTCTTAATCTTTCTACCCCAGCTTCTTAAGGTCTGGAGCATCCATCATCTCATCTGTCTGAACCTAAATATCACTTGCAAGCATTCTTATTTTACCTTTAAATTCTTTGTATTCATGATTTACATGGTTATCTGCATTCCTTGGATCATAGTGGAACCATAGAGGCAACTAGATATGTTGCCCAGAATATAGCATCAATGATATATGATGTGGGCTGAGAACAAGTACTGTGATGAATCTGAGGAAAAGGAATCTATGAAGTATACTGTAGATGTAACCGTCTCGTTAAATAAGAAACACAGAGCAAAATACAGAGTTAATAGCCAAGAGGGCAAGCCATAGCAGAAGCCAGGTGGTGTTGGCATACACCTTTAATCCAGATCACATGACAGGCAGATCTCTGTGTGTTCAAGGATACAGCCAACATGGAGACACCCACCTTTAATCTCAATACCAACCATAGAAGACCTGGAGGTCTGTACAGACTAGGAGGTCATGTGGTTGGGTTTACAACCAATGAGAAGGCAGAACAGAAAGTCTATAAAAAAGAGAAACAGGAAGTAGGTCTCTTGCTGAGGGAAGGACAGGAGCGGCAGTGAAGGGTAAGGTTTTTAGCTCTTAGCTATTATTCTGACCTCTTGGGCTTTCATATCTGCATTGGCTCTGTGTTTCTTATTTAAAAAGATGGTTACATCGACAGTATACTATTTGGAACCACAGGAAAGCTCCTTGACCCATGGCTAGACAGAGAGATGGAGTAGGGTGAAAATCTATGCTTCATCTGAGAAATTCACACTAGACAATGCTTTGCAGTTATTAGAATGACAAGTTGAATTGAACGTGCTCTTGCTTGGAACTTGTACTTGTCTCTTTGCTAACTCAGCCCCATTTCTCATTGACAATGTAGCCCTTCTTTCTAGGTAACACTTGATTTAAGTTAAGCCATGTAAATACAGATTTTTGTCTTCAGGGAACTTTATTAAAATTCTGATTTCCCTGTATACTTCTAACCCAGGCTTACTGAACCTCCTTTGAAGCTTTCCAATCTCTCAAAAGATTGGACTTTCAATCAGGCTTTACACATAGTATATATACTCTAAAATTTATGCTTTTAAATTCCAAATTCTGTGATGGCCGAATATTTAGAGTTGTGTTATCATCATTATCTAATTGTAGAACATTTACACATCCTCCAAAGCAGTATAGTGCCCATTAGCAATCATTTCTCATCTACTACTCCCTAGCCTCGGGCAATTGCTGATGCACTTTCTGTCTCTGTAGATTTGGTTATAATTGCTGCTAAATGATTTAATCAGTCCTGAAGGACTCCTTTATTTCCTCTGAAATGCTCACCACCTCATCTCTGATGTTTCAATATGAAGTTCTCCACCTGTATTAGGAATTTATTTCTTTGTGCACATGTGGTATTTTAGCTCAAATAATTCGTTCTGAAATTATTTAGTGGGTTTTGTTTCATTCTCTGCTGACTTATATCTTTTATCAGTGAGAAGATAGCAAAATTAGCAAGCCAAAACCGAAACCAAAACCAAAACAACAAAACACAAAATAAAACAAAAAACAGCTGGAAATACGAATGACTTGATCGCTTTCCAACCAGTGAGTTGTATATAGTATTAAAATCTCTGAAACATTTGAGGAATAGAGTCCCAACTTATTTTTAGTTTGATTGAATAGATTTGTCTTGGGTACCATGGCTAGAACTGGTCACTTATAAACCATCCCTGCTTGGCCCTACACATGTTCAGTCCTATCAGTTAGCATTTCTTGAGCTATTTTACATGCCACAGATGGGAATAGAAATAATATCAAACTAAATGACTTATTTAGAGTTTAAATGAGCACAAATATGTATTGTATAGCAAGAGATTATTCTAAAACAACTAATTAATGGATTAATTTGATTATAAAAAAGCAATTTAGCATGATTACTTATTATAATGATAAATATGATTTAGTGTATAACTATTATACACATATTTGACTAACAAACTAAAACAGATATAAAACAAAGGAAATAGGGGTTGATTTGTTGAAAGAAAAGACACTCAGAATTAATTGAGATGACAAAGAAATTATCTAGAGTGGGAAGTCAGTAAGGCAACTTTGGAAATCTTGGAGTGAGGAATTAATAAAGGATACAACAGTCATGGAGAGCAAATACCCTACAGATTTTGTGCACCTGCTTGTGATGGAATCCCAAGAAGAAGATGAGTACCTTATCCACAGCGGCATCCAGACCTCTCAAAGAAAATTGGTTTCTGTGTGTGGATTGAGTCCGTTACTAAATGTGTGTGTGTGTGTGTGTGTGTGTGTGTGTGTGTGTGTGTGTGTGTTTTGTTTGTTTGGTTTTTTTTTGTTTTTTGTTTTTTGTTTTTTGTTTTTTTTAAAGGAGGTAACTAACAGAAAGCTAATAAGTGACCCTGTTTCCAGAATTAGTAGGAACTGATGCCAGGTTGATATCCACCTGCCTAGTATCTGTTTTTCAAAAGTTTAAGCAGTACTCACTCTGATCTGGGCGCTAGTCCAAGCACAGTCTTATGGGGTTGCAGCGAGAGTGAGGTGTGATGTGGGGCCGGTGCTTCAGTCTACACGCCTCTAGTTGGGCACAAAGAAAGGAGCATTTAGTTGTTTTCTATACCTATCTTTCAAGATGAATCCCGCCCAATTTGCTTAGAATTTGACTATGTGGCAAGACTCTAGCTCTGTGTACTTCCTATCATATTAGACTTCCTTATCTTACTTTTCACACAGTTGTGGTTGTTTACAGCCCACTAATGGCTGAAAATGCCACCCAGGTGAGGTGTTAGGGGCAGCTTTCCAAGATCTGCTTTACTTTTTTTTTAACCTATGTCACATCTAAAGACAGTTTGTCCACTCTATATTTGCATGCATTGCTTTCAACAAGAAGGCAAATACCAAATCTTTGAGGAATGCTGCGTGAAAAAAAGACTTAGAAAGTTAAATCAAGACACCATTTGCAATTTTTGTTCTTTCCCACTCTCCCATCATTCTACAAAGGAGGCATTCCTTTCATTCTGAGCATGCCAGTACTCCCAAGCCTATAATTCTCATTGCATTAGGAATTGAGACCTGTCTAGAGGCCACTGTAGCCCATATTTAAATGAAAGATATTCTTGCTGTCCCATGTGAATGCAATAAATAACTAGCTGTTTCTTAATTTTGCTTATATCATGTAAGTTTAACATTCAAATGCAGACATTAATTCTTTCTCTGAATATTTTATGCTTGGAGCAACTTCACAGACTTTTTCTCCCTAAACAATTATATTTTAAAATAGCATAAATGTCCATAGATTTAAAGGATTTGTAATGTGATTCTTCTGGGTGTATTGAATCTGACCTAACTCATGACATCCTTTTCTAATGGATGCAATATTTTTCAACGAAAGTAGAAAATAGATTGATGCTGGTAGATGACCTGACACATGAAAGGTGGCTTGCCATTTGAGGGAGATGGGGGCAGCATAAAATCTGGCAACATGGTTCCACCATTCTCTTTGAGTCAAGGTCACTTTTTTGCACAGTGAATAAGTACAGCTCCTAGAGACAGTCTGCTTGAGTCCAAACTCTGTCCCCATCTCTTCATAGACAGATGACCTTGGGTCCATCTCAGAGTCCACAGAGAATTGTGATAGGGATTATGTGAGACCATGCATGACTTAGAAACCAGAAAGGAATTGCTCTATTAGACACCACAGTGGTCTCATTAGAAAAGGTGAAAGTAACACAGGGTACAGTGTATAGCAATTATTAGAAATATAAAATAGTTTTATGTTTATATCTGAGCTGAGCTAACAAAGCACTGGTTTTTAAATTGCTTGGAAGCATCTCCACACATTTAATAGGTACCATTATTATTCATGTAACAGAGAAGAACTGTTGATCAGGCAGAGTGCAGAAAGCAGCAGAGTGGGATGGAAATGAAAGGCCATAGGGCTAGTGAGGACCAACTGCAAAAACTAAACCTTATTATATTTAAGTACATCTCTAGATACTTATTCTAGAGTCTGAAGTTGGTCCTAGATGTTGTTCACTAAGCAGGGATTAAGTCATGAATGTGGGTGACATTAAGGTCATACCATATATATTTATTTTCATGAGTTCCTGTCTACATATGAATTATGTTGAATTATATTTAAGTTCACTACAGAAACAAAGTAAAGAATCTCAAGCAAGAGCAGAAGTCTTGTACGGATGTACAATGGGCCGAATCATGATAATTATAGGTCTGGAAATGCCAAGTAAAGTAACAAATCCAGAAATGACAGCTGGGCTTTGGCAAAGGATGAGTCCAGGAATATTACAAAATGTGTTTTTATATAGAAGAAAGCCTGTTGTCCATTGGTTATATTTTAAATCAGCATAATTTGAAGAAAATGCCATTTTTCTGATATTCAAAATGGGGATCTTGGAGTTTAGAGGTTAATGAGTTTCCTATATGCTGTGGAATGAACTGTCTTGAATTGGTATGTGGAAACTCTACTGCTAATTATATTTAGAGATGTAGATTTGGGGGGGGGGGGCACTTGAAATCAGATGACGTTTTCAGGATGTGGACTTGATGGAATGTGATTAGTGTCCACACATGAAAAGTACGAGGCCTATGAGAGACCTAACGGATCTTTCTCGGTTCCTACCCTCTCTCTTTCCATCCCACAACGTGATAACAGAAAGCAATTGCCCACTAACTAACCAAATAGCCCCCATAAAGACAACCACGGTTTGCTTTGAGGTTGGTTCTTCTAGTATCTAGAATTGTGAAGACATATGTAGTGTGTAAGTCACACAGCCTGAAGTCCTTTGCTGTGCTATCCTGAGGTGATTATGGCATACAATTGTGACCTTAGCTAAACTGGTTATTCAAGTTGGATGGGAGGAGACAAAAATAAAAACCAAACAGAACAAAACAAAAACCCAAATGGTCATAAGACCATAAAGTTACAGAATAGAATGTTGCATTTGGTTGACTGACTCATGCAAAAGTAAAGGCAAATGATATTGGTAACCAATTAAATAATAATGAGTTTGTTCTGCTTCCTACCAGAAAATTAATTCTAGTAGGAACTGCTCCCTAACATAGGTTCAGAGATGCCAAAGCTGGCAACTGGGACTGCAGTCCAGGGGCTTCTAGAGAGAAAATCTATGTTATAACTTGGGTCGTTTTATTTTATTAAGCATAATTGTTCACCATGTAACTTTATCTGTCAACTTTCTAGTAGTTCCATCACTGAACAATAATGGTCCCACAGTGGCATCCAACCAGGTAGCTGTACAATAGGCAGGTGACGTGACATCCACTGTAGATGACAGGCAGACCTGTGGCTTTGCTCAATCATTCTAGCTTTCCTACTCTGAAAAAGAGTAGACCTCAGTAATGTCTTCTGTAAATAAAAGTGTTTTGTTTGTTTATTTATTGATCTTTAAGCAGTTTTATGTTTTAAATAAAACATAAAACATATACCACTTTGGGAGCTAGTCTCTAGTATTCCATGACTTCTTAATTCTTTGATTTCTATCCTACTATCTCAAATGGTTGTGATTTGGGAGTTTCCAATGAAAGAGAAAAATCAACTTTCTTATTTATTGTAAATACAGGATCACTCAAGAAGGAACTAAGACACCTTTTCTGCCACAATATCTTATGAATTTTCTTTACTAAATGGTCTTAATGGAGGCAACTGGGGACTCAATATAAATTCCTTGATGTTATCATTTCTTTGATTTGCCCTTAAGTCACAATTTAATTATCTGGAACTGGTTCCTTACTAGGCATAGGAATGTGTATAGGCATAGAGTATGCCTGGATGTAGATACAATGATCTGAGAGCCTCTTCCACAAAATAATGAACAGAACTCCTCTATTTTATGGTTTTCATCCAATATTGGAAGCAGCAGTACTAAAATGCCACAGATCATTATTTGCAAGATTTCTAGAACAGTCTTGGCCAACAAACTGCCTGGGGACTTTGGATATGAACTTGAATATCAGCTTGAACATATTTTCGTTAAGCAAAGCACAGCTTGGTGTTCCATTCATCAACAAGTATGACAAATAAATCTAGACCAAAAAATTCTGCATTACATTGAAATACCACAAAGACAGTGGTCCAGTGGCCATAAGAATAACCAGATTGGTTTTCATGATGATAGTGGCAAGAAGGTAAAATTGCTGGGCTACAGCAATTCCCCTGGATGTGTTCCACCTACTTACTACTATATAACTTATAGGTAGCTTTTCCTCTGTCATAGCATAGATTGTTTCCCTTGCCTTTAAAAATGTTTTGTTCATTCCCTGATGTCTGCTCAGTAGAACTACCATTTGAAACTCTGATATCGGGCCTCAAGTCACTTTTTAGCTATGGTATTTGGCTAAATTTTCCTTTTCAAGATTCACCCAGTTTAAGTTTGAACATAAGTGAAAAATTCTTGGCTTTAAGCATTTTCCTGGAATGAACATAATTTTTGATATAAACTGTAAATTCATCTCAGATACACCTAACAATTCAAAATATGGTCTAAAGGAGTTGTAAACCAAGAGGCCATAGTAGTTGTTTTAATTCTAGAACAGTGCTATAAAATTGATGTCTTAGTTGATAGAAAAGTATTTCTCAGGGATAGGGGGACACAAGAAGGTAGGGAGTGGAAAAGAAAGAGAGGAAGTGAGAGGGAAATAGAGATATAGAGAAAGAGAGATCCAGAGAGGAAATTTGGTCTGGTGTCTTCATCTTCTTATAAGGGCACTGATCTAAGACCATCATGAGAACTGTACCTTCACGGCCTTCTCTATACCTAGATACCTCCGAAATGCTTACTTCCATATATCATCATCCTGAGAATTTAGGCTAGAAAATGTGGGAGTGGGAGCAAAGACATTTAGTCCTTATCTATGTTAAATAACCCTATCTATGTTAAATAACCCTTACATGATTTCGGTGATATATAATAGGTAATAATAGGGATGAGGGTGAGCAGAGCACTAGATTACCTTGAAGGGACATGACTCTCATGGGCAAAAGTTAGCTCAGATAATCAATCCCATGTACATAAATCCGAAATCTTAAAATTCATCAAATAATTTCACAGTAAAGTGATGAACTATGGTGTTTGTCCCATGTCAATAAAGTGAAATTGCAGTGACATTTTCCAAAACGCTTTCTCATATATCTCTGCAATAAGGATGGACATAGGAGAATGGATTGGGAGGTATGAACCTGGAAATAAATGTGTAGCTAATTGTATTTTTAAAAGCCAGTCCTCAAGCTGGTTTGCTTATTTTGATCTGCAATCACGTGCTGTTGGTTTGGGTAGATTCCTGAATGCTGGTTCCCTCACCTCAACAGATCTTTGCAAGTTTTTACTGAGGCATGACACAATACCTGTTAGTTTGTGGTTAAAGAAAATGGCAAACCTGCTGTGTCAGAGTTGGAGGAAGGGAATCAGAGAGGCAGGGCATCAAAGCATGAGGAGAGAGAGAGTTTAGCTGGCCTCTGTGTGTTGCAACACATCTACAAGGGTACCCTTAAACTTCTTGTTCTAATCTACCAGGACCTAACTTTCTTCCCAAATGCTCACCCATGCTGGGCTTAACACCAAGTGGAGAGGTGGCATCCTTGCATACTTATCCCCTTGAGCTCTTATGGTTGTTTGACATCTGAACTTTATAGAAAATTACATGTTTAGTATAACTTAATGTTGTGCCTCTCTAATTGAACCTTAACCGACAGAACCTTGATTGATATGTGGGCAGACTTGTCAGTGAGAACAAACTCTCTGACTCAGATAGCATTTTTGAATATATACTATACTAGAAATGTATCTTTTTGTGAAAACTCATAATCTTGGGTGATATGTATATACATATGGTGTACTACATAATTTTTATAAATGTTTACTCTTCCTTAATATATTTCAATATACTTATATCATCCTCATTTAATCTCTTTTCCATCAAAATATTCAAGAGTACACTTGTATTTAGTGCCTAATAGCTTAGCTTGAAGTTACCTTTGAAATAGCATCTAGAATTTCCGCTTTCTTCTACCAATATTACAGTGCATGTAATGCAGAAATTATGACCACCTTTTCTACAAAAAAATGTAATCTATGATAAAAGCTTACTTAAGCAATAAAGCAACCTACTTATATTGCCAACAGACCAGGGGGTATACAAAGCTTGGGAGCAATTACATGTACCCAGACCCACTCCTTGATCAATCTTGGCTATAGTTTGCGCCCCCCCCCCCCCGTACTATGACTTTTGGCTTCTTCCTTGAAAGATGGAGCTAGCTTCAGCTGTCATGGAAAGTTTTCATTACTCACTTGGTGACTATGATGGATGGAGTGTAACACATACCTTAGCTGGTTCTTACATAGATAATCTCTGTCTTTAACAGAGGGAAGAGTATGCACCTTTTGACTCTGTATGTATATGTCACAATGCAATCTTCTGGGTTATTTCCTTTATGTATGTGCCAAACTCTGTCTTCTATACCTACAACTCTAAACAGTGTATGTATAGTTCTTTGCAGGAATTTTATAAAACCATTTTCAGTAGTCATGACAAGAGAATGCCAATATCCACCACTTTGTATCCACCACCATGGAGAGATGGAACCCAGTATATCTTCTTCCAAAGAAGTTTTTGAGCATCCTGTTTTTTCCAGAAGCACTAAAACCAGTAGTTGGCATAAAAAATTGACCTGTAGAACTATAAAGTGATGGGCATCAAAGGATCACATAAATTATTACCACCAACATCTTTGTAAGACAAGACTTCATGAGAATTTCTTGTGGTCTTGGAACTTCATGTGAAAGCAACATCAAGTAAGTTATATTTGAACATATAAATGTAACATAAATTCAAGGTGGTGTCTTAAATCTTTGGTATAATTACAACACTTTTCTATGGTGTGCTTAAAAGTCAGTCATTACATTGGCTGTTTATCGACAAAGGGGTTATACTTACCCATTTTTTGTATGAAGCCTATAGACAAATTTTAAATTAAAAAAGCAGTATGAAAATAGATAATTCATTTAAGATTTCCTGGAAGGATATGATACTCAGATGCCTACCCAACTCATAAAATAATAATAGAAATACATTTAGTGTCTACTGATGTCGAATGTTTTTTTTTTTCTTGCCTCATTTCTGTTATTCCAATAATCCTAAAAAATGAGAATTGTCATCCTTATTTTGTAGAGGAAAAGAAATCATTCTCAGCCCTTCTTGCAGTTCCTAAAACTATTAAATAATAGATTCAGGTTTTGGTTGTCTGTGTTTGATTTCAAAGACAATAATTTTTATTTTATACTCTGATTAATCCTTAAAACTCTGTGAATGAAAAAAATGATGAAAATGGACAAACATAATAGCATCTAAAATTTTCTGTTTATATCCATGTGCTGTATCAATTTACAAATTTCATTTATACAATTCTTCATAGAACCTCTGTGAATCTGGCAAGTAAATGTGAACCTAGCATTTCCATTTCATCAGAAGGAAGTTATCGAGGCAAACATAATTCATCCATTCACTTTTGTGCTCTGGTAAGCTAACTGGTAACTAGAGCTGATTTAACCTTAGGCCTGGAGTGGATATCACAGTGTATATGTTGTCTCTGGGATGGGAGGATGGCTTTTTATTAAGCGATATGCTGCTTAATCATCTTTGTGTTAGATGTTTTTTCTCTCTAAATTATATATCATTGTGACTTTCCAACGGGGTATTCTAAGAGATCTGATGTCATTAAGCTTTATAATTCAGTGAGCCCACATCTTGTCACATTGCACATGCTCAGGGAACTATAGCTACTTTTTAATAACATATTCTTATGCCAACATCCAGCTTTAGGAAATTAATTCTTCTACTTCCAGCTAGTCATAAAAGCAGTCCAGATAATAATACATGAAGAGTGTGTAGAGTAGTCATGTCTATACACACAGTAGTATGTAGTCTAACCTCACATACTCAAATTTTGCATAGTGGAATATGATTATATAGATCAAACTTACCTGATGTTTTTTTTTTTCCTCTACTCAGACACTTGCAGATTCCAAAGCTCAGTTTATTAGAAGGAAAATCCAGCAAGTATTCCATATGCTACCACAATGTCAGAGGAGCTGGGTTAGGGCTGAGAAAGTTAAAACCAGCAACCTAGGGACTTCAAGCTTTAAATAACTTTGAGGCTAGTATATTTTTCTTGCATAACAGATCAGTTTGGTGCAATGCACTAGTGTATTCATTTTTATTTACATCTGTAAACCCATCACTCTGCAACATTTACTTACTTTTATGCATCTTTTTGACTGTTTTTCACATGAAGGACATTTTTGGGTAGTAATTACACAATTTGCATTTTTAAAGAGTAAATTGCAATCAAGAAAAAATTATCACACAAATTGGTGTGTGTGTGTAATATGGTAGCTGCAGATGCACTGTTTACTTCTGTAGTGGGCGTACTAGATCTACTGTAGGGAACAACCAGAGAAGGTGAAAATAAAATAGTTGCCATAGGGATTACAAAGATATCATTTCCCTCTTAGTTAGTATTTTCTTTGTCCTCTCTCTCTCTCTCTCTCTCTCTCTCTCTCTCTCTCTCTCTCTTGTTGTTTTGATCTAAACATTAAAGAGAGTGCATTCTTTCACCTTGTGGCTGGTGAAATATTTGCTCATTATTTGTGTTACAGGGCCCTCTGCATGGTTTTGCTTTCTGTGGCCCTTTCTCCCTCCCCTCCTGTTCTTCTTCATCAGCTTGGGGATCTGACTGTTTCTGAAAACATGTGCTTTGTGCACTTGGTCCTCACTATCATAAAGTGAGAACTGAAGGAAAAGGCAAACTGTGTTGTTAGCCCTGGGACCAAGAGGCCAGTAATCAAAGAGGTTTATCGTCTCCACCAAGACTCAAATATAAACCAAACCACCAGAACAAAAGGCAAACAGAGTAGCCACACTCAGTTGTGAGAGGGTGTGTGCTTGGATGTGTTTGCACAATTGTCCCTTTCCTTCATGGAAAATCCATTTCATATTTTTGTCATCCTATTTCTCTAGAAAAAGGTTGTTTATTCACACCCTTACCACATTTTGTGATAGGTTTTTGTTTTGTCTTGTTTTTATACAACTGAAAGGCAAATTTTGCATAAAAAATTTAAATCCAGGTTTTTTTTCTGATTTTTTGATTTGAAAAATATCAAATTTATTAGTGCTACTTTTTGAGCCATTTGTTTTACTTAAAATTTTTAGAACAATGTTTTCACATACTAATGTAATTATTCATTTCTCCATCTTCCTTTCCTCTTTCTAACAACTCCCCCCATGAACACCCTTAGCTCTCTGTCAAATCCATGTTATCCTTTTCTTTAAATTTCATTACAAATATAAGCATGTATCTGTAATACAAAGTGCTAAATAGTCTTTTCATAAAAAACAAACAAACAAACAAAAATAAACAAACAAACAAAAAAAACAGTGCCTGATATTGGGGTAAATGCTAAAAGATCAGAGAGACAAAGGATCAAGCCACTGCCACATCTCACCTCTAGGACTCCTCAGCCTGAGAAGCTTCATGAGCTGAAAGACTTTAGTTCCTGTCTCTTCAGGCCTTATACACCTTTCTCTGTCCACTCATATCATTTTCTGTCTCAGCTTTCCTAGTGTTGGAATTAAAGGCATGTGCTTCCCAAGTATTGGAACTAAAGGTGTGTGCCACCAATGCCTGGCTCTGTTTCTCTCCTAGATTGACTCAATCTCATGTAGTCCAGGGTGGCTTTGAAGTCACAGAAATTCAGATGAATCTCTGCCTCCTGAATGCTAGGATTAAAGGTGTGTGCCACCATTGTCTGGTTTGTTCTGTTCTCTGATCTTCTGGCAAATTTAATAGGGTGCACAATATATTACCACATGTATCATTGGCTAAATACATAAATACAACTTACTCGATCCATATAATTTTACTTTTTCATATGTGATCTCAGGGCTAACCACATGGTATTAGACAACCAATTGGGGGCCACATCATTAAAACATTACTAGAAAAGATGCAAATTGTTGGAGAAATTATGCACATCAGACACAGGGCCCAGAAGACATTATAATTTCTATTACTTTTTTTTTCTGAAACTCAATAGTTTTAAGCATAATTATAGAAAATATCTTCTTGGGACTTGAGACACAGCTCAGGAGTTAAGAGCAGAAGACCCTAGTTTTCTTCTCAGTACCATATGGAGGTTTATAACTACCTGAAACTCCAGATCCAGGGGATCTGACATCTTCTGCCTTCTGTGGGCACCAGACATGCATGTGGTACACATACATACAATCAAGAAAAACACTCATGCACATAAAATAAATCTAAAAGAAAACCCAAGAACATACCTTCTTGGTGGCCTGGAAATCATAATGTAAAAAAAAAAAAAATGTTCAGTTTAAAAGTGGACATGTGAATTTTCCAAATGGTTATTTGCCTTTGCATAAACTGATTTGGAAAGTGCTGGTTTCTGAAAAGAGCTTTCCATAGACACTAGTGATCTTACCTGTAGTCTATGGTAAAGTTTTACAGTGGAAACTGTGTCAATTGACGTGAAAAATTTGTATTGGTTCATGCAGGAGAAATGGAGTATTAGATTCATAGAAACATGACTTTGATGAACACAGGATTCATGAACTCCAGTCTCTGTTTTTCATACTCTTGAGATCACAAGTCCTATCAGATTTTTGTTTCCTTTCATGAGTCTTCAGACTTCCCCTACAGCGTTCTCGCTGGGAGTCATAAGTGAAAAGATGTGAAGAAAAATTGTAGATAATCTCGAGTAGTTTCTAATATAAAGCTGGAAGCATAGTTAATATCCTTCCATAAGCAAACAAAATAAACATGCAAAAAAAAAAAAAGGAAAGAAAAAAAAGAAGGAAAGAGAGCAAGAGATAGGAGGGAACTTCCTGGAGTGCTGTAAGTGTGCTGTACTCACTGATCCACTTAGGGGCTGGCCTTTTCATGGACCTTTGAGTTCCCCTGAAGGAAGTGGAATGGGATACCTACAGGGGTAATTAGATGTGCTGAAAGTTCAGGATTCTCGGGATGCCTGGTTAATCCAGGTCTCATTCAAGTGTCTGTTCTGATTCTCAAAGCAAAGAGCTCCTTTATACTTAACCTTATCTGAAACACTTCAGTAAAATGAAAAGGTTATTTGGTATTTGAGATGCACGGTCAGTCAACATCTAACAAAATCTTACGCCATGGATTTTCAAAAGAACAATGTGGATTAATGGTTTTTGTTTGTTTATTTGTTTTTTTTTTTTTTTTTTTTTTGTAGAGCTAATGCAATTACATGTCAAAAAGACGAAGAAGAGAGTCGGTTAGAAGTCTGTTCAAAACTGAGTTGATTCATCATGATAACTGAAACTCCTCTAAGGAATGGCTAGATTTTGACTTATGTGTGGTCTTAGTATGGGGAGGGATGAAATCACAGAGATGATGCATGGATCAAAAAGTAAAATCAATATCCTCAGTTAAAGAAAAGCATTTTATAGTGGTGTCAGCTGAAATTAGAAAAAGAGAAAAGAGACTGTTTCAGGGGAATTTTCATTTTTTTCTTTCCACTTTTGGATCCTTCATTTTTGACAGTAATAGAAGATTACAATAAAAATACATTTCTTTTAATTCACCATGACATCATTATCTTTCTGCACTTTCAGCTGCTTCCAGATCTTTGTGCAATAATTTTCAAGTATTTGCACTTCATCATTATTCACAAAACAAGTATACAACAATAACATAAACCCATCAAACAACAACTAATAGGCTTATTGCCCAGGGTATTTGTAACCTAGATTTGAACTAAAGTGTGTTTCTGGAAATCATTCACACTTGTGTATCTCATGGTTAGCCCATGAGTTAGCTGATAAAGTGACTTTAATGACATCTATCTTTGAGAACAATTATATTCACATACTGGTGTTTATCTGTATTTTCTCAAGAAGATGATATGACATATTTTAACCAAGGGCAAAGATTTGCAATGATATTATGAAGGCCTGAAGGTTAACCAACATCTTTTCTTGTGCCCCAAATTCTCCAGTTACTCAGTTTTGAAAAAGAAAAGGATTTTGAAAACTTACAATATATTTAATAACTATCAGTCCTTAAATTATAAATATCCTAAGGCCTTGTGTCAAAAACATTTATCCAGAACCTTTAGGATAAAATATAAGTTTATTTATAAGTGCCAGTTGCATGTACTCTGATTTTCTGTCTCCATCAATGGTCTCAGGGAAGAATAATACTATCTTCTATTTCAGGCTTTATTCATGAGTAAACCAACCTTGATTATAATCCTACCAGCCTACTTTTTTTTTTAATCTATAGGGCAAATGTAATATGAACATGGTCCTACTTCCTGGAAGAAGCAACAAAAATATCCCATATGTGAGCATGTCATAAGCTATTTAATGATACATAAGTACAAGGATCTTCTACTGGGATTAGACTTATCTGAAATTATTCCAAATGGTTAGTATCTAATACTGCTGAAGCCAATAAATTATACTTACTTTGGTGAAGAACTCATTTATTCTAGAATAACACAGTGAATCCCTTTGATTCTTTCCCAACTTCTATTTTTATGCTGTTGGCCACAACAGAATAAAGTATATAAGCACCAACAATTTATGGGCCAAATGCCAATATTTTATGTAAGAAGCAATTTGAACACATACACTCCATTGATAACTATTCAATAAAAATATTTTTGAATACAGTACTACAAAAACTTTTAGCATCACAAATGATAGTCATTTAGTCATCTAGATAAGTAATGATGATTTTAAGTTAAATTTAAATCACACATCCATACAAACATGCATGTAACAAAGACACAGATAATTGTCCTTATTTCCAGATCAGCTCATAAACTTCTAATTAAGGTTTATGATTGATTAATTACTAAGTTGTCCTTTGTATTGGCCATTAGTTTGGAAGCAGTATTACAGCTGGTTGCTGTTTTATTAGATCAGGATTCTCCAAACTTTCATTTTTAGGATCTGATATTTTTTAATTTGCCTTTACTTGTATAAAATTGCTATGGAGTTTATTAACATAGCCCCAAAGAAGGTCATTATGAAGTTAATGACTAATCCCTGAGTAGCTTCTATGGTTTTCTTGTATATGCTAATTAACAGAAATTCTGTTTCAACTAGAGGTTCAGAACCAGTCAGAACATACATAATACAGTGACATTTTTCTATATTGTTCATCTGGAGGGCACAGAGAGCTTGAAATGACAAGTTGTAATCCAGCTTCTAGTTTAATGGAATCGGGTCCTTTTGCATCCTCCAAAGAATAGTTTTCTTACTAATGTAATGAAACTTCTGAATTATACAAGAGCAGAAAACAACAACACTATCCAGGGACAACACATTGTGAGGATATGGCAAGAAAACTTGCAGCACTGCATTTCCTTTTCGCCCTCTTCTTATCAATGTCTTTGAAGAATGACTATGGAGAAAACAATCACACAATCCAGTTGTGGTTCAAAGGATATTGCTTACTCCATGAGGTGACCTACAGCAGTCCTGGCATCACAGCCTATACTACAATCAGAGACTTAGGTGCCTTTGATTCAGATATATAAATGGGTGGAGAACATCAACATGTCTCAGTACACAGATTTGCATTTTTTTAACTTGATGGCATAGAGAGATCCTTGAACAGTAGTCATGTTCTGTCAGATGCCAATATGTGGAATGTGAAAAAAACTCCAGATCATGACTCTATTATTATTAGCAGTATAGCAGTATGTATATATGTGTGTGAAATATATATATATATATATTTCACAATGGGAGAAAATGCTTCTGTTACTGTGTGATCATCTAGTTTATTAAATGTCCATTGAAGCAGCATTGGATCTTAGCTTTTGCATTTTCCTGGGAATAGAGCAGACAATAAGACCACTGAATGGCTGCATCTACAAATTTCGTGTTTCTTGAAACAGATACTAGTTAATGTGATTAGGTCAGTGAAAACTCGGGCAAGGACAAGAGTGACTCTGCATAGGTTTAACTCTGGGGAAGGAAGTGAAGAAAAATCAGCTAAGGGGAGCTCTCCAACTCAAGAAAGCTTTGCCATCTAATCTCAGGCTAGTTCAATGTTTGCAAAGAGAGGAAGGAAAGAGTGATGGAAATGTTTTTTTATTTGCTAAGTTTGACTATTGCTAAGGGTAACCAGGGAATGTTAGGTAAAAGAAAGAACAGGAGAGGTGGACTTCCCAAGGGTAGAACACAGCTTTGGTTGTCCAGTCAGACCTGAAAACACACATCTAGGCAACATTATACAGATTTTTCAGGTTATATTTAGTAATGTGTGTGTGTGTGTGTGTGTGTGTGTGTGTGTGTGTGTGTGTGTGTGTACAATAACAGTGGAAAAAGAGACCATAAATTTGCAGGGAGCAAGAAAGGATACATGAGTAGGACTGGAGGGAGGAAGAAGAAGGGAGAAAATTTGTAAGTATATTATAATATAAAAAAATTAAAAACAAACAAATAACAGCAGCAACAAAAGAATGACAGGTGATCGATAAATATCTCTTCTGGATTGGCTTTTCTGGAGTACACAGGGAAAGGAGTGCAAGAATCTAGAGAAACAAGTTACTTTCATCTGAAAACCAGATTTGCTCAGTTTCAGGCATTGTCACTGTTCAACTGAAATGCAGCAGCATTGCAGAACTGAGCAGCTCTGATGGGCATGAATGACTCAAAATTTACACTTGGCACCTGATTACCATGAACCCCCTTCAATGTATGCACTGTAGGACAACAGTTTTCCTGTGATACAGGTCAAATTCTGAGAGCTCTTCCTATATACTTACTCTTCAAATGTCATCAATCAGTGATGATTGGTTATAATTCACCACCTATCAAAGACAAGAATACTGGGATATCTGTCATGATTTTCAGCTGAGGTGGGTAATAGCCCCAATAAACTTGGAAAAGTAGATATTTTTGTCACCAAGTAATAGTAGAAGTTTATCATGTTTGAATATTCATATGTCTCTGAGACTTTAAGCAGATTTCTCAAAGATCAGCAGCTCATCCTTCCCTTGTGAGCACTGCTGAGTTTCCTGAGTCCTGTTGATTGGATTAGCATCATAGTTGTGTGAGCTGCATTAAGTCTGTCTGTGTTTTGGTGATGTGATTCAAGAGACACCAGTAGAGAAGGGCTCTTTCTAACAAATCACAAGTGGTTTCTAGTCTTTATGTTTATTATAGAAACACAACAAAGAAATTTTAACATATCAGTATGGTTAGTTAGGATGTTGAACTGTTTCTATGATTGGCTTTAATGTTCACCCTTTCATCTGAAAGTCTACTGTGCCTGCCCATTAGCTATCCACAGTACCACTTTTCCCTAAGTGGCTACTTAGCTGATTCATTACTAGGCATTGCATGTTCTGAACTACCAAGGCGTCTATGTCATAATTACTTTTTTAATGTAATTTTCTGGGGCATTTTATTGTTGTATAAGATGGTGGGTTTCCAAGCTCATAGGAACTCATGAACTTTAGACCGACAGCTGCGAAACCTGCATGAAACCTTAGTAGATCCTCTGCATATGGGAGACAGCTGTTTAGTTGGGTCTGTTTGAGGGGCTACTGGCCATGTGATCACGATCCATTCCTGGTGCGTGAGCTGGCTTTCTGGATCCCATTATCTACGGCTGGACACCTTGCCAATAACAGACCTTATTCCCATTTTTCTGCTGTTGGACTTCTAGAATGTGGTAGTATATATTCTCCTTTCATTTTTTTCAGAGTAGATTCAATAAACAACATTTTAATCCTATCATTTCTTTCTTTCTTCCTTTTATAAAAAAGGATAACATTTTTATAAACATAACATAAAAACATAAAATAAAAATGATAACATTTCTTTCTTTCTTTTTTTTTTTCTTTTGGTTTTTCGAGACAGGGTCTCTCTGTGTAGCTTTGTGCCTTTCCTGGATCTTACTCTATAGACCATGCTGGCCTCGCACTCACAGAGATCTGCCTGCTTCTGCCCCCCAAATGCTGGGGTTAAAGGCATGTGCCACCACCACCCAGCTGACCCTATCATTTCTATATAATACATTTCTATATCATATCTCCCTTCTTCTTTTATAATTTATAATTTGACTTTTAAGCAATAAATATGGACATATGGACATCCCTGAAGTATTCTGGTTTATGTTCATTTGGGTATATTCTTAGGAATGGTATAGTTGAATCATGGGACAATTACATTTCTAGTTATATTTTTTTTGAAAACACCAGATTAGAGTTGCCTATATTTCCAATCAATAATAAAAAGACAAATTCCCCTGGTCCTTAATTTTTTTTTTTGTTTGCAACAGGATTTGCCAATTTCTTTGTTGATGTTTTCAGATTAAGGGGGCAGAAAAGAGGTTTAATCAAAAGACTACTGGTAATGTGCAGCATATTCTAGCCAGCTTCAGGAGTAGGCATGGGAATTTGTAATGGATTAAGACTTATGGGCATTATTCTGATTCACAGAACACCATACCACAAACTAGTATGTTGCCAGTTATACTGGTCATGGGCTCATTTTGCTTAAGCTTCTGTCAACAATCAGTAAGCTTTAGTTATCAATACAGTCATTCTAATGATGCTGGTTCTAGAATTTCAATGTGTCTACTACCTTTGGAGTGAATGCTCATTCTCTGCTCCTTAATAAGCAACCAGTCAGAACTCTGCAGTTTGCAGAATATGGGGTGGAGTAGGAAATCACTATCATAAGTAAAATGAATTATAGGAAAAAAGGAGGGTAGTAGGTATATGAATGGAATCAAGGCAAGTAATACACATGTGTGAATAAGTCACAATGAAATCCACTACATTGTAAAATTAACAAGAGCACAAATGAAAGAACAACAAAACAAAAAAAAATTACTTTCAACTTTTGCTAGCCAACAGATGGGCCTTCTAATGAGCAGGATGTTTTACATATTGTCAGAAATATTTAGTTGGAGACTTCTATTAACTCACTCGATAAAATGATATGGTGATTATATTTTTATAGGTTTAAAAAAAATGACGACACCATCAGTTAGAAGTCTCTACTTACCAGGAACAGTGAAGGAAAACAGTGCTTGTAGCTTTCTACTCACAAAGAAACAGGTATTCAGTGCCTGTCTGTCACTATCTATGGTTTATGGGCACATACACAAAGTTTAGCTAATTCTCTTGTTTCAAGCTTCCATCTGAGTTAGGTGGGGCTATCTGAAACATTTCTACCAAGAAAATAAATGCTGAAATACACTGACTAATTTCTGGTAGCACTTTGCTTCTCTCTGATTATTAAAGGTAGTTTCTGGTGCCTTTATCTTTCCCCCTCACCCTGCCATGAGCATGCACTTGAGGTCTAGAGCTGTAGCAATCATCTTCTGATTGTGTCAGTAATTAGAAAATTACAGTGATGAAAACATTGATAATACCTAGCCACCGAATCAGTGCCAATAAAAACAAGATCCAGACTTCTTGTGATGTAGGAAAAATAAACGCCAGTTTGTTTAGGCCTTTGAATTCAAGTTTTGTGTTACTTGAAGTTAACCATTACAGTACAGAAATCTGGGCATCTCAGAACTGAACAGTAAAATTGAATAAATAAGAGTCACTTCCATTTTAAACACCAAAGAAAAGGAAATAGACAATAATTTTTCCATATTCACATCTGAAATAGTCATTAAGAATATTTAGAAACTTACGCACATGGTTTGCGAGTTGATGACAACATTTTCCAAATACCTTTGAAAGTCAGAACTGTAATGTACATACTGTTCCTATTAGACTAGTATAGGGTAACATATGTTTAACCATCTATTGTGTTTAAATATATTGTCCATTTCAAGATGAAATACAACCACTGCTTCATATATTCATTTGTAAAATAAATAGGTAAGTTCAAACATACCTAACAGATGTTCCTTTAAATGGATACACAGAGGTAAGGTAATGATAGCTAAGATATTCATAGGTTCAACACTGCATGCAATGCTCAGAACTTCATGAAAATAAACAAATTTGAATGCCACAGAACATGCTTAATATAACTTAGTGAATAAATAGTTATGATTAAAATTTATTAGAAACTTCCTATGATAGATACATTTAGGAAGGCAATCTAAATAAAATTGCCTAGTAACGGGGGAGATGGAGCCCCAGCTGAATATCTCATGCCATCAAATGAGGCTTCTTGTGCCCAGAATTAGTTATATCTAATCAAGTTCTTTGCCAAAGGGGTCCCATGGGAACCTCCAAATAACTCAGTCTCTTGTCAAGACTATGGGTGGCTCTCTACAACCCGGTGTCAAGGTCCCGTTTTTGAAGACAACACATACATACCTCATTGTACATGACAAAGTCAAGCTAGTGCCTACACAGAGCCTTCATCCCTATATTCTTATATCTTCATTGTAGAAAGGTATGCTACCAAAAGAGAAAGGTAAACAGCAACCCAATCACAAACCTTTTGCTCTACAATGGTGACTAGATTGCAGTATACATTGGTGCAGTAGTTGTATAAAGCTAGGAGAAATATCCAATCAAATTTGATTAGAGTTAAGGCCCACTCTATGGGGTGACCAACACTGCTTGTATGGCAAGAACCTAAGACTAGATGGATCAGAGGCCCAGAGAAAAACTACATACTATTGTTATGCAATAACATAGAAGCACAGCAACACAAAGATTTCTAAGACATTCTACTATACTTAGAGATCAGTGCCTTACTCAGTAATCATCAGAGATGCTACCCCCTCGAGCAGATGCGAATAAATACAGAGATCCACAGTGAGATAATATGAAGAGAATGAGAGATATTGGAACACTCAGCCCTAAATGGGATGTCTCCATCACATCCCTCCCCTCAGGGTTCAGGGAACATGTGTAAGAAAAGACAGAATGAGTGTAAGAGTCAGAGGGGATGGACACCACCAAGAAATCAAGGCCTTCTCAGCAGGGCTGGTGACATATGGACTCACAGAAACTGACAACAAGGAATCTCACTGGAGAAACAAACCACTCTTAAGGGTAGACCCCATACCCAGAAGTACATGGCCAACACAAAATTAACTCAAAGGCATCTTTGGAGAATGTTTTTGTCTCAATGTTAAGTCTGGGTTTTTTGTTTGTTTCTTTGTTTTGTTACAGGTCCTTTGCATATATATTACAGCTTCCAGTTTAGGATTTTTATGGGATTCCTGTATGTGCAAATATATTTGTCTCTATTATTTCTTCATACTCTGACTTTTTATTTATCTTATTTTATTTTATTAATATTGATTAGATGTCTGTTTTCTAACAAGAAGTGGAAAGGGGTTAATCTGCATAGGTAGGAAGATGGGGAGGGACTGGGAAGAGTAAGGGGTACAGAGAAATGTAGTAAGAATATATTGTATAAATAAAATCTATTTTCAATAAAAGAAATAAAGTATTTCTCTTGGATCAGACAAATAATTATCTGATACCTGATACAGGCTATATTTAAACACCAAAGCAAAGGCACCCCAGGGGACTTAGAAGCAGAATTCCTATTACAGCAGACTTAAGGCAGCTCTTAATTATGGGGCCATGCTGGTGTAAAACGCACTTGTATGGCCTTTCAACTTACAATAAAAAAAAAAAAAACAAAAAACAAACAAACAAACAAACAAAAACCTAGGATTTCTTTGAAGTTCCTTGATACTCTTCATTTTTTTTTTTTTTTTGGAAATTAAATAATGTTTAGAATACTGATTTTCAGTAAACCTCACTGTAAGACTGACTTGTCACTGAACATTCCCCCTCATTTTAAGTTGGATTCACTATATTATGATAAGTAGAAACAAATGTGTATGCACACGTACACATGTGTGTGCACAAAGACAAGAATGTGAAAATAAGCAGAAAAATACATTGATTTTTTTTTCCTATCAGAATGATATCCTTGATGAGATTGACAGTAGAAAGAATTCTCAAGGAGTTAGGTTTTACCAAGGGTCCAAGCTTCCTGTTTTATAGAAATACATTTCAATCAACTTCTTACTCGTTTTCTTTAATGACATATTAATAATAATATACTTGATAATATTTGTTGTTTTAGGGAAGGTCTATTAGAAATAGACTCTTAAACTCTAGCTCTGTGAAATAATAGAAATTAATTATTATGTGCAGGTGGCTAGAGACAAAGGAATTCTCTATGATGTTATAAAAGAGCTTTATCTGCTACAGGCTTATAATTTTCCATATATAGATTCTCTCAGTACTGCATGGTTAATAAGCAAGTGACAGTGTAAGAATGCAGATGGGGGTATGAAATGGTGGCAATGTCTTAGATGAAGCTCTAATTGCACATTACTACAAGGAGGAAAGTGGGAATGACCAAATCATCACACCACAGGGCTCTTGATTATGTTGACTATTATTTCCAATGCCTTTATTTTTTATTATTTCATATAAGATTGGCTGTGTTATCAATTAATTTAGATATTTCAGGAATAAAATTATACCTTTACTTCAATTTTTATTTATTCTTTGAGAATTTCATATGTAAAGACACTGTACATTGATCATATCATCTCTAAGGCCCCAACTCTTTATAGACTTGAAAGTTATATCATATAAGGTCACTTATCTCATGTATCCTTTATGGGTATGAATTGAGATTGGATGATTGAAGGAGAAAAATATGATTTGAGGACTGACTGAAATTTATTAGACTATGCAGCCCAATTAGATATGGAGATCTCTTGGACATCATTACTTTGACTTGTCTAATGAATAAAACAAAAGAAAATCAATCCATGTTCTGGTCTCATCTTGACATATGGATGCTTTGGAATGTGAACGTTTTCATCAGCATATTAAGTTTTTTTTTTTTCTTTCACCCATTTCTATGTATGCCACACACGATGCAGCAAAAGGTAAGAAACTAATAATTTGCTTTCGAAATATGTTAAAATTAAAACATAGTTAAACAATCTCAAATGCTGCCTAAAAATGTAAACATAACATGCAAGATTTAATACATAAGCTTTTATTTATTGCCTTATTGATTTCCTTAGGTTTTTGAAGTTGATATAATATGATTTATAATTTCTTGCTGTTTATTTTTCTTGATATAATTATCTTTGAACTGAATCATGACTTTATTCATTACTTTACTATTTTTAATAGAAAACTCTATATTTAATACACTGAAAGTCTGCAGTCTTTCATCCAAAGTTAGTTCTTCAAGTAAGTATATATAGATTTATTATCCTACAATTATATTGTTAACATTTTTCTTCTCTAAGCTAAAATTTCATAGACATTCATGTGACCTTTATAATATATTATTTATCAACTTCATGTTTAAAATTGTGTTTATTTAGGTCTTTATAAATCTAGTTCATGAAATATCCATTTTGTAAATCTATAAGGTAAATCTGGGGAGAAAATGAGTCCAGGTCACTTACCAGGTAAAGGAGGTAAAATATAGTTTAGATAAAATATTATTACATGTGGTATTTATTTTCTCTATCTCCTCCTTTTTAAAGCATATCCTCTTCTTTCTTAACAGCTTTTTATAACCTGATATTCAAACCAAGTAGGTAGGTGGTAGATTCTGCATGTGACAATACTTCTATACATTTATTTTATGTCATGTTCTTTCAATGTCTATCTTATTATTTTCATCAAAAAATGTGCCAATCGCTTTCATAAAACTAAGTCAGTCCTACTGGGATGCTGGCACTGTGCACAGGTTTTCTGCAAAGATTGTCAGACTTCTCTGCAGTATTCCCAACTGTGACACACTTATCAGAGAAGTTTTCTTATAAGATATTTTAGTTGGCATTTACTATTTAAGTTCAAGAATTTTTTTTTATACTGCAGTGAAAAATGCAATCCAACAAGGAAGAAGAAATGTTCTACAACATCCTGAGGACCAGATGTAGCTACCTAGTATCTGCTTCTTCCAAAGGTATTATTTATGTTATTATGGAGAAAATTGCAAGGTAGAAACTAGTCATATACTGGTGATGTTACTATTACTCCTGTATCCCCTAACTCGAATGGTTTTACATGAATCCAGCTACTTTTTAAAACTGAAGTTACTGTTTTACTGTCACTGCTGTTGTAGTTTGAAAAACAATATCTTTCTCTCCACCATTGCCAGTAGTCTACAGTGGATGCATCATTATGAATTTCTGAGGACCTCTCTAGCGCTTTGCTTCTAACTGTTCTTATGTGGTCTTCATTTATCATGGTCTGTTATTCCTTGTTCTCCCTTTCTGTTCTTGATCCAGCTGGGATCTCCTGTTCCCCTAAGCTTTCTTTCTCTCGTTGCCCTTAATTACTCCCACTCTCGTCCAGATTGTTCATGTAGATCTCATCCGTTTCTCTGTCATTGGGCGATCCCTGTGTCTTTCTTAAGGTCCTGTTTTTTAGGTAGCCTCCCTGGAGAGAAAGCCTGATCTGACCTAGTCTGGTGATCAGATGGCCAAACACCCTAACTGTCATGCGGGAACTCTCATCCAATAACCATTGAAAATAGGAAGCTAATGAAGATGTCATTGAACGGGTGTGTGTGTGTGTGTGTGTGTGTGTGTGTGTGTGTGTGTGATGTTCCAGCTTCAGCAAGCAGCACAATTTGACAGTTTCAATCAAATAGCTCTGGCTTTAGAGTTAAGAATAGAAGAAAGGGGTTATGGAATCTTCCTCTGTGACTAAGGAAAACCGAGTCCAGGCATGTGACAGGGGTGTCCCTGAATGGGGATTTAGAGAGGACATTGTGAACTATGAAGGTGAAGCCTGGATTGCCTTGGAGACCCCAAGATTTTGGAGATTCCAGAGCCCTGGGATGTGTGTCAAGGAAAACTGCTGCTAATAGGGAGTAGAACTAAGCCAACAGAAAGAAGTGTGCTGTAGCCAACAAAGCAGAAGGGAGTCACAGAGCTGAAGAGCATTTTGACATCAGACATGGAGATGCAGTTTAGAGTTTACCCAGCTTTATTTTTTTATCTTTCTTTGGTCCAGTATTTATTTCCTCACTATCCTTCCTTTCCTCCATTTTTGAATGATAAGTTTTATCCTGTGCCATTATATGTGGGAAGTATGTGATCTGCTTTTACAATTTTTATTTTACAAGGGGATTAAAATTAAGAGACAGTATAAGTTTCAGAAGAGACTTTGGATTTTTATACTATCATAGATGGGGGGATTTTGAAGTCAAACTAAATGTGTTTTGCATTATGATATAGCTATAGGTCTATGGGGCTAGGGAGTGGAGTGTGGTAGTTTGAATAAAAATGATGTCATATGCCCAAAGCGACTGGTACTATTGAGAGGGATGGCCTTGTTGGAGGAAGTATGTCAGGAGAGGCAGGCTTTGAGGTCTCAGAAGCTCAGACCAGGTCTACAATGTATCTCGTCTCTACAGACCCAGATGTAGAATTGTTAGCTCCTTCTTCAGCACCATGTGTGCCTACATGCTGTCATGCTGATAATGGACTGAACCTCTGAAACTGTAAGTGAGCCACCCCAATTAAATATTTTCCTTTTATAAGAGTTTCCATGGTTAGGGTGTCTTCTTATAGCAATAGAAACTCTAACTAAGACAACTACCATTACCATCTTCCTGACCTGTCTTGCCACAACCTGGTTTACCAAGCTTTACTCAAATAGTTCTCAAAGCAAATGTGCATGATATACATTAAGATTATCATAGAAATGATCACAAGAGATGATGAAAATCCACAGGAAAAATTAAGTATCTTATGAGTGGCAGAGACATGATGACACACAGCCTCTAATCGATATCCTAGTGCTACAGCTTAGTGGAGCTGGAGTTGTCATGTGAAAAAAATCGGCAGTTGCACTTTACCCACTTTGAAATTAATTAGTGGATAGAGAAGATCAGTAAGGAATGATATCATATATTTTAAAAATTTAATATTTTAAAGATTTTATTTTTAATTAGATGTGTATGCTTGTGTCTGTGTGTAGGTATGTGCCTGTGAACTCAGGTGTCTGAGGAGGTCAGAAGAGGACATCAACTTCCCTGGATCTGGAGTTATAGGTAATGGACTTGCAAGGGTGCTAAGAATGAAACTTGGCACTTCTGCAAGAACAGCAATTTCTCTTAACTACTAAGGCATCATTCTAGTCCATCATGTCTTTCTAAACTATGTACATATGTATAATCTAGTCAATTCTCAGACAAGAATATCCTCATCTGTTGCCCAAAGTAATTTAATTTAACTTTTCCAGGCCCTTCTATGAAACAGTCATGATTATATTTATAAGAAGCAAAATGATATTAAAGACTATCCTATAATTATTTTGATTCATTCATAAGCCTAAAATACAAAAAAAATAGAGACAGTGATTTTTGTATCTATCCCATGGTCCAATTTTTTTCATCATTGTTAGATATTCATTTAGATTTACTACAATGCTTCCCTTTAGACTTTTAAGTACAAAATTAACTGGTTGCAAATATGTATATGCTAAGGTTAAAATAGAGTGTCTGATTGATATCCAACATATATTAGTAATCCAATATATAATGGAGAAAAATATATTGTGCATAAACTGATGTAATTAGGGAGGGAAGAAAGAAGAAAGGGAGGGAGGGAGGGAGGGAGGGAGGGAGGGAGGGAGGGAGGGAGGACGGACGAAGGGAAGAAGAAAATTAATTTAAAAACGGATAACTAAGATTCTGGTGGGGGAAGGGAGAAAAACTAGTTACCAAACACTGGTTAAAGAATATGCCCCTTGAGAAATCACAACATTGAAGGAGCAATTGTTTTCCTACTTTCTTTAAGAGTCGTTGAGGTTTCTTTTCTTCCATTAGCAATTTCAAATATACAGGATATATATAAACACGCTTCTTAATCTCTCATATTCCTGTCTTGATTCTGGCTTGTCAAAGCATGCCCCAGTTGCTTAGTGTTCACAAAACAAAACAAATGAAAACCTATTAATGTGGGAAAGAAATTTGTATGGAGGAGAGAGGGGGGTGTGAGGAAGATAGTAGGAGATGAAGTATGAGAATAATTAAAGTGCTTTCTCTACATTTATGGAATTGTGAAAGAACTGACTTAAATTTTTGAGTGTGTGTGTGTGTGTGTGTGTGTGTGTGTGTGTGTGTGTGTGTGTGAGAGAGAGAGAGAGAGAGAGAGAGAGAGAGAGAGAGAGAGAGAGTGTTTCTTTTCTTTTTTAAAATTTATTTATTTTACATCCTGACCTCAGTTTCTTCTCCCTCTTCTCTTTCCAGTCCGTCCCCACCCACATCCACTCCTCCTCCATTTCTCTTCAGAAAAGGGCAGGCCTCCCGTGGATATCAGCAAAACATGATATATCAAGTTGCAGTAAGAATACGCACTTCTCCAGTATTAGGCCTGGACAAGGCAAACCAATATGAGACATAGGGTCCCAAAAGCCAGAACAATAGTCAAAGACAGCCCTGCTGCAACTCTGAGTTCCACAAAAAGACCAAGCTATACAACTGTCACATATACACAGAGGGTTTAGGTCAGTCCCATGCAAGCTCCCTGGTTGTTGCTGCCCAAGTTAGTTGATTCTGTGGGGTTATTTTGGGTGATGACCTTGGCCTCTCTGGCTCCTTCAACCTTTCCTCCTTCTCTTCCGCAGGATTCCCTGAACTTAGCCTAATGTTTGGCTGTGGGCACAAAGGCATTTCATCTTTACTTCATACATTTTAGTTGCATAGCATTCCCTGCTTTAGCGTTTAGTAGTTTCAAATGTCTTTTTATTAGCTGTGGTGGGAATTGTTTACAGTAACATCATACCAACCAACTACCCCCCACTGTTTCAGTCTTAGGGGAAAAAAGAGAGCTGAATTCTTGGAGCTGTATTTCCTTCCTTCTCTCTCTCTCTCTCTCTCTCTCTCTCTCTCTCTCTCTCTCTCTCTCTCTCACACGCACACACACACACACACACACACACACACAAATGAGACAATATAGAAGAGGGCAATAAAAGACAGAGAAAGATCTTCAGTAAAGCAGGGAGCAAACAAGAAATTTCATCCCTCACATTTGTTGCAAATGTACAAAGGAGGCACTTAATTTGTGGTCTCAGTGTTTTGATCTGATTGTTCCCTGTGTTTGCATCTCCAGCAAGTCAGGCTCTCATTGCCCACTCACTAACCTCAGAATAACCGCACTGTCACAGGACCCCGCATAGTCAGCAGAATACAAAACACATGCAGTGCATTCTGTCTTGAAGGCTAGCAGCAAATGGAATGCTCTTAAGGAAAATGATGATACCATACTCTGGGAATCATTTTCTCACTAACATGCCATATTTGTCAGATTAAAGCACATCCATTCATAACTTGGAAGGATTACTCATCATTTGTGACTTCACTGCACCAATATTCATTGTAAAGCTTAGTCTTTGCTGATTTGTATCACATTGGACTCACAAATTTGTGTGAGTAAACACACACATCATGTATGCATAGCTGAGAGGACTGTACTGAAAACTGAAACATATAGATAAACTCTATTTGTCATCTTTCTTTTCTAATAATAAAAATAATGATAATTTTAATGAATAGTTTTTGAATGACAGGATGTGAAGCTCCTTGCAATTGGATTTTTATTTTATTTTATTACTTTTTATCTTCCCTGATTACCTGGTCCAGTTCTCTGTACCTCTCTCAACTCAATCTTTGGTGCTGATTCCGACTTATTTGGAGAAAAGTAAATGAAACAGCACTGCAGCATTATATAGCTAATTATCCATTAAATAGATGCTATATAATAAAAAATAAGTTCCTTGAAATATTCATCTGTGCTTTTTCACTTTTTAATTAACTTTTTAATTATTTTAATTTTTTATCTTATTTTTATGATCTCCTTTTAAAATTAGTTTTTAAGTTAGCATTCAAAGTAATGGCATTTCCATACTTACATGTCTCTTATTTTATTTTAATCATTCCCCTCCCCTGCTGCCTTTCCCTCTACCCTGTGCCCTCCTCTTATGAGTTCTCTTATCTTTCTTTTTAGGTTGGTAACGCTATTGTCCTGATGACCTGAATTATATAGAAATATATGTGCAAACACTGATGGGGTTACATATACTTATCACATTGATATAATTGGTCTCTAAAATACATCTGAATACATAGTGTTATCACATTGAGTACAATATATTCTCATATCTGGAAAATGTATTACTATGCAAAAATATAGACAATATTCCAAACTATACAAACTTCCCCAAAATACAGCTCTCTAACACCAATGACAGTCCTTTTAAAGGCTGCTGAGAATGTTCATAAAACCTACATTCCTCTCTGTTTCCTTCCATCTCTTTATCCTAAAGGTCCTATGCCATAAATTGAATACATAATAGTGAGTTATATTGATGAGGTTCTCTCTCTATGTAGCTCACTACTATTAAAGTTTATTTACTGAAAATTATCTACATAGTTTTATCTAAGGATGCTATGAAGAAAATTCAGTTTTGAGCCAAACCAATCAATAAAGAAGAGACAAGACAAGGTTAAGAAGAATGCCCTCTATCGTCCTTTCAATAGCTTTGATAACATAAACAATTTAGAGCTAACATAGTCAGGAAATAACATCCTAGACTACACTTACTGCAGTTCTGGAAACCAGAGTGTTCCAGTTTTCTATCTAACAAGAGAAGTCACACTCTATTTGTTGCTCTCATGTATGTCACTATAGGAACAGCTGTTTTCAAGTTTCTCTAGTGAGAAAGGTGAAAAATTGGAGAAAGTAGATTTATTACTTCTTGCATTGTTTAATCTGCAATTTCTGGAATTTTAAATAATCCTGGGACAATAATTATGTTGTTTAGAAGAAGAATTTCAAAAATATTTTGCATTTATATATGCATGTGTATTTGTATGTATGCATGCATGCTCGTATCTTAAGAAAGGCTTCGTTTGTATTGTTTTGCATTGAATTTACTGTGTAGTCTAAACTGGCCTCAGATTCATAGTAACCCTCCTGCCTTAACCACTTAATTGTTAGGATTTTAAGATAGGAAGGGTTTCTTGAATGCTTTCTGATCAAACATGGAAAAAGAAGGACAAGAACAGACGAGTGCTCATACACAGACAGCTGGAAGGGGATTCTAGCTTCAAGCCTATCTACTCAACTCTGTAGACAAATAACCATGTATAGAACCTACAGAAGCTTTCAAACTTGGTACTATACCAACAATGAAAGATCTCCAAGATATAGTAGTGAAGTTCATAAATAAGTCTTTTAAACTGGCCCATCTCAGATAGATGGGGAGACAGTATCTAAGCTATTTATACAAATAGTCGATAATATAATAATTCAGTTTATGTTGTTGGTTTAACTTAGGTAAAGATAATTTCTCATCACTGTAGTAGTTTAGTTTTTGTGAATAGTCAAGTTTTTATGAAACATTCACTGGATGACATACAAAGTGTCTAATATGCTTGACATGGTTTGGATATGGCATACTCTACCCTACTGAATACATTTATAGACTTAGTCCCCATTACAATAATCAGAGGTGAGCCTTTGTGGAAGGGATTGGGTCATGAGCGTCCTAACCTAATCAACAGACCAGTCCTTTGATGAGTGTATAATTTTATGTTATTACTAGGCAATGACAGTATCTAGGAGATAGTCCTAATTGGAAGAAAGATCATTGGGAGTTTATGTTTCTTAAAGGATCCGTTTTATTTTTCTCACGTCTCTACCCCTCTTTATTTATGGTTTTCATAGTAACTTTTCTGAAGCAAAGCTTTTTAGAACTGTATTTCTCATCCTGGGTTGAGACCCTTTTAGGGGTCAACCGATCTTTTCACAGGGGTCACATATCAGATATCCTGCATATCTGATATTTATGATTCATAACAATAGCAAAATTACAGTTATGAAGTAGCAATGAAAATAATTTTATGAGCCAGGCGGTGGTGGCACATGCCTTTAATCCCACTGCTCGGGAGGCAGAACCAGTCAGATCTCTGTGAGTCCAAAGCCAGCTTGGTCTACAGAGTGAGATCCAGGACAGGCACCAAAACTACACAGAGAAACCCTGTCTTGAAAAAACCAAAACCAAAAGAAAAAAAAAAAAAAGAAAATAATTTTATGGTTGGGAGTCACCACAACATCAAGAACTTTATGAAAGGGTCAAGTCATTAGGAATGTTGAGAGCCACTGTTCTAGAATGATGATCTACTCCTCCACAGACATAAATGATGAACACAGTAACAGACAACTGACACCTTTGGAACCAAATCCTCACAAAGTCATCCCTAGTTGAAGACCTACGGATAGTCTATGGCTACAGAGGGAACAAGTCAGTTTTCATCAGTGACAAGTTCCCTCATAGGATTCTAATGGTAAAATGGTCAACCCTGTGCCCATGTACAAATGTAGAACACCAATGGAATATATATATATATAAAAGAAATTAGACAAATTCTCATAGGGGGGGCATGAGAAGAACTGGAAGATGGGTAAGGGGTAGATACAATGAAAATATATTGTACTCATACATGAAATTTTCACAAAATAACCCCAATTGCTAAAATAAGCAAAGAAACAGGGGTTGGGGATTTAGCTTAGTGGTAGAGTGCTTGCTTGCCTAGCAAGGGCAAGGCCCTGGGTTCGATCCTCAGCTCTGAAAAAAAGAAAAAAAGAAACAACTGAACATTGTCATCAAAGACTCTAGTATGTAAAACCAATATTTGTTATTTGAAAAGCCATCACCATTTTCTCCATGTATTATTAGAAAGGATTGCTTTTGTTATCCATTGTGCACCAGGCCTGGAGCATTGTTTGGCTGTGATGGCTCCAGTTCATTGAATACTTAGAACATACTAAGTAGTTTACCTCAACACAGCACTTTAACAATTATAACAACTTGGAAACTAAGACACTGTCATTAACTAAATTTTATGAATAAGATATTGTGGCTTAAAGGAAGTAATGGTACTTAAGATCACAGCTGGAGAAAAAAAACACCATTAACTTGTGTTATTGCTTCCATCCTGCTTGGCTTCTGGTACACACAGAGCCTGCTTGCTTCATCCCACATTCTTTTCTCCTGCCTTGGTTTGAAAATCTAAAATGGGCTCTGTGGAATCAAATACATTGGACCACAGGGATGAAAATTGAGCTCTTGTCCATGGAAATGTTTTTAAACTGAAATTTTCATTTCTATTTTTTTCTTTTTCTTTTCTTTTTTTTTTTTCAAACAAGGCATTTTCTGTGCATTCAAGAGCTAAATACTATGTGGACAGAGATCTTTTTCATTTGTCGTACTTGGGGGCCATAGATATTAGTCAGTTTTTATTTTCAGTGACAAAATACATGGAGAAAATGACATAGAGGAGGAAACTTACTCAGGCTCCCAACTAAGAGTTTCATTGGTTGAAGTTTATCATCAGCTGGCTCTTTTGCTATGAACCTGAGGCTAGGATGAAACTTCATGCCAGAAGAATGCAGGCCTTCAGGTGCCTACTTTGCCAATAAGGGATCATTTTCCACCATTTTCATTACCTTCCAATATCCCACCAGTCAATTTCAAGTTCTCCAAAGGATTAACACATAGTCTAGCACCCTGGGACCTGATCTCTTCTCCAAAGCCCCATTTCTGGACACTGCAGATTAAGACCTAGCCTTGAACACTTGAGCCTTCTTGGGGGATATTTCATACCTAAATATTAGCAGTAAGCCTGAAATGGATCCTGAATTCCCAAAGGAAGAAGACATAATTTTGCAGAAGGGATAATTTCAACTTTTCTGTTTTTTTTTTTTTTGTTGTTGTTTCTTTGTTTTACTTTTTACTTATCATTAACTTCTTTCCCCCCCTTCTATTGAAAATAGATTTTCCTCACATAACGTATCTCAATTATAGTTTTTCCTTCTTCTGCTTTTTCCAGTTCCTCTCCACCTCTCTTCCCATCACACCTACCCCTTTTCTGTATGCAAGATAAACAGGCTTTGCGGGAGGATAATACTAAAGTCAAGTATAATATAACACAGAACCCACACTGGAATAAAAAAAAATAAACAAAAAGAAAGGAAAGAGCACAGGTAAAGGCACAAGAAATGTGTATAGATGAAGAGACTCATTTGTATTCATACTCAGGAATTCCATAAAACATGAAAATGGAAGCCATAATATATACCCAAAGGACCTATAGAGAAAAGGGAGATAATGTAAACATAATAAAATATAAGATAAAATTAAATTTATAAAGGAAAAATAAAAAAGAAATCAAAGACCTTGACACAATCTTATGAGATAAGAACCCTTCAAGGAAGCCACAGAGTTCATTTTATGTTGACCATCTACTGCTGGGAGTGTATGTGGCTTAAGTTAAGAGTAGCTTGTTTCCCCAGTGAAACACCCTTGGAATAAACTAATTTTTTTATTTGTAAGTAGTTATCAGTTAGAGAGAACTTTGGCTTAGGGATGAAGGCATGGGTCCACTTCCCCTTCCAGCTCTAGGATGCCATCTGGTGCAGACCCATGAGGGCCCTCTCCACATTTTCTCAGTCTCTTTGAGTTCATAAGTGCATTGATCCTGTTGAGCCCTTTGTTTTCTTGGTGTCCTTCATCACCTCTGACTCTTACACTCTTTACTCCTCTACTTCCAGATGATTGCTTAAGCCCTGAGGGGAGTTATTTGATGGAGACATCTTCCTATCTGAGTGATCTGAAGTTTTTCACTCTGTACATGGGTCTCTTCATGTGCTTCCATCTGCAGGACGAAGCATCATGATGATGATTAAAGCACTTATCTATGAGTATATATAGTAGAATGTCACTTGGAGTCATTTGCTCATGCATTCGTTTGGTAGAACAGTAGTATTTGGTTTGACCCCAGGACCCTGAGCTATCTAATCTCAGAAGTAATCACAGCAAAAAGCAGTAGATGGTAAGAAATAATCAGACTCAGGGCTGAAATCAATAAAACAGAAAACAAGCAAACAGAAAGTCAATGAAACAAAGAGTTGGTTCTTTGAGAATATAAATAAGACCAACAAACCCTTATCCAAATTAATTAAAGCACTAGATGTTTTGTGCCAGGATTTTTTTATTTGACATTTCCTTTGACTGAGGTAAGCATCTTCTATTGCGTTTTCAGTGCCTGGGAGTCTTTCTTCCCTTCCTTTTATTCTATTGGTCAGGCTTACCTCTGAGCTTTGTGTTTGATTTCCTAACTTTTGCTTTATTTCCAGATTTTCCTCAGTTTGTTTTTCTCATTAGTGATTCTAGTTCCACTTTCAGGCCTTGAACTGTTTCATTCATTTCCTTCTACTGTTCTTGTCTTTTTGTAGATTTCCTCTTTAAGGAGCTCTATCATATTCATAAAGGCTATCTTGTGCTTCAGCTGTGTTGTAGTCTTCGGACTCATTGTGGTAGAGTGACTAGTTTCTAGTGGAGACATATTGTACTGATTGTGGTTTTATGGTAGCCTCTATGCGTCTGAAAATGAGATGATTGTAATTCTAGGTGCTGATATGTAGTCTTGTCTTTGTGTGTTTTGTTTTGTGTGTTTTCCCCTTTGGTTTCTATGGCTTATTCTTATTCTTGGGATGGTGTTTGTGTGTTGCCTGGTATGGAATTCATCTGGGATCCTGATAGGTGTGGCCACTGAGGATTCCAGGTAAAATGTGTCCCTATGTATTAGGAGCTGGTATTTAGGAATAGGATGGGCTGAGTTCCTTAGGGGCCCACAGGAGGGAGGAAAGGAGAGTGTTCCATCAAGATAGACTTAGTCCCCTGGGAATGGGGGCAGAGAGTGAAGAGAGGCCACAGCAGGTAGCCTGCCTCAGAGGTGGGTATGAGACTGGGTGACTGGATTTCAAGGAGTGGAGAGATAGTGAAGACTTTAAGCTTATCTACTTGTGTCTCTGGCAGGTTTGGCTAGCAGGTTCCCACAGAAAACTTTCTGAAATTGGGATCTAGAATAAAAGGATGAGAGGGATGGAAGGTTGGATGAAAAGATTGCCATGATGGCAGCAGGTGGTCTGCTACAAAGTAGTGGGTAAGACAGGGGTAAGGGGGTGAGGAGACAAGAGTAGGAGGTGGGGGAATAGGACTGGGATGGACTGGATTGGATTTAGAGGAGAGGAGGGAAAGGGAAACATCAGTATTTAGGGTACTTGTTTCCCTGGCTGAAGTGGCCTGTGGAGCTTCCAGGGACTGCCTGCTGGATAAAGGAATGAATGGGAGGTGTTTCTAACCACAAAACCACTTAACAAAACAGAGTGAAGGTGAAAGTACTCAGGTCCTCCTGTACTGGACTGAACTCCTAGACTTCAGTTGAAGAGAAGGAGGAGGGAATCACAGGAACAAGTGAGGTCTAGATCATAATGGGAGCTGGTGGGAGCTCATGGACTCTGGTCTGTCAGATGGGGAACATACATGGGACTGAACTAGGACCTCTGAATGTGAGTGACAGTAATGTGGCTAGATCTGTTTTGGGAGGCCCTGGCAGTGGGACCAGGTGCTGGGGAATATGATTTTAAAGTTTGTTGCTTTTGTTTATGTTGCATTTGTTTAACTGTGGAGCTGTGTTACTGTGCCTGTCTAAAACACTTGATGGTCTAATAAAGAGCTTAAGAGCCAATAGTGAGGCAAGGGAGAGAAATAGATGGGGCTGGCAGGCAGAGAGGATAAATAGAAGGAGAAATCTGGAAAGAAGGAAATAGCCAGAGAAGAAGGACTCCAGGGTCCAGCCACCCATCTACACAGCTAGCCATGGAGCAAGAGTAAGATTTACAGAAGTAAGAGAACAGGAAAAGCCCAGATGCAAAAGTTGGATGGGATAAGTTAAGGAAAGCTGTCAAGAAACAAGCCAAGCTAAGGCTGGGCATTCATAATTAAGAATAAGCCTCTGTGTGTGATTTATTTGGGAACCAGGTGGCAGACCCCTCCCCCACAAAGAGCATAAACAAATAACAACTAGAAATTATTCAGAGAGAATGAAATGGCATTTTGGAATACATTCCCTAGGGTGGGATGCCTTTCTCAGCCTTGACTAGGGGTGGGGGGTTGGGGCTTGGTCCTGCCTCATCTTGGTATGCCAGACTATGTTGACTCTCCAAAGGAGGCCTTACCCTCTCTGAGGAGTTGATGAGGTAGGGGAATGAGGGGAGATGGGGGGGAAGTAGAAGGGGAGAGAGGTGAAACTGGAATTGATATGTAAAATAAAAAAAAATATTTAAATAAAAAAATTTTTAAAAAGTCTAAGTACTCTTCTTTGATTTAAAATTGAATGGTATGTCATTATCTTTGTTAAGGCAAAGCTATCACATTGTCAGGGAGGCTATAGGTACACACAGACTCTCCAGGTAGAGGTAACCAAGTAGAAGTGAAAGACTTTGCTGGCAAATACATGGTGAATAGATGTCCTTTGCCCATCAAAATTCCTACTTCTTTAGTCCAGAGAAAGTCAGTCTGGCTAGAACCAAACCATGTCTGTTTCCCACACAGGGCCAGAAGGCTTGCAAGCATCTGTCACCTCACCTCTCTTTATGATCTCCAAGGACTGGAGAAAATGACTCTAGCACACTAGCTTTCTCTTCTCACTTCTCCCTCCCCCAGAATGCTCATTTATGGAGGAGCAGGTTTCAGTTCTAAATGATTACTCTGTGCTTGGCAGGTGGAGCCTGCAGCACCAGTAACATTAATGATTTCTGAGGTGACGCTGAGGCTTCAGAGGCTGCTTGGCAGAACAGCTAGTGGGATACTAATGAGGATCCCAGCAAGACCCTGACCATTAAAAGGGGGGGGGTGATCTGTGGTGAGGTGGGCAAGGAATAAATTAGAAACCTCAGCCTCTGGTAAGAATATCAGTGAGTGCAGTTTGTACAGCCTAGCAGAGAAAATTAATCACCCATAATGACTGGGGTGTGTAGAAATATTTGGTTTAATTCTGTTTATAAATATTTCCACAGAATCATGCATGCTATCAGAGAGAGATGAGAAACACAATCTGAAGTTGATTTTGCCAGGAGATAGGATTTGAAGAGTGAAAGTCACATTCACGGGAATGTGAGCATGGAAGGCAGTCACTTCCTGATGGGCATATAAATTTACTAAAATATTATAGAAATCTAATATAAGCTATCCACCTAAGAATCCATAAACTCAGAGAGTAGGGATGACCTTTGATGAATTAAAATGTATTTATATGATTACAAACCCAATTAGTAAAAAAGAACACTTGAGACATATAAGTTCATAATCATTGCATATACATATATAATTATTAGTCAAGTAAAATAATTTTTAAAGAAATTTGAATATTGGATAATAAAACTCATATAAATGCTAAATAAGGTTTTGCCTTTAAAAGATTTAACAAAAGAGAAATATATTTGTATTACTCATGATAAGCATGTCATTGAGAAGTGTTTAAAAGAACAAAAAATGTGAAATGTGAATATGCTTATAGAAGTTATGAGTTAGTAAATGTATTTTTATACTTAAGTAGCGGACTGACTTTTCATTAAACCAGTTCATGTTATTTTCCCTCAACAACCTCAGTTCTCATCTAAGTCTCCATTTCTCTGTTCCTCAGTTGCAAAGTTAATTAAGATTGATGCCTTATAATCTGTTAGTTTTAATTTGTTATAGGTTTAATATAGCCTAACAGATGGGAAAATGCAGCTTGCCATGACTTCCAAAATAGTTCAGCAAGCAAGGACTGTAGTCTGTCCAGTTGCCTGAACTGCCTCAGCAAAAAGCTAAAAGCTATTTGAGGCAAGGGGTGTGTTGATACTGAACTCCAAAGACCATTAATTTCTATGTCTGTGCTCATGTGGAAGCCACAAACTTTTGGTCTTGACGCTGGTGGCTCATGTCTTTAATTCCAGCATGCAGGAGGCAGAGGCAGGCGGATCATTGTGAGTTGAAGGCCAGCCTGGGCTACAGAGTGAGTTCTAGAAAAGGTACCAAAGCTACACAGAGAAAACCCTGTCTCAAAAAAACAACAACAACAAAAAATTGGGGGGGGGGGGCTAAAATATCATTATGTACAAGAGAATTTGTAAACTATGAACATTTCAATACAATTCTTTTACAAAGAAAAGACAACAAAATAAAATGTACAAATCCAAGGACTTAATATACTGATAAAGAGAAATGATATACTTCAGTTTTTGCCTGATCTTTTCCAGGGTAATAGTGGGAAATTCTCAGTCTTCAGAGATTTTCAAAATAATTCAGTGAAGGTTCCTTAATGTGACTCCTAACTTGTAGGACTCCTAACACTGGGAGCAGGGCTGCCCCTAAGGCTTTGGCTGGCTCTTGGCAACCTGCCTGACCCAGCCATAATACAAAGGGAGGTGTTTAGTCTTACTGTAACTTGATAAGCCATTCTTTGTTGATACCCATGGGAAGCTTGTCCCTTTCTGAACAGAAAAAGAGAAGGAGTGGATTGAAGTGATGGGGGTTAGGAGGATAGGGAGAAGAGGGAGGGGAAATTAAAGTTAGAATGTAAAATAAATAAATAAAATTAAATTAAAATAACTGAAAAAGGAACTACCACATGATCCATATATGTCATTTTTGGACATATACCCAAAGGACTTCAGCCTAGATGTCCATCAACTATTGAGTAGAAAACGAAAATATGGCACATATACATGATGGAAGTCTATTCATATGTAAAGAAAAACGAAATTTCTGGGTAAATAGATGGAACTGGAAAAAATTATAGCAAGAGCTGTCACCCACTCCCAGAGAGACAGACACTGCAGCTCTATCTCATATGTGGGTCATACCTTTCATCCTTTAGTTTTGTGGATTTACCTTCATGTTCCTATCAAAACCAGGAAACTAGAAAGGAGATAATGAGAGGGGAGTGCTGCCTTAGAGAAGGGAAACTAGAACACAGGTAAAGCAAAAATAGAGAGGGTATTGTTGTAAGATGGAAATGTTTAAGTAGGTAGGGAAGGGGCGGGAGGATGAAGAGAAGAGTGGCCGGAGGAGAGTGCTGACCCAAATGAGGGATGTGTGAAAAAGCAATGTGGAAGAATAAGATCTTGTAACCCCAATAAGGGGGAAAACTTACAAATCAACCTCATTATCACAAGAAATCATGAAATCACTATAGTAGTAACTGTTAGTGGTACCCAACTGCATCACAGTGAAACATCCTTCTCACCCAAAGCCAGGAGATGGAGATGAAGCACTCCACTTACTAAACACTTGATCAAAAAGCAAACAGGACACTGAAGTAGATACCCAGCAAATGTTGCTCAAGTCCTCTGTTCCCTGAGTGGAGGAAAATCATGCACACCACCCATGTGCAATGCAAAATCAGTGCTCTTCCACCTAAAGCACTTCTCAGAGAGTTCATTTAAAAATAACACCTTTAGTCCCAGCACTCTGGAGGCAGAGCCAGGTGGATCTCTGTGAGTTGGAGGCCAACGTGGGCTACCAAATGAGTTCCAGGAAAGACACAAAGCTATACAGAGAAACCCTGTCTCAAAAAACCAAAAAGAAAAAGAAAAAAAAAAAAAAAACCAACAACAACTCCCTCGACCAGAACAGTCAGATAGATCTCTGCTCTGCTAAGTGTTGGAAAACAAAGAAATTGGAATTTTACTTGGTTCTTGAGAGGATTCTAAACTTTTGAGAAGTAGATATTAATTTATGTTTAATAAACAATTCCCAGAGCTGGTAGAGAAGCCCAGGTAGCAGAGAATGAAAAGGTCAGCTTCCTCATAGAACAGCACAGCATACAGAACTCCCATAAGGGAACCATTGATGGAATTTCCCATAGTCATTTATAGACTGTTACTGGACTGTTTTACCTTCTTGTTAGTCTCAGGATTTAACTTCTGCTCATGAATATCTCACGAATATATCTGCTTCATTTTATATTGGGCTTATTTTACTGTATCTCAATAAATTACCAATCACACATATTTTGTGTTCTTGTTTTATTTGTGACCAATGTTTCTGGATTACATGTACTTGTGATTTTTTTTTGTTGTTTAAGAGGAAATTTACATGCATCAAAACCCACACTGTTGTTAACTTACATAAGGCTTAAAAAAATAGGAATGCCTTATTATACTTTCCAGATTGTTTATATTAATGTCTTAATTTTAATAAAGAAATAAAAAATAATATTAAATTCATGTTAATGACAGTTCTTTAAGTCCCAATTGGCCATCTGTTTTTTTTTTTTTTTTTAAATCCATGCCTGTTAAAAGTTTTAAATGGGAGAAAGAGATGACCTCATTTTATTGGAGATGTTTTAGGATTCTGGATCACTAAAACTGCAGAATATGACTATGTACTATCAAATGCACAAAATTTCAATGTGTAGAATAAGAAATTGCATTCCACTCTTAGATAAAGAAGATAGTATAAAATTGTTAATAAAACACAAATTCTTCTTTCCTTTGTTCCTATGTGCTCATGTCCTTGGGTTGGAAGATTGTGTGAGGTCCACCGTAATGGTGAAATTAACTGTACCGTGGACTCTTAACCCACTCTCTGATTTTTCAAAATGTCAGCTTATGCTTTGACCGCTGATAACATGACCTTGCAATCCTTATACAGTCTTGTCACAGCTGAATGCAGACAGCTGTACGATTAGCTTCAGGAAATTGAGTCCGAGATGAGTAAAGGAGAGAAAGAGCCTTGGTCTTGAAGAGAAGATTAAAAAAAAAAAAAAAGCTATTATTGTTCAGAATTCAAAGAAGAGAAGTTGACACTTCCTTTTACAATAACAAAGTATGTGCCAGGTTAACTTTATTGGTTGTGGTACATCTAAGACAAGACAAACATTTATCTCTTTAATCAGAACCATGTTTGTTATGCTCTGTGGTTTCTAAGACACAGGTCACATACAGAAATTGCTAACATAAAGACAGGATGAAACAATGTTACTTTGTACTCATTTTGTTTTGTTGTTCTTTATTATTTATTTATTTTTTTGAAAATTTGGTATATTATGAAATGTGTCACTGTGTATTATTATTCATCCCATATCTCCAATTACAACTCCCCACTCAGTTTCCTTTCACATTTTCCTCCCAAATTCATGTGCTCAATTTTATAAGTTTTATTTAATTAATTCATGTTTTAACACACTGACTCCAGTTACTGTTGTCCTTATGTTCATGGCCATCAGATTATACATTGGAGCATGTGGAACCTCCAAGTGGCCACAGTCCAGAAAAAGAATGACTCCCTCTCCCAGCATCTGTTACCTGCCAATAGCTAATCAGTTATGGGTGAGACCTGGAGAGCTCCTGGACTTCCATGCTGGGACTTTTCACTGGCTGGAGCTTATGAAGATTTTGTGCAGGTAACCACAGCTGCTGTGAGTTCATGTGGACAACATCCAGAGGACAGCATTTCCAGGTAATTTTACCCCTATTCTGGCTCTGACATTCTCCTGCTCTTTCTTCTGCCCTGTTTCAAGAGCCTTCATTCTTTACAAACACTATTAAGACAAAGAAACTTTGGTACTTGAGAAGTTGTTATGAGCCAATAGAATAAGAATACCAGAAGTCTCACCAACACAACTGCCCACATGTGCATGGCACAAGGGTGACATTAATGGACATGCCAAAGTAGATGGGAAAAAAACTCACCAGACCTCAAGCCTGCATTAAAAACTATAATCAACTGGGGAAAGCTAGGAGCAGGAGAGGTGGTCTGTCACAGGGAATAACACACCAATAGATGGTTCAGTGCCTAAGAGTCGTTCCTGAAAACATATATACATGTATCATTATTTAGACTGAGCAGGTTATATTCAGAAATATATATATAATGATAGTTTGAATATAATTGGTCCCCATAAGCTCATAGGGAGTGGCCCTATTAGGAGGTGTGGCTTTATTTCAATAGACATGGCCTTGTTGGAGGAAATGTGTCACTGTGGGGGTGGGGTTGGGGTTTCATATACACTCCAGCCATACCCTGTGTCCCAGTTCTTTTTCTGTTGCCTGCAAGATGTAGAACTCTCAGCTCCTTCCCAGCACTATGTCTGCCTGCATGCCACCATGCCTCATTGGGATGATAATGGACTGTACCTCTGAAACTGTAAGCCAGCCCAATTAAATGTTTCCTATTTTAAGAGTTGCCATGGGGGTTTGGGGATTTAGCCAGTGGTAGAGTGCTTGCCTAGCAAGAGCAAGGCCCTGGGTTTGGTCCTCAGCTCTGGCAAAAAAAGAAAAAAGAAAGAAAGAAAGAAAAAAAAAGGAGTTGTCATGGTCTTTGCATCTTTAGACAGCAATAGAAACCCCAATTAAGACATATATGTATACACAGTGTGTAATTAATAGTAATTAATAAAAAGGAGAGGGCATGATTTGAAAGAGTACAGAGAGGAATTTTACATGAGGGTTTAAAGGGAGAAGGAAGAAAAATTGTAATTATAATCTCAAAAGTAAAAAAATATATATATGGCAATGGTAACAAATAAAACTTTTAAAATTATTATAAAATTCTTGAGAAAGATGAAATCTCATAGTGTATGTATCTTGTCTGGTGTTAATTATAAATAAGTGTGAGAAATACATTTTCACACATGGTAATTTATACAACATTATGAAGAAAGGGAGATGGAACCAAATTTGGCATGAAAATTATGATGCCCAAACCATCAAGTCCTGCTTCTATCACAAATGTAACAGTCCTGTGACCTGTAAGTAACAGTTACTACTGAGAAAATATTGTGGTAAAATTGGAATAAAAAATATATAAGTAACTCATTTAGGCCTTTAAAAATGCTTAATTTCTACAACTGAGCAATATCAGAAAATAACAGTTTTTATGGCTCTTGAGTATCTAACCTCATCACTGAAGAATCATTGAATGGAACAAGTTGAAGATTTTGGTGGTCCATAATGCAGGAGCAACAAGTTTCCATAGATTACTTTTGCATAGAATGTTAATGTTAACACATGTTGGAAGAGATCATTATCAAAAGTGTCAGTTCTTTCTTTCTGTCAGAGAAACTAAAAGCCATCTTCCAGACACCATATAAGTAACACATTTTCTGTGTGGAGATTTTCTCACCTTTCCTTTTTGCCATCTGGATTGATCCTTGGTGGCAATGCCTATCCATAAGGAGTATTTGGCAAGCCTATTTGTGAGTCTGTTCTAGAAGGGGAATTGCTTATTTCTCTTCAGTAAAGTCACAAAACTAAACAGAGAAAGTTCTCAAGCTCCAGGGACTCTCTGGGAAAGAATTGCACACTTGTAACTTGGGCTACTTTAGAAAACTGACCTCACCTTCCATCACCATGAACTTCAAGTTGTCTATGCAATGAAGTGTGACAGCGGCTTTAATTGCATGTGAAAACATATTTTATTACAGGGCCATTAATTTGCCCTGCTGGCTAGTTGATGTTCTCCATATGCTACCCTGGAAAGTATCTTTCAACTTGGAGATATTTCATGATGAAAATTTTACTCTGTTCTTACAGTGCAAAGCTCTAATGATACCCTATTCTCTCTCTTCTCTACCTCAGCAAAAAATTATCTTCATACTATAATTTGCTTGTACAGGGAAGGGTGGAACATGGTGAAATTTCATATTATAGTTAAGCCTTTTTATTCACTGTGCAAAGATAACTGCCAAGATTTGACTTTTGAGAGAATTACTCAAAGAATTTAAGAAGATTACTATCAATGGATTATTTTTAATATATAAAATAACAAAAATCTCAACCAAGAGATCTGCAAAAAGAAGTATGGGGTAAAAAGTATGTGCCTATTAAACTTGATATGTCTGGTTCATTCAAAGAAAATCTACATAACAACTGTTGTATCCTAAAGGAACAAAAATAACATCAGTACCACTTTGTCAAATTTATGTACATTTTAATAGATAATGACAATATATTTGAATATGTTTTGGGATCCAGTGGGCTTTTAATCAGTTTTTGTGAAGAACAAAGTCTTAGATATCATTACCTGGTTAGATTTTAGCAGATAGTGCATTAATATCTAGGGTTTATATTAAACAGCCAAGGGATAGAAGGAATATAATTTTATATGTCTTATTTTTAGTAGACCTCTGTCCTGTTTATGAAACTTGGGGAGTTTTTATGAAGTAGCTAGTGACTAGATGCATATCACAGATAGGGAAAACCAACAGAAATAGTGTCAACTATTTGTTGAAATACACTAGAACATTCAGTTAATGCTTTCTGTGTTTGGAGATAAAGACAGAAGATCCCTGAAAGTGACTTTTATATTAGTGCCTGATGGAGGAGTTTCAGAAAAGGAAAGCTTGCAAATATTCCCAAATTTTATAAGCTGTGGCTTTTGATTTAATCATTTTATTCTTTTTTGATTAAAAAAATTTACTCATTTTACATAACAACCACAATCCCCCTCTCATCCTTCCTCCTGCTCCCTTCCAACCTCTTCCCTCCATTCTGTCCTCCAACAGGGTAAGGCCTTCCATTGGGAGTCAGCAAAGCTGGGTGCATTCAGTTGAGGCAAGACTAAACCCCTGGCCCCTGCACCAAGGGTGAGCATAGGCAAAGCATCTGATCATAGATAATGGGCTCCAAAAAGCTAGCTCCTACACCTGATCCCACTGCCAGGGGCCCCTCAAACAGACCAAGCTACACAACTGTCTTCCACATGCAGAGGGCCTAGTCCAATCCCATGCAAGTTCCACAGATGTTTGTCTTAAAATCTGTGAGTTCCTACGAGCTTGGTTCATTTGTCTCTGTAGATTTCCCCATCATGATCTTGACCTCCATAGAGCTGGGGAAAGGACAGAGTGGGAGAGCAAGGAAAGAGATATCTTGATAGAGGGAGGCATTATGGGGTACGGGAGAAACCTGGTGTTAGGGAAATTTCCAGAAATCCGCAAGGACAACCCCAGATTAGACTACTAGTCATAGTGGAGAGGGTGCCTCAACTGGCTTACCCTGGTAATCAAATTGGTAATGGCTTACATTTCCTATGTGACGGTCTCAGAGAACCATCATACAAACAATGCAAATTAGTTTTTTAAATGGCTCTTTTTTTTTTTTTTTTGGGCTGGCGGTGGTGGCTCCTGCCTTTAACCCCAGCACTCAGGAAGCAGAACCAGGCAGATCTCTGTGAGTTCGAGGCCAGCTTGGGAAAACAAGTGAATTTCAGGAAAGGCACAAAGCTACACTGAGAAACCCTGTCTTGAAGAGAAAAAGAAAAGAGTGAATGCATCTTTTCTACCATATACCCCTTTAACTGTATGACCTTTTAAATTTTTGTACCTACCTGAAGGTCCTAGCTACATTATCAGAAAAATTCATTTATTCTCCTACTCCCAGTCTCTTTCACAACCCTGTGTTCTAAAAAGAATAAAAATCTGCTGTCGTTTTGCCCACCATACCCTTTAAAGTGCACATATCTACTTTACTGCTTTTGTTTATTTATTTTGTCTCTTGCTTTTCTGCTATATAAAGTTTTCCATCCTTGCTTTTATGAGGTGTGTGAAGCAGTTTTTACATGGTAGAAAAATTATCCTGGTTATTGATGTACACAGTAGCTTCTCAGTGTATAGCTTTTATTTATCCCACAGACCCAAAAATCAATGGCTGCTGGGCTGCCAAGTTTATAAAAAATCATAATCATGAAGTATCTTAAATGATAATGTATTATAAGACAAAAAGGTTTTGAAAACTGTACTAGGCCACACTCTGGACTGGAGTTCTGAATGAATTCTTGTCTTTACTGATGTCACAGATTCCTATTTCTTCTTGACTCCAGGGCTTTGGAATTTTGACCCATTGCTGGTACAATGGGTTCATGCATGGGATTAATTCAGCTTTTACTACACTCTGCCATCTGCTCTACTCCCTCTTTGTTATATGCTCTCTTCAAAGCACATTCTCTCTCTAATTACCCACCCTCAGCCAAGCATTGGAATGGCTGTTTTGATTATTAAACTACAGTTGTAGAAACCTTAGATTCTGTTAATCCCTCCTTAAACCAGTTACTTTATGGGATATACACACTTGTACTCAGAAAATATAAAAAACATCTTTATTGAAATGTAGGGAATTACTGTCTTTAAAGGGTTTATTTCACTGTAATTCAGTACCTACATGTGTTTATTGAGTTCAAATGGCAAAAATGGTCAATTTTACTTGTATAAGATGGTGTATGCCCAATCCTTTCAGGCAGAGATAGGGATGACAGTGTGTCCCTACAATTTTTCCTTTATCAGTGATGCTTAATTTTTACTTATAGATATACACATGAGCTTATGAATGCATATTTTCTCTAAAGAACCTCAAATCACCTATTATTATTTCATGATCGCTGAATTTGCATTAAGCAAATCTATATTTCTTAGCTGTTTGGAATACCCTGAACAATAATCAGCCAAAGAAAGCAAGGGAAAAATCACATATTTTACACATTGCTAGTTATGTAAGCAATGGCATATAAAGTGCTATTCTGTTCCAAATATAATCTGTAAATTACTCATGTTTGATGAGAATGCTTTTTTCTTTGACACAAATGCTAAAAGGATGCCACATAAGCAGAAAGTTATTCAAATGATTCTCCTCTTTATTCTTGATTACATCCGTGGGGAGGGAGAAAAGCAGATGTAAAGCTCTAGTAGACATCCATTGCTTTGTTACCCACAATCCTTTCTATTTTATTTAACAAACAACTGCTCTATTTCTTTGGGAGGTATTACCAGAGCCTGGCATGAGACTTAACCCATCTCTGAGTCCTCCACTTACTGTTAACCAATATGCAAAACTCACTTGATGTTGTTCACTATACATAGAGTAGCTGTCTTAAGGATGCCCAAGTTGTCCTAATAAGCCAATTAAAAGTTCTTTTTCTATTTTTTTTTTTTTTACTGGAACTAGTAACAAAGCAATAGCTGAAAAAAAGAGAAAGATAGAGCGTAGACAAAATGTGAGGAACATAGGCTCTGAGCCCAGATTTTCTTTCCTGGAACACGTTTTCCATGGATGTGTTTTTGAGCACTCCCCCTTCTTTTGTCTGCTTCCTAATTGGGAAATTATGGGTGATAATAGCACCTACTTTTTAGGTACTCTCAGGGATAAACAATTTACTAAAACTAAAGAGTTTGTTTTGATTTTATTTGTATTCCTTTTATTGGTGGTATCAGGAATGGAATGCAGGACATTCTGAATTCTAGGCAAGCAGCTTTACAATGGAACTGCATCCCCAGGCTAGGATAAAGGAATGTTAGTACCAACAATATGACCTAGAGTTGAACTTTGACTCATCTCGCCTGTAGTCAGACATATTACCTGTGCCATTAGCCTCAAGATTTATTAGTCTTGAATGTGTTTGTGTTCAGTATTATTATCTCACCCATATTTGGTTGTGCTTAGAAGCCATGCATGTAGCACAATCAATGGGTATTTTGACACAAGATTCAATAGAGAGCATGTCAAACCAGAAGGACAATATAATAAGCTACAGAGAGAGACATACAGCAGCCAGCGTTATTTGATCATTTGAATGTAACTCTCTCAATTTGCAAATTTGAAGCTTCTCTTTTCCCTTAGTCAATGTGCATGTGTTATCAATGTGCATGTGTTATCTCTGTTGGTCTCCTGTACAAGCACAAGGTATAAAGTATATAAGACAAGAGGATGTCCTATTTCTGGAGCAAACATCCATAGCAGCAAATGTAATTACCCAAAGAAAAGTTGAGTACCCCCTTTTGTCACAAATTCAGAATCTGTTTTTGGCATGCCTGCCATGTATCAAATACAAGACAGGCCTTCAGACAGCAAAACAATGGGTTGATCTTTGACCTTAAGGAGACTACAATCTAATAGAAAAGTTAGTTCAGGCATCTATAGTAGAATGCCTCAAACCTGGTGTTTTAAACAACAGTTATTTTCTCATAGTTCTGACAGCTAGAATCCAAGATCAATATGTTAGGAAACCCAACGTATGGTTAAGGCCCTCTCCATTACCTTCATGGCTTGTGTATAGCTGGAGTCTCTCTGTGTCCTCTCATGGTCTCTTAGTAATACCAGAGTAGAGAGATCGCTAAAGTCTTTGCCTTTTCTTAATGACACACCATTCCTGTGAGATTATGGATTGGAGTGTTACCCTTATGAGCTGAATTAACCACTGGGAAATCTTATGTCCAAACATAGTCACTTGTAGTGCTAAGTCTTCAGTAATTGAATAGGAGGCCACCCTGTGCAGTGGACAATAGAAAGTGGTGAAATTATTTGAGTTCAAGGTTAACATTATAGAATAATTAATTTTTACGTGCTATATGAAATTGTCTGTTCATTCAGTGAATTTTAACTCTTGAAGAGAAAGCTGAAATGCAGCTATTTATATGAAAACACTGAATATATCAATGTTCATTGACAGGATGATTCTCAACAAAACTTACTCTTGGTTCTAAAATACATTTTATGAGAAAATTTTTATTTTTTAATGTGAATTCAAAGGGTTGTTTATTACATGCTTTATGGAATAAACAATAGAGTGAGCTATGGGTATTGAGACAAAGCTATTACATAGTAATATGTGAGAGTGTGGCTGAGCCTAACCTGTGGAAAATATCTCTAGTGAGGAATTCTGCTGAACTTACAAGCAAATTCAGTTAAAAGTGTAAAATGTTTTAAACAATTAAACAGTCAAAAAAAAAAAAACATCATACAACAGACAACAAATTGAGTTGACAGAGGACTGCATCAGTCCTTTAAAGCCTTTGTAACTTCCAGCACTAGGAAGAGAGAGCTCCTCTGAATGTCTGTGACTAAAATTCTAAGGGTTGTGCTAGGGTGTGGTTGTGCATCTTGACAAGCTGAATTTGAAAGCAAAATTCCCACAAGGACCCAGGATACTGTAGGCATGCTATGTGTCAAATGGCTTTTGATTTTCACCACAGCTCTAAGAAGTCCGCATAGCTGCTTTTACCATCTTGATGAACATAGGGAAAGGTTTATCTGTCAACAGCTTCCTATAGTATGTAAGGCTTTGAGCTCTCTGTAACCTTTCTTCCATTCTACTTCTTTTAATTATCATTAACAAATCTCCGTTTCCTACGATGACTGCAGAATTTCTTTTCACTCCCAAGGCAGACAGCTTTCTTTTTCCCAAAGGAGACCTTTTCAATTTGCTGTTGTGTTTTTCAGCTCCGTGAAGCTGGCCACGTGTTGACTTTTCTGCTTTTGCCGTTTTGATGATTGTTTTTCTTTACTAATTACTTACTCTTCAGTGAAAGTAGATTCTTCTATCATACTGTCATCCTGACAATAGTTGCCTATCTCTCCACTCCTCCTAGCCCTCTCTATCTTCCCTCTCCTCCAGATCTACTCCCACTCTGTTTCACTTCAGGAAGAAGCAGGCCTCCAAGAAACAACAAAAATTCACAAAGCAAGACAAAGATAAGGCCTCATATCCAGGCTGGGACCCCCCCCCCCCCCGATTTGATTTATGGTATAACTTCTTGATCAGTCTCTTGAGTTATCATGGCCTGGAAGATGCTTTAGTCTAAGAGAATGTGGAGACTTAATGTATTTTTAACTTTCCAAGTACATTACCTTTAAAAAGAGGGGTTTTTTTGGGGGGAGCAGAGAAATAGGAAGAGGCAGGGTGCCAGGGAGGCTCTCAGGAATCCACAAGGATGACCACACCTTGGACTGTCATCATAGAGCCTTTGTCCAGTGACTAATGGAGGCAGATGCAGAGATCCATGGCCAGGCACCAGGCTGAGCTCTGGGAATCCAATTGATGAGAGAGGAGAGATTCTGCAGGCAAGGGACATCAAGATCATGATGGGAGGACATACAGAGATGACCAGTCACACTAGTGGAAACCCATGAACTGTGGACTGGTGGCTGTGGAGCCCCCATGGGACTGGACTAGGCCCTCTGGATATGGAAGACAGTTGTTTGGCGCAAACTGTTTGGGGGGCTGTAGCTAGAGAGCTTCTCTCCAGGTTCCACCAAGCCCCCGGCAGTCTCACCACCCACATATAAAATAATCATACAGACATTTATATTATTTAAACTGCTTGGCCATTAGCTCAGGCCTACCACTATCTAGCTTTTACTCTTATATTTAGCCCATTTCTATTAATCTATACTTTGCCACATGGCTTGTGTCTTTACAAGTTGCTGGCAGTGTCTCCTCCCAGCCTTCCTGTTCCCCACCTTCTCCTCTTCCTTGTCCTGCCTACCTTATCTTTCCTGCCTGGCTACTAGCCAATCAGCACTTTATTTATACAGAGTGATATCCACAGCAGTGGGCACCCATGCAGGGGGATCAGGACCTGTCCCTGGTGTATGGGCAGGCATTTGGGAGCCCAGTGCTGTGGTCTGATGCGCTGCACAGCTTTGGTGCACTGGCGAGGAGCTTGGACCTGCCTAGGCTCAGTGTGCCGGCCTCTGCTGACTCCCTATGGGAAGACCTTGATTTGGGGGATGTGGGGATGTGGGTTGGATTGGAAGGGAGGGCTGGGGGGTGAGAGGAGGGAGAAGGTGGGATCTGTGGGTGGTATGTAGAGTGAGTAGAAAATTTCTTAATAAAGAAAAATGAAAGATTTCTTTAATAAAAGGCATGATGTTATAATCTGAGAAGGTTCATTTATTGTTTTCTGATATAAATATTGCTCCATTCATATGATCAAGCTATTTTCTTACAAAAAGTATCATTTATAATATATTAAAACTTTAATCTCTTCTTTACATTATCTCTGAAATATCAGATTTTCTTTATATTGACTTCTCATATCCTGATGAAAATTTTCTTGAGTTTGCGCTGGTAGAGTCAACTTCTCACACCTGATTTCAGAAAAAAATGCATTGATATTTTTAATGAGCACATCTACAGAAGGGAGGTTAATTACCCAATTATGCTGAATTTAGGTAATAAACAAAAACATAAGCATTTTACTTACAAATGTAAGTGTCCCCCCAAAAGCGTTAATTCAATATTCTACACGAAACTCATCTTCATCATATAATTAAAAACTGAAGACACAATGTTTTGGGAATATGATAGAAAGAACACATACCTATTACAAAACACAATAAAGATGTATTTATGAGCAGAAGGAATTTTAAAAATAAATAGAATAAAATATCAAAGAAAAAATTGAAGGCTGAGAACTTGAAAGCAGATTTTTTACAGAAGAACATCTACAAGGAAAAAATACTAATATAGTAGGAAGAAAGAAAATAAAGAAAAAAATGTGGGCATAATGTGTGGCTTACTGGCAAACTCTAAAATAAATTACCTTCTCTAGACTGTGTTTTAAGCAATAAAACAACAATAAAAGAATGCAAATGTTTATTTAAGTGTAGCCAATGTTGCAAAACATACAAACATAATAGTCTTTGCTTTTTCTATTGAGTCATCTGAAGCAGGTCCAGATAAGTGTGTAAACTGATACTGAAACATTGTTTTTAAATGAAGAAAGTTTAAAGAGGAGACAAACTTCTATTCTTCATCCTAAGGAGTATAAGGACAAATGCAGAAGACTATAACAATTTCCACATGTGTTACTAAATAAGCCCATTTAAAATAAGCTGTATAAGATAAGAAATTGCACTGTAGAAAAACTCAAGTTGTTTCCTAAAATTGTGTGGGCAGTTGTGTAGAAATGTGAAAGCAAACAAAGAATGAAAAAACTTAAGACACTGATAGGAAACTAAGCATAAAACAGACAAGTCAACTAAATGCAAATGATATAACTGTACCAATCAAATGCAGACATTAATAGAATGGATTTGGAAACATGGCTTAGTTATATTCCAGCTAGAGAAAGCACTTCAGTAATAACTGGTTAGATATATTGAACACAAACCTGGGTAGAATGGTGATGTTTATTCTCTGCAGAGTACTTCCTTAGCACATATAATGCACTAGAATGGATCTCCATTATGAAATATAAAGAAAATAAAAATGTCCATGTATATGTTATCTGTAATCTATTAATCAAATTAGAGCATAATAGTCACATAAATGTAGGATAAATTTTAGTTAAGATAAAATTACTAGCAGCAAACAGGAACATTTTATAATGAGAAAAATTTCAACCTACCAAGAAACTGTAAGAATCTTAATTATCTATATGAAGGAAAAAACATTTTACAATGTGTTATATAAAGTCAGCACTATTTTGTGACTTAAGAAAATGGATAAATTCCACATAAACTTTTAATTCTTACATGAAATAGTAGGTGTGGTTTTAAAAATAAAAATGTATATATTATAACTAAATGGGATTTTTTTTCTTAAAAGCAAAACTGTTTAAATAGTCAAATAACATTACATTATAAAGAAGAAAACCATGTGATAATGTAGGTATATATAAGATTCATTTAAAAATATTTGGCACCCACACATTATGTTCTCAGAAAAATAGGAAGGAGGGATACTTTTCTTACTTTCTAATGAGTAAACAGGAGAAAAATTCCACATTCTGTGCCCTTTGGGATATAATGTGGACAGCTTCCTCCAGCACCTGAGGCTGTGACCTGCCTCTTGTGATGGATTATGACATAGAACTCTGAGTTGAAAGGAACCCTTTCCCCTGAGGTTGATTTCATCAGGTACATTATCACAATAATGGGGGAAGAAAGGAAGAGAGAGAGATAACAGAAATATGAATTAAATATTTTCAATCAGCAAGTAGAATGATGGGCTTTGTGGGAAATCTTAAGGAATCTATAAAGTAACCAAGGAAGTGGCAAGTGACCAGATAAACATAATTTATTATATTTTCCTATACTAATGATAAATATACAAATAAATAAATATGAGTAATATGTCATTCTAGATGCTGACAAAGCTAAATTTTATATGTAAATTTGATAACCTAAAATTAATATGATGAAACTTAAATGAGAAAAAATATTTAAAAAATCAAAGATCAAAAGAATGTAGAGATATATTACATTCAGGGTTTTAAACAAGATAATAAATGTAAAATAATGCAAAATTAATGCAATCCCTATAAAAATCCAATTATTTCATAATATATTATACATTTATATATAATGCTGGTAGATTTCAATACACTTTTGACAGTAAGTCTGATAATGCTTGGCAATTCAGATGCAAAAAATTAAACTGGTATTACAATTCCCAACCCACACACATGAGAGAGAGAGAGCCCCTCCTTGATATTTCTCAAGGGATTGTCTCACTTCATGGATGCTCAAGTTCTTTTATAAAGGATATGTCCTACATACATCCTCTTGTTATCCCTAGATAACATATAATAGTTAATATATATAATATAAATGTTGTAGAAATAGTTGTCACTTGGCATTTATTCAGAGTTAATTACAAATCCTGAAATTATTCAATAGATATGTGATCCATTTTTTCATTTTATTGCTCATTATCACATGAGATAAAGAATATTTAAATTCTCCAGAATTTTTATCAATTTGCTAGTTAGTACATGGATCTATTTAAAGACAATTTATTTTAAAAGAAATACATTTTGATAAGCTAAGGAAAGTCTATGGAGAAAAAGAAATGTAACATTTTTCTTACAATGATATGTGCTTGTAAGCAAAAAAAAAACATAAGGACAAATGAGTCTTCTTTCTGAATAAAGTAGAACAAAATTGTGTGTGTATGTGTGCATAAATATATATTCTATAAAACGGATATATTGTCACAGTCTATAATGATTATTAATAATTGTAAGGCATCTTAATTTCAATCTCAATTACAATATAAATATATTGAAACAAATTATTGGTGTTCTGAAATTTTGATTTCTCTCTCATGAAAATGGTAGGGTAATAAGAAAACAAGACCAACTATAAAGCTATTGCATTTATTCCTTAGACATTTAAAGAAAAAAATTTCTTTGTTCTAGTGTGGTAAAAGGAATAGACGATAAATATATAAATCATAAAAAATTTTAGACTGTATTTACCACTATACAAAGCTACTAAATTCTAGCACAAATTCAAATTGAAAAATCCAAATACATTTTAACATGTATTGGAAAACATGCACATGTTCTCACAGGGTGAGACATGATCTGGAGATGACCTGGACCATTGAGAGGCATCCTTGTCATACCATCAGATCCATATTCATCAGACCTTCCCCCAGATAGGGTGGAGGGTGGATAATGTGGTGGTATTGGGCTCCCCACAATATTGTGCACCCTAATAAATTTATCTGGGGTCAGAGAACAGACAGCCACTAGAACAGAGCCAGAAATGGTGGCTAGAAAATGGGTCAGAGCAACCATAGCAGAAGCTGGGAGGTGGTTGTGCATGCCTTTAATCCCAGCACTTGGGAGGCAGAGCTAGGTAGATCTCTGTGTGTTCAAGTATACAGCCAGCATGGAGACAGACGCCTTTAATCCCAGAAAGCGAGTCTTTAATCCCAGGGAGTGGGGGCAAAAAAAAAAAAAAAAAAACCAGAAAGATATATAAGGCGTTATAACCAGGCACCAGAGTTAGTTAAGCATTTTGGCTGGTTAAGCTTTTAGGCTTTGGAGCAGCACAGTTCAGCTGAGATTCATGTGGAGGAGGACTCAGAAGCTTCCTGCCTGAGGAAACAAGACCAGTTGAAGAACTGGCGAGGTGAGGAAACTGGCTTTTTCTGCTCTCTGATCTTCCAGCATCCACCCCAATGTCTGGCCTCAGATTTGATTTTATTAACAAGACGTGTTAAGATTACTGCTACAATATAAGGCTTGCCTCTTCCTTAATAAACTCAACTTACTGTTTCTACATTCTCCCAGAGTCTGTTTCATTGACTTTGGGACTACTTGGCCCCCTCCCCCAAGGGAAACAATAGCACAGGACCCTGCCACATTAGGGTGAAATTATGTGTTGAACCGAGTATGTATTTTAGCCTGATAAGACTGAAGTAAACATAAAAAGGGAACTTTTATCTACAGTCACACATTACCTTAATATTCATTTTTAAGGAAAAGATGGTGTTTAAAGCCATAGAAGCATGTAATATCAGAAAGTAGGCATAAAACATAAAGAAGACAAAATAGTCATAACCAAAATTAAGAAATGTGTTCATTTAGAAGTAAATTATTAAATAGTACTTTTATAAAATGGCTAGGATTGAAAGACCAGAGAGATAGACTAATGAGAAAAAAAAAATGAATCAAAAGGCCATGAGAGTTTAAGAATTACAGAATGGCTATTTTATTTCTTATACTGTCCATTAATACAAAGATAAAGTATTAAGAAAGGGAGGACAGAGCAACACTGATTAGGGTAAAAAGTGATGTCAATGAGAACATATTAAGATGGTGTACTTCCTCTAAGGAGAGACTGTCTTGTGTGGTCCAGTGGAAGAATAGAATTAAAATATGCTTCTGCTTTTCATATTTAAGGCATTAGACCATATGTACATTTTCATATGTTAAAGAAGAAAACTTCTTCCAATTATACTTTATGAAGCCTGAACTTTTTACTTTTTACTCTGAAGCCAAAATCAAAAAGGCTAGAGCTCCAGCCTCATTTCAAGGTTGCAAAGCCAATATATTATGGGTGTATGTGAATGAGTGTGTTTGTGTGTCTATGTATGTATGTATTAATCATTAATTATATGATTATGTGGATTATGTGGATATATATTGACAACAGAAAATAATCAAACCAGTGTCTAGCAATGGGAAAATTCCCTTTGCTCCTATTTTTACCCTCACTTCTCTGTACTCTAGTTGATTCATAGAGGATATGTGAGACTAAGAATATTTTTGCATTCTGTCATCTCAAAATTGCATTTTCTGCTAAACATAAGAATCTGGTTTGGGAGTAATAAAAGTTCTGATGTATGACAGACTACAAGTCTTGAGTAATTGCTTTAAGAATGTTCTGTGTATTATATGTGTGACCATAGCTAAATTTCCTGATCTTCATTGTACATGAGATATTCTTATTTGCCAGTTTTTGGCTCTTCTTTGATGACATTCCCCCTTCAATTTTCTTCTCTGCCCACATACCTACTGTTTTAGGATAAATAGCTTTTGAAGTTCAAGGAATGCCAGCTTTACTTCAGTTACCTCTATGAAATACCAAGAAAATAAAATAAAAATTCAGAATGTCTCCATTCTTGGCCACTAACACAAAGCACATTGCTATTTTTAAAAGGCTACTTCTTAGAACTTGAAAAAAAAGCATGATAGTACAAAAATGCATATTGTTTCCACACATAAATAACTTTTAAGAAACTTCTATGTCACTGATTTTCAGAATTAAAAGGTCTTCTTCCTCATAGTCTTAGAAGTAGGCTCTTTGCAAAGTGTCACTCCATGTGACAAGAAGATTGTGTTAATGTTATTTTAAGCAATAATAGTATTCCTTTAGCTTTCTCTGCCTTTAATAGGCCAGTTCAGCATTGTGCAACACAGGCTGTATGAGGCCCTATAAATAGCTGAGCTGAGGGAGGCAAAGGATTCTTTTCAGTTCCTCTGTTATAGGAATTGACAAAGAAGTGTTGTCTTCCTTCATAGGAAGGGCATCAGTAGACTGCACAGATAGAGTTCTGCCTTCCCAGGCAGCTTCTGTAGGGTTCCAGTTGCAGAAGTGTGAATTCCAGTAACCAGGTATCTCTCAAATCATTTTGCACAGAGACAAATGCAAAGTCATCATTCTATTTCAGAAAAAAAAAAATTCCTGATATGATATGAGCAGAATTTTAAAAATCCCATGCATGGCAGTTACTAGGTTTAAGGGAGCATTTGTAAAAACCCAAACCACAACTTTTGGAAGCACACTGATAGTTAATCCTAACAGACTTGCACTTGTTAAATTGGGATCCTAAATGAACCCAGATTTGCCCTACCAATTATAGGTAAGAACAGTTTCATATTCTTTGAGGACTCAGGTATAATTTATACACTAAATGAAGAATCCTTCTGAAAAGGAAGAGTTTAAACTGACATGCCTAAGAAGGTTATGGAGCAGTTCTGCTGAAGGCTGAGATATTGACAAAAGATTACTATTCATCTCTGAAGTTGTAGACTTTCCTTCACCATCTCATTCCCATTCATGCATTGTCCCACCCTATAGTTCTCCTGCTTCTGGGGCAAAGCTAAAATTAGAGGTCCCCATAGCAGTTGGTTATGTAGTATATATCTTTATTTGACTATAAATTGATTGAAAAGATATTCTCTAATATATTCATGAAATCCTCTCTAAAATAATTAAGATGTAAGGTAGAGCAACTCATTGCATTTACTTCTATAAGTAGCTCTTCACTGAATATGAGATTAGGGATTATTTTCTATATTCTTAACACTTCTTTTACATATCATAGTTATATCTTACATACATTTATTTTTATTTCCCTCAGAAGTAACATTTTAACCAACTTTATTATAAACATATTGGTGACCCTGATGCTAATTAGTTTCTTTAACTCCTCTCTCTCAAATAATTGGTTCATAGTGACATTTAGAAAGCAAAGGTAAGATTTATTTCTGATGGCTATGGCATATGGTATTTTATTTCATTTATTAATTGGCATTTTTAATGGAATCCATAATCATTTGTTGGGTAAATTGTTAGACTTGCCTTGATGGACAACAATGACCATTCTTTCTTTCTTTTCTTTTGTCCATTCATGTAAATTCACAACTAATTAAAAGTCTGATACATTTAATATGCTCACAAAGACATATCCTTTGTCTTTTCCTGGGCATTCTCTAGATTTAATATTCCTTTTGTGTAGAAAAAAAGGTTAGCTGAGGTGATATAGAAACAGAACTATATATATATACAACTTAATACCTGCATTGAGTTCTAAAGGCACACTTAACAGCTCCCTAGTTCAAATCACATAGGTTTTCAATGTCACAAGTGCATTCCTACTGTTTTTTGGGGAGAGTGAAGTTAGATTGGTTAACTATGTTCCCTTTTCATTCTATGTAAGTACACAAAAACCTCTGAGGGCCAAAAATATCTAAGACATTTATATGCATATTTCTATGAAGTAAAAAGTGATGAAATGGAGAAAACTGTTTCATTTCTTGAAGAAGCAGTGATTCAGTGCTAATACAGTTAGAAATGGTATATAATTTATTTCAGATGTTTAAAACGCAAGCTATTAGAAGAAACCACAGTAATAATTTATTAGAAAATGGCTTCAATATTCTTGGACTTCTAATAATTAGTACTCACTCTCACTTCGCTTTTAAAAGGCAAATGAAAGAGAACATCATTTCTAGAGGTACATACAAGGACACACAACAACAAACAACAACAACAACAGCATATATACATGCACATAGGTACACACACATAGGCACACATGCATACATATACATAGTTTCACATTCTCATAAACCTCTCTTAATTCTAGATAAAACATACTATTTGAAACAACATGTTAAGTGGAGTTAAATTCGCCGCAAACTCCCCTAAACTCTGGATCTTGCCAATTTCCTGTCCTCCTTCTACAAGATGTTCCTTTAGCCTTAAGTGTGGAAGTGATTGTGTCTCCAATACCCATAAAGTTTCACCAACATGACTGCCTAAGCATGGGCTGAACAAAGTCAACAACAATAGGCATGCCAACGTGGATTAGGAAATGCTCACAAAGCCTCAACCTCCCATAAATTCCTACAGTCAACTAATCTCCAGGGAAGAACATACCAATTGGTTATCCGATACCAAATGGTCAGCCCTGTAACACACATGTGAGTAACATCATACAGACTGAGCAGGTTATATTTAGGAATGCATACACATATACATCATTTGCATATACATGTTACATATACATTATATATATGTATGTATATATATATATGTATGTATTATACATATCACATATATACATAGACATCACATATGCATGTAATGACAGTGGAAAAAAGAGACCATGAGGTTGAAAGAAAGGAGGGTTTGTAGGGATGATAGAAAAGGGATAAATGATGTAATTTTATTATGATCAGAAAAAATAAAAGAAAAAACTAATAATGCTGACTTGTTTCTAGCTCACTGTAGGGAAAGTTGCTAAGGACAGTAACTCATTCCAGAAAGTGAACTTCACTTTGTTGTTGAGCTGCATTAGCTCCTTCACACTGTGAGAAGTCTGTCAGTAAATTGCCTCCTTACAAGCCATATAAAGTAGTCTGCAATGTGAGCTTTGAATGCTAAGACCAAGGTCTGGTTAATCAGTAACTTCATTGTAATATTTACATCAATAATAAATTATTTTTGACAAATTCTCAAACAATATTTTATACACATTGCAGGAACAATTTCCCAGTGACACTGGGATACAAATATTGATGTAGCTTTGAGAGGAGATTTCTGAGGCCAGTTCATTCTGTGAAGCATGACAATGGATATTCACATTCTCTATCTTGAATTTTGTGCGGCTATTCAATGGACAGTTAACCTTGTAGATGTGATGACATGTCTCAAATGAACACAAATCTGAGAATGACTGACTGTAATCTACATTCTTCATGAATGTCTGTATGTTAAGCCAACCTTTGTACTCCAAAGCCCCACCCCAATTCATGCCAGAGAGGTTTTGATGTCTAGGCATAGCATTCAATTTACAGGTCTGCTGTGAGGAGGCAGAACCAGGTGACAATTCGCTACAATTTCAGTGAACTGGATGATAGCTATCAATGTCTTGGTTTGAATTTTAGTGGCTAAATCTTGTTTTGAGGATATTGTTACATGCGACTCATAAAATCCCTTCTGCCATAGCTGAGACAATTTTCAAGAAGTAGGTATTAAATGGACCTGTGTTTATTTGCACACCCATCCTTCCTACACATAGTTTCCTGGCTGTTGAGAATGTCTCCCTGTCACTCTTTTCCACCTGTCAAAGTCCCTTCTGAGAACTGTCTTTGACTGCCACTGGCAGAACCACTACTGAATATTTCTTATGCTTTTTTTTCATTGCTCACAGTTCCATTTTGGCATTAAACATGATTTCATGTAATATAGGAGCAAAAGGAAATAGATGCCTTGGAGTTATAAAGAGTCTAATTCGAATTTCATCTCATCCATCTGTGCGTTGGTTGTGTGGTTGTCAGACCAAGTTTTGTTTGTTATGTATTTAACTTGACCCATTTCATAATTTGCTCATTATTTTAATGTTACTTTTTGTATTGACAAGCTTTTCCTCTTATAACTTGCATTTTAATCTAGCATATAAATATTGTAAAGATTCATTAAAGGAATAGATGTGTCAATTTTACATCTCTTTCAGCCTCATCATTCAACAGAAATCGCTGTAGTTGCTATGGTGACTAAACAAGCCATAGCTCTTGACCTCCTAATACTTAAACTCAAGTAGAGAATTTTAAAAATAATTATTAAACAGATAATATGCACTTTAAGGCCATATGCATATTGAATAAAACAACATAGACTAATGAGCTTTGGTTGTGGATGTGGAGAGCATTAGGATTTTCCCTGGTAAAACTATCTGTTAATACATGTGATCTGAAGTAGAAGGCACTAAAATGATATTAAAATTACAGATAAATAAGTTTGTAGATGGGAAATAGAAAGTACAAAATCAGAGAATGGGGATATTTTTTGAAGGGGATAGAGTTTTGATAAATTGGAGCCCACTTAGCTAGTAGGAGAGTGATAAGGGGTGAAAAAGTTATTGTAGGTTCAGGGGTCAGGGTCAGGGTGTCATTGGGGATTTTTCTCAAAAGGGAACCTATGCAATCCAGGATGATGCCAGAGCTTACTGACTTGTGAAATGTTTTTTTTTTTTTTTTTTTTTTTTACATTAATCAGCCTTTGGCTTTTGAAATGAAGTTGTTAAGCATGTGTTTCAAGAAATCACACACACACACACACACACACACACACACACACACACACACACACAAAGTTTTCCTAAAGTGAATAAATTTGGCAAAGAAAGAATCTTATCATCAATGACACTAGTTGCTGAATTAACTTTCATGGTGCTAACATGGAGAGAGAAAGGTGTTAAGATTCATGTGGCTGGAGAGAGCTCACTCATTAGGGTGCTTGCCTGTCTCGCTGAGCACCTACGTGCAATTTTAGCACCCAAGTTAGGCAGCTAATTATTGTTGATTGTTTTTGCTCCTTTACTCTTTTGGAGGCCCCCTACCCAGCTACAAAATAAATATGGAGGCTTATTTTTAATTATAAATTCCCTGCCTTAGCTTGGCTTATTTCTTGCCAGCTTTTATTAAGTTATTAAGTCTACCTTTGGGCGCTGGGCTTTTTCCTTTTCTTACTTCTATAATATCTCTTTCACTCTTACTCCATGGCTAGCTGTGTAGCTGGCCCATAGTGTCCTCTTCTTCTTCTTCTCTCCTCTTACTCCTCCCAGATTTCTCCTTCTATTTATTATCTCTGCCGGCCAGCCCTGCCTATCTTTTCTCCTGCCTTGCTCTTGGCTATTGAGCTCTTTATTAGACCATCACTTGTTTTAGACAGGCACAGTAACACAGCTCCACAGAGTTAAACAAATGCAACATAAGCAAAAGTAGCACATCTTAAAATAATATTCTACAACATCTAGTATCAACTATATTTGAAACTTGACGTGATTCAAAACCTTCTTCTTATCTTTATGGGCACCTGTCCTCATGAATACATATCCGCATATAGACACTCACACATACACATAATTACAAATAAAATAAACATTCAAATAAATAGTTAAGAATTACATTTTAACTCAGTCATTTGCTCATTGAAATGATTTTAGACCAATAACTTGACTGAACCACTTGTCAATGTCTTCATCCATAATGGGGAGTTATGGTACCTGTCTCTTGCTGGATCTTGTAGGATTAGGTGACATAGACTGTGGAGGGTACTTGGGTCCTACATCATAGTAATATAATCTAATGTAACAATAATCATCATTTGAATTATCATTTTCATCAGAAGCAGCTGTGACTACCCATAAGAGACCTTCATGGTTGGATCTTTTCACAGTCTCTCATAGAAGAAGGGATGGAAAAGATCATCAGAACCTCACCTGATATCTCAGCTCTTATATCTGTTGCCTCAGAGACAGCTATATGCAATTGTCTTTCAGTTGCATATTTTATGGTCTTGGTAACTCATAGAGGAGAGAGTACAGAAGACAAAGGGGCTTGGCAGTGGTGGTACATGCCTTTAATCCCAGCACTCTGTAGGCAGAGGCAGGCGGATCTCTGTGAGTTCAAGTCAGAAGACAAAGGGAATTTTCCATTTATTTAGGTATGGAGAAATATTGGGGAGGGCATTTTTTATGATGCAGATGTTCAGGGGCCACTCATGGTTTTATAAGTAGTCTCTCACTCTTGCTTTCTAAGTAAGTCTAATAATCTCATGAGACACCAAAATAAACCTGGGTAAAATTAGGACTTTGGTGCATTTTTGATGCCCTAACTGGCGTGAGTAGCCATTTTTGTCTCTTTGTGGAAAGTTCATACAGTGGTAATAATAATCCTATAAATGAGAAGAACATTTGTTTTCTGGCAACAGTGGTTATGCCATGATTTCACCAAGACATTACTTTGTATTGTATCTACCTCCTCTTGATTCTGTTACATTTCATGCCCTGTGAAATAATTATTTTGCAATAATTATTTTTCTTTGATTGAGAAGCCTTTTATTATTTTTTCCTGTACCCAAACAAAATCTTGTTTTAAGCAGCTATATAATGTTATTTGTTTGTAGTTTTTGATATCTGAGGATTATGATTAGTGTGTCTTAACATCCCTCTATAAAACATGATAAAAGTACAAGTTGGAGGAGGCCAAATTGTAATTGATGACAGAAGTTCATTTTTACCACCAAACATTTTATAACCTGCAGATGATAACATTTAAAAGAAATGAGTGTCCAGGCTTGAGTATGGTGCCCATGTGGCAGTGATAGTCAAGAGATAATGTGAATATGACAGAGGTACGATCTGAGATGTTTTAGAGGTCACTTCCAACCTTGGGATGTCTTTGCTCAGGTCTTCATAGATGTATACACTAATAAAGGCACTAAATTTAGAGGGCAAGAAGAATATTGCCTGTGGCAACAGCTAGTCAATGTCAATGTCACATTTCATGATTTCCAAAGCAAAATGGCCCACTGTAGTTTCTTGGTCTCTCTGTGAATGGTTGTGGACAGCATTTCAAGCCTTTTCACATTGCTTGTGAAGGTGCTTTATGTGCAGTAAGTTCCTGGCAAAATGCACTTAATAAATGCCATCTTTCAATTTGTCCAGTCATTATAAGTGAGTCAGAGAAGAGGACAAATAATTACAGTTCCATTGACCAGTTCAGACACAAAGAGCAACAAATGTGTATTGACTGGCAGAGAGTTATAGAGCAAGCCAATGACAAATGATTGGAACATCTGCCACTATCTCCCAGCTTCTTGTTCCATTACATAAATGATACCATACTTTATTGTTGCTATGTTTACATTTGGGGAAACGTGCACATTCACACTGCCTGATGTTGGATTCTACACATGTTATTAGAAGATATCCAGCTGTGTTTGGACCTAATGAAGATATTTATTATTTCAAACACTTGGGAGGAGGGATGTCTGCATGTTTTGTCTGTGTGGCACAGCTTTACTAAGACATATGATGTGTGTATACCAAAACTCAGTAGGCAAAGGAAATTCTTACCGATTTCAAATGCTGATGAGCCCTTCTGCTTATTTCTAATAGTATTCCATCCAGTTAACCCAGCCTAAATAATTTCTCAAGATTACCTCAGCAGAGCTTGTTAATGTGTCCTTTTATTTCTTCCCACCTTCCATAAGCTCAGTTTACACTTACTTTTCTCTGGTTAACTTCACTTGGCACATAGGAAAATAATTTCGTCTTAAAATGTAGGAAAATGGATCTTCCTGCTTAAGCCATTATCTCATATGTGCAGTATATTTATAAAAGGACATGTTTAAGCCACTGTGTTAAGGCCCCACAGAACTACTTCTCTTATATTCAGAATGTCTTTCTGTTATTAGCTTGGTTGTATAGTAAAGCACATCCAAACTTACAAAAAGGCATCTAATTTTATTCATTTTTTTTAACTCATTTCTTTTGCATGGCTAGTTCATTACTTAAAACTGATATGCTCTTCTATTCTGCCTATGTTCATTTTTTGATTGATTGACTGATTATCACTTGCCATGTTTTATTGCAGAACAAGTGAATCAATATGGAACACATATTTATGTTCTCTAATAATGTGTCTAAATTTTATCTATTTCTTTATATATTAATTTATTTTGATGAATATATTCATTTGAATCTGGCCCTTAATAAAACACTTTACTAAAATTCAGATGTTACTTTGATACAATCAAGGATCCCAGTGGGATATAAGTTCCATGAAGAAGCTCATTCAGAAAGATAAGAACAGTATATAATCATATATCATCAATGTACATAGGGAAAGACTGTATATGGCTCTGAGTTCAGTGTCTAAGTCTGACACAGTATGTAACAATTATGCAAGATTTGCACTAGATCCATAAGGCCAAAACCATTACGAGTAGAAATGCATTTCTCTTAAAAAGAGAAAGTCAATCCCCACTCTTGCCCCAAAGAATACTCTATATCACGCCTAAATCATTTCACTCACAGTGGCACGGTATGCTTCTTACCACATTCCTCACTGGCATCTTCTTTTATTTGTTGTCATTCAAACAGTGCAGTTTATATATTAGAAAATCTCATTTAAAACAGGGATTCTAAGTGCAAATGTAGGAAGAAAATATACTGTTTTCAATGACAGACAAAAGGCGTTATCATTAAGCTGTCTACCTCATCATCACTGTGTTTAGATGCAGCATCAAATTTGTCAAAGTCAACATCTCTTGTCTTAACTCTCATTGTGTCTTACTTAATAATTTGAACTGTAAAGATACAGTAAAAGATTTATCATGAATATTCCAGAAATCCTTAATGCAAAGTATAATTTGCAGATTTTAACTCCTGTCAGCAATTTTAAATTATCTTGTAGACATTCTCTGAGTCATGTCCTGTCTTTCAGAGGGAATTACTTTCATTTTTTCTACCTATGGCTCTCCATGCCTTCTCCTATTTAACAGATTTTCACTATTAACCCACTAGAAACCAGACTATTATAAAGGTATATATGTTATATTTTTCTGTATTGAAATGATTAAGATTTCTCACAGGGGAAATTGGATCAGGGTAATATTAATATCCTAAATTCCTGTACTTTAAGAATAACAGACACTCATTTATTGCTTGCTTTAGTATACATAAATGTTGGGCAAGAACTTGCAGCTAACTTAATATGCAAACAGAAATGTTTTTAAAACTAGCTCTAACTAGTTCTTATTATGTCAGAGGTAGCTTTATATGGATGTAAGTACCAGGCACATTTGTGAGAAGAAATTCCAAAAAGATAAACCTTGTTACATGAAAATAAAATATGTGATCTCCATTTTGGTCCTTGAAGTCTCAAATTTGGATTTTCCCATAGAATTGTATATAGCCATTTCTGGGCAGCTGTTTGAGAACAAGAAACTGAGCTGGGAGGATCTTAGGGAGATGATGATGGATTTGATCATCATTATTATGACTATTAATTACTGTTATCATTCTGACCTTGGGGAGGCAGTGAAAAGAAGTCTATATGGTTATGCAGTGTTTTCTTTGGCCAGAAAGTAATATCTCAACATATTCATTAGTAGGAATTCTGTCGCTCCTAAAGAGCCATTTCTCACACCAAAGGAAAAAAGAAAGAAAAGAAGGAAAATAAAGGTATAACGCTTGGAACATCAATTCCTAAACTGCAAAGGGTTCATTCTGTTGTCATCCAGCCTGGTCAAAGTTTAGTAAAACCAGATGCTTGCACCATGATAATGCTTGTGTTCATAGATTTTAAAATTCAGAATTTCAGTCATCAGGATAAATAAATTGCTATGCCACAACACTAACGAAATGTCATGGGTTTCATTTTGATAATCACTCTGATTGACTCCCACTGACTGATATGATTCAAACATTCATGCAACTACCGGTGATAGTTTGAGATTTATGAAATACCTGCATTCCATCTTGGTCTTACCCACTTCCACTTTTGTCAGCAGATAAACAAGAGACCCACAGATTTGGTTCCCCAGTAATTTGTCACTAGGGGGCAGCAAGGGTTTACTTAACTCAAAGTAAAAGGAAAGTGTTTAATAAAATTATCAAAGTTCCTGCTAGTGCTAATAGAGATGTTGCGGTCAGGTGTCCTTCAAGTATATGACTTTGCATTTCTCTTGATAATTATTACCAAAATCGTACTTAGAAAGTCATAATGGGACTTGAAAGAATTTTTACTTTTTCATGAAAATGGTGATGGAAATATCTAAGCATACTTAGTGATTTAAGTCTTCCCAAACTATGCCCAAGCAGCTTTATTTTAATGGTTTATATTACCTACCCTAAGAAAACAGCCACAGCTTTGGCTCCATCAATTCAACATTTTCATACAAACCAAGTTCTATGTTGTATTCCTAATTTTCAAATTACTCAGACCCCATATAAGAGAAATAGTGGATGTCCGAGTCTAAAATTGCTGACTGATATAGAACCTCCCCAGAATAAAACTGAGCAGATAAGTCTTTGGCAAAATTGTCTCATCTCATAGGACACTCAATCTTAGTGTCTCCCTTCCTGAAGGATTCCAAAAGTCTCCCCCCTTCTCCTGCTTGTACTACTTGAAAATAACAGTTACTGTACAGGCTTCAGTTTATCTCATTGACCCTACAACCTCCCTTGTGGTGCTCCTTCTCTGAGTTTCACCTACTCATACCCCTTCATTAGTGATATTACACTGGCCAGTGAATTTTTAAAGAATAGATTAATTCCCTTGGGATTTTCTTGAGCTGTAGCACCTCACTGGCCAGCTTTCAGATCCATCTGAATGCTGAATAAACAGCTGAAACAAAAGAGGCCCAAATCTCCTGATTTCCTAAGCTTCTTGAACAGCTCCTCCATATTTACAAATCACACCATATCAGCTCTGTTATTCATGCTAAAAGTATGCATCGCATTGCCTGAAAGTACATATCATATTCAACGTCAATTCCTGTCAGTTTTGCTTCACCAAACATTCCAGAATAATCTCCCTCTCTCCCCTCATCACCACCATGACTAATTTGTGTCTTCTTTTCTTACACGTTACAGTTCCTCCTAACTCCCCTTTGCTTCCATTCTTGCTTTGCTCAAATAACTCCAAAGGAAGAAAATCTTTTAGTATTGAATCTATACCATTATTTCTCTAGTATGTTCTTATTTGGAAAACTAGAAAACTCCCACATTCAGTTATTTGTTTCTTCTAGAACTCAGCTGATCAAGGAGGGCATTTTTTTAACAGAATGGAAGAATTTCATCCTGCTGTTTTAAGGCTCCAAGCCCTATGTAGTCTCAAATATTTCTTTCTTTCTTTTTTTTTTTTTTTTTGTGAACTTCAGTCTTGAGACTTCATGTTGGAAGCTGGCCATAATGCTAGACAGATGTGGAATAATCCTATGAGGAAATCAGATGCACACACTTCATGGAAACAATGATTAGACAGACACGACATAACTGTGCAGCTAGTTCCTGGCCTCAGCAACCTAGTCAGCCCTGGATTCAGGCCTATGATGCCTTCTGCATGACCAGAGAATCTCACAGCTCAATCCAGTTATGACAAACATAATGACTTTTCTTTTAAGTCATTAAATATTGTTGTTTGTAATACTGTAATAGTTAATGAAAAAATACAAAACATTCATAGCCATGCATTGGCACTTACATGATTTGTGTGTATATATATATATATATATATGTATGTATGTATTATATATGTTTGTATTTTTATACACATGAATTCTTTCTTGTCTCTGTTTGTTCTAACATCCCATAAGATAACAAACTATCTGACTATGCCTAGTTGAACTTTTTGTGTCCAATAGATTAATAAATAAATGAATCAGTCATTCTTTCAAAGTTAATTTGTACTGTCTTGAATTCTGCCGAAATGACTTCATCTCATCTCTTAGAAATCTATATTTCTTCAAAGACATTTGTTAGGTGAGATTACAAGGAATCTTTGTATCTCCATTGTAGGACTCAAAAATACAAAGAAAGGGAAGAAAAACAAAAACCCAAAACCTCCAAATGAAAATAAAACAACAAGGAAAACGCACCACCAAGAGAAACATCAACAAAATGAAAAACAAACTCTAGTTCAATGTGTCTTTTTATAGTGTGGGAGTGAAATCTTCATTAAATAAAATCTAAATATAAAGCAATAAAAATAGGTCTGCTCTGTAAAGTGAATAGTCTCTGTCCCGTCCTCAAGGCATATTTAGTGACACATTTTCAAGATTGTAATGCACCAGGAAATATTGTCAGACATTTACTTTTCAACTCTGATTTGATAAAAAAAAAATGCCTTGTGAGTAGTATTTACCCCTTTCTATTCAATTCATCCTGATGATAGAATTTATCATGAGTATTTCTTATGGTGGGAATTTATTTAGGACAAAAGGACAGATGTGAGTTAAACCAGTTCTTCAAAGCAGAGATAATTTGAACCTAGGAAAACAGCTCAATTAGGAAAGCACATGTTATAGGAAGGCTGAGTTTGAGCACTTTGAGAAAAAGGCATGCTGGATGGGGAGGAGGTGTCACATTCTTATAATCCCAATGCTGGGAAGACTGAAATAGGATGATCATTGGGTTTTACTCTCCAGCCAGTAGAGCCTAGTGAGGGGCAATAGACAGCAGTGACATTCCTAGTTTCAAGCCCCAATGTGGAGGACTTGTGAGGGGCACCACATGAAATTAATCTCTGGCCTTCATATACACACATAGAAGCTCACATGCAAACTTCCTTGCACCTCCCTCACACATACTATATATGTAAACAAGTAAATGAATAAAGTGGAAGAATTTAAGTGGTTAAGTGGCCAATTGGTGACACTAACATTTAACAAATTGTTATACCAACCAGCTTGAGAGACACGGCATATGGGATTCCATGTTGGGATCAGTGGCTGAATCTGTTTTCTCTCATGTTTATAATAAAGTTTTAAGAAGACATTGACTGTGTGCCAAGGACATAAAAGGGAAAACAAAAAGTAGGACAAATTTTCAATTGTCATATCCAGAAATAGCCATAGGCATTGTCAAAAGATATGTGTGAATAATGAGCAATTATAGTCTAGAAAAAAATAGAACACATATTCACTACAAGGTTCCTTTTATTAACATTTACAGTCAGCTGTAACTGTTAAAAATTGCCCTTTATAAAAGTTTCTAGAAGATAAAAAGCTCACAAAATATCCACTTTACCCATCTGCCCTGGAACTCCCATCTGGACCATAGGTGAGTACCTGGGGTTATAGTCAGAGAGGCAACCGCCCCTGGGTCCCACCCCTGGGCATCATCCTGGGAGGACCTGCCCAACTTGGCCCCAGTTTCCAGCCAATCAGCGGGCCTGTGGGAAGGCTCCCTTTTTCCAAGATTGCAGGCAGACACTGCAGTCTCCACACCCTGACCCAACACCCATTTGCCTGAGACCCCAGCCACTTCCTGAGACTCAGAGACCAGCCGCCAGTTCCCATCTGCCCAGGAACTCCCATCTGGACCAGAGCTTCCATCCTATCCTGCAACTCCCATCTGGACAAGAGGAGCTCCCATGTGGACAAGATACGGAGACCCCAGGGATTTCCTGAGACTCAGAGTCCAGCCCCCCAGCTCCTGTCCAGTCAGCACTCTCATCTGGCCCAGAGCTTCCATCTGGACCAGAGAGAGGCTCCCTGAATCTGTCAGGTTTGTCTGGACCAAGTACACTAATAAGATCGAGAATGAATCCACAAGGAGATGGGCAGATGCCAAGGCAGATGTACATAGAACAAAATAAAGAGCAATACAGCATCACCAGAACCTAGCACTTCTCCAAGAGCAAGAACTGAACATCACAGAATGGAAGAAGAAGAAAACAACCTTATAAGTAACATCATGAAAAGGCTAGAGCCCTATATAGAAGAAATAAAAAATAAAGTGGAGGAAGAGACAAACAAAAAATGGGAAGAATGCTATAAAAAACTAGAGGAAAGGACAATTAAAGCAGAAGAAAACAATAAGTCCTTGAAAGAAAATCTTGAAAAAGCAAGGGAAACAGTCCAAGACCTGAAGAGGGAAATAGAAAAAATGAAGAAGACACTAGCAGAAGAATGCTGGAAATAGAAAATCTGAGTAAACAAACAGGAACTTCAGAGGCAAGTATAACCCAACAGAATGCAAGAGATGGAAGAGAGGATCTCTGGTGTTGAAGATACGGTAGAAGAAATAGATTCATCAGTCAAAGAAAACACTAAAACCAACAAAGTCATGACCCAAAATGTCCAAGAAATTTAGGACACCATGAAAAGACCAAACTTATGAATAATAGGGATAGAGGAAGGAGAAGAATACCAACTCAAAGGCACCAAAAATATATTTAACAAGATCATAGAAGAAAACTTTCCCACCTTAAAGAATGAAATGCCTATGAAGATACAAACAGCCTATAGAACACCAAACAGACTAGACCCCCCAAAAAGTCCCCTCGCCATATAATAATTAAACAACTAAATGTACAGAATAAAGAAAGAATATTAAGGGCAGCAAAGGAAAAAGGCCAAGTGACTTATAAAGGCAAACCCATCAGAATAACACCCGAATTCTCAATGGAGACTTTGAAAGCCAGAAGGACCTGGACAGTTATAATGCAGACACTAAGAGACCATGGATGCCAGCCTAGACTAATATACCCAGCAAAACTTTCAGTCATCATAGATGGACTGAACAAGACCTTCCAAGAAAAAAACAGATTTAAACAATACTTATCCACAAACCCAGCCCTACAGAAAGCACTAGAATGAAAATTCCAACCTATGGAAGGCAGATTTTGTTCCACACAATAGAAGCAGAAGGAATATTATCAAACTCCTTCTATGAGGCTACAATTACCCTGATACCTAAACTAAACAGAGATGCAACAAAGAAAGAGAACTACAGACCAATCTCCCTCATGAACATTGATGCAAAAATACTCAATAAAATACTGGCAAACAGACTCCAAGAACACATCAAAACAATTATCCACCATGATCAAGTAGGTTTCATCCCAGGAATGCAAGGGTGGTTCAACGTATAAAAGTCTGTCAATATAATACACCATATAAACAAACTCAAAGAAAAAAAACCACATGATCATCTCATTAGATGCAGAAAAGGCATTTGACAAAATCCAACACCCCTTCATGATAAAGGTCTTGGAGCAATCAGGAATACAGGGAACATACCTAAACATAATAAAGGCAAGATACAGTAAGCCAACAGCCAACATTAAATTTAATGGAGAGAAACTAGGAGCAATACCACTAAAATCAGGAACAAGGCAAGGCTGTCCCCTCTCCCCATACTTATTCAATCCAGTATTTGAAGTTCTAGCCAGAGCAATAAGACTACATAAGGAGATTAAGGGGATACAAATTGGAAAGGATGAAGTCAAGATTTCTCTATTTGCAGATGACATGATAGTGTACATGAGTGACCCCAAATATTCAACCAAGGAACTGATACAGCTTATAAACACATTCAGCAACATAGCAGATACAAGATCAACTCAAAGAAATCAGTAGCCCTCCTATATACAATAGACAAACAGGCTGAGCAAGAAATCAGAGATACATCACCCTTTACAATAGGCACAAATGATACAAAATACCTTGGGGTTACTCTAACTAAGCATGGGAAGGACCTATATGACAAGAATTTTAAGTTCCTGAAAAAAGAAATTGAAGAAGATGTCAGAAAATGGAAAGACCGATGTCAGAAAATGGAAAGACCTCCCATGCTCATGGATAGGCAGGATTAACATAGTAAAAATGGTGACCTTACCAAAAGCAATCTACAGATTAAACTCAATCCCCATCAAATTACCAACACAATTCTTCACAGACCTGGAAAGAATAATACTCAACTTCATATGGAAAAACAAAAAACCCAGGATAGCCAAAAGAATCCTGTACAATAAAACAACCTCTGGAGGCATCACAATCCCAGACCTCAAACTCTACTATAGAGCTACTGTAATAAAAACACCTTGGTACTGGCATAAAAAGCGACATGTGGACCCATGGAATCGAATTGAAGACCCTGACATTAACCTGCACACCTATGAACATGTAATTTTTGACAAAGAAGACAAAAATGTACAATGGAAAAAAAGAAAGCATCTTCAACAAATGGTGCTGGCATAACTGGATGTCAATGTATAGAAGGCTGCAAATAGATCCATATCTGTCACCGTGCACAAAACTCATAGGAGGATACTAGATGTAAAACAAAGATGACTAGACTGCTACACAACTCCAGGGAGGCTACCTAGAAAACAGGACCCTAGGAAAGACACAGGGATCACCCAATGACAGAGAAATGGATGAGATCTACATCAACAACCTGGACGACGTTGGGAGTAATGAAGGGCAAGGTTTGAGGGAAAGAAATCTTAGGGGAGCAGGAGATCCCAGCTGGATCAAGAACAGAAAGGGAGAACAAGGAATAACATACCATGATAAATGAAGACCACATGAGAACAGGAAAAGGCAGAGTGCTGGAGAGGTCCCCAGAAATCCACAATGATACATCCTCTGTAGACTGCTGGCAAAAGTGGAGAGAAAGCCTGATCTGACCTAGTCTGGTGATCAGATGGCCAAACACCCTGATGGTCAGGCTTGAACTCTCATCCAGTGACTGATGGAAGTGGATGCAGAGATCCTCAGCCAGGCCCCAGGTGGAGCTCTAGATGTCCAATTTTTGAGAAAGAGGAGGGATTGTAAGAGTGTGAATTGTTGAGCCCAAGATTGGAAAAAGCACAGGGACAAATAGCCAAACAAATGGAAGCACATGAATTATGAACCAAAGGCTGTGGAGATCCCAGCTGGATCAGGCCCTCTGGATAAGTGAGACAATTGAATAGCTTGAACTGTTTGGGAGGTATCCAAGCTGTGGGACCAGGACCTGTCCTTAGTGCATGAGCTGGCTGTTTGTAACCTTGGGCTTACACAGGGACACTTTGCTCAGCCTGGAAGGAGGGAACTGGACCTGCCTGTTCTGAATCCACCAGGTTTAAATGAATCCCCATGGGAGTCTTGGCCCTGGAGGAGATGGGAATGGAGGGGAGGGGATGGGGGAAGTTGGGGGGGGGGGTGGGAGTGGTCAATGTGGGTGAACGCATGGTTGATGTGTAAAAAATAAAAAAAAAAAAAAAAAACAGCTATACCACTCTTGTGCATATACCCAAAGGACTCTCCATCCTATCATGAGAACATTTACTCATCTCTGTTCATTATGGCTTTATTCATAATAGCTATAAACTGGAAACAATCTAGATGTCCCTCAACTGAGGAATGGAAAATATGGTACATTTATGCACACAAACACACACACACAAAAAAAAATCCACTTTAATCTAATATAGTATCTTAATTTATTTAACCCAAAGAAATAGTATTAAAAAGTAAGAAAAAATAGGGGAATACATCTTAAGGGTAATAAGGAAGAAAGATACTAGTTATGAACCTCTGTGTTAACTATTACCCATTGCAAAAGGAAGCACCTCTGACCAAGTTTGAGAATAGTATGAAGCTACTAGTATAAACATGAATTTATAGAATTCATTTTGACTACATGGCCATTTAGCAAAACAATAATATTAGTTTCTACCAGAGAGTCCATGCCCTCTCCAGCCACAGTTGTTTTCTTTTCCTTTTTTTGGCCAGGCTTATAGTGTCAGGCATGTCTTCTTTCTTGCAGAGCAGGCATCAGATGCAATCAGAGAGTAGTTGGTTATCCCCACAACATGCATGCCTCTACTTAACCAATGGGTAGATCCTATCTGTCACATTAGTATTGTAGCATACAGGACCCACCCCTGGGTTAAGACCACTGATTTATTTTCTCCCCATCCTGTCTGCCCTTACATTCTAGCCTTCTCATTGTTTTTGTCCCTATAAGATATTTTTATGCTCTCTCCAGTCCTTTCCCTGGCATATTCCAAGCCATCCTTCATTGATGATTCCTCTCGATTATCAGTCCCTTTGGATAGTTGTTACAGTGCTCCCTGACAAGGGCAGTTCTCCCATTGCTTTCATCAACAACATCGTTTCATTTTACAGTTTTCATTAAAATTGAAGTTATTTATGTGATCCACATTAGTATACTTTTGTTTCTGTTTTTTGCTAATATAGGATATCTTCAAGAATACAGCCCGTTGTCACCTCAGTGTACAGATCTTTATCGCAAAGAATAATAATATAGCTGACTTTTTGTATTTGCTCAATAAATAGCCAAATCATAGGCTTCATGAAAGAGTAGAAATGGTAAATTCTTCCTAGTAGACTACCCTGGAAAATTTATTACACTTATAATTATGCAAGAACTTTGCTGGCACATACCTAAAATCACAGAACATAGGAGAAGCAGTGGCAGGTGTATCTATCCCTGTTCAAGATCATCCTAGGAAGCAAGAAAGACAACATTAAACATGTTAATCTAGAAGGGGGAAGCTAAGGAGGCTGCAACCTTAGACGAAGAACAACAGGCAACTAAGGAATGTTGAGATTAGGAGAAATAGTCTTTCCCCAGAAAGCATTTGGTTATCCAACATTGTCCTGAAAAAATACACATAGAAGTAACATTGTGGACTGAATATACTGTATTTATGTATTTAGGGATATATAAATGCATGCATACACACACACACACACACACACACACACACACACACACACACACACACACAGAATAATTAACCAAAAAGAGGGCATGCATTTGAAACTGAGCAAGGGGGTGCATGGGAAAGTTTGGAGTGTAGAAAAAGAAGTGAGAAATGATTTAATTATATTAACCGCTAAAAGAAAACTCTTTTAATGTCAGCAGAACAAAAACATGAGAAGTGAGCATATCTGTTCAAAATATACTCCTGGGGAATTTATTTCAATTACTGTAGAGTTCACAAACACCAAGGGCTAAATGCACTGGGCTACATCTTGTCCACCACAATGAGAGCAAATGAATTTGGCAGCAGACACTCAGGGAAAGTGGTGGGCAAGACATCTCAAGCTACTGCTGATGCGACAGGGAAGGAATGAGGGTTCCCATAGAGACCAAGTGGCAGCAAAAGACAGAAGTCAGGTGTCTCATCTAAGAGCCTACTTTCAGAAGCAGTGTAGAAGGCTGGTTTCCAGGAATCAAGGCAGACATTAAGCAGTCTTCTACTTCTCAAAATATAACCAGTGACATTTCTCTCAACTTTTGTCTATGGATATTTTTTGGCTGGCATCATAGAATAATATTGTTTGGGATCCTTGAGTTTCATGCATTAGGACTATGGAGGACAAATGCCATTCAAACAAACACACATGGTGTATGAAAAGGAATTTTTCTCTGAAATACCAGATGAATGCTTCCCTCTTGGAGAAATGCAATTGATTAATGGGCTCCTTGACTGAAAGCTGAGGAGCTCCTCTGGGTGTTTTAGATGTTGGAAATAGGCTCCAACTACCTGCAAGAGAACAAGATAGAATTATAGAAATGCATAAATGGATTTATATTGATTCAGTGCTAGACAATGGGACCTCTGAGCAGAGATGGGAAAGGGCAGCTCATTGTCAGTTGTGAAAAACAAAAAAGAAATGAAAAATTAATCAGAATTCCAGAGAGCAGAGTGTTAACCGAAGTTGAACAGCAACATTAAAATCTGATGGTAAGATGGGTTTTAATTTTATTGTCCTACGTTCTATGAATCCTGGAAAGAGATTCAGGGGGAATTCCATGACTATAAGTCATTTAGTGGACACTCTCCAGTCTCACGTGAATGCTTGAAAAATTGAAAGTTGTTTTATTGCAAGAGGCACTAGAAAACATGCAATGGAAGAAGAGAAAGGTAAGAATAAACAAGGAAACCCTCTCTCTGTAGTTTTAAAAAGACCCCCGAAACTACTAGTGCCCTCTGCAATGGAGATATTCTTCAGTCAGACTCTGGTTTGCAGCTCTGAAACAGCAAGGGTAATCGTATCGATCTTGAAGGAATGTCTGGTTAATTTTTCACAAGGCGTAGATCCCTCAAAAATCAATAACTTTCTGCTGTATCTTTATTCCTCTAAATAAACTCTGTCTGTCAAAGCAACTTGATTCTTCACTCAATTGGATTCATAAAACATTCACAGACACATAGCACAAAAGAAATGTAAGCTTTCCTGAGGAGTGGTAAGTATTTAACCTCAACATAGGACAGAGTCTTTTCTTTTTGATATATTCTTGTCCTTGAGCAGGCAAGAGCAGGGGCAGTTTTCTTTAATGCAAATGCTTTCTTTGAACATTATTTCTTTTCCCCAAGGGAAGATGCTTCAACAAAAATATGACGTGCCTATCTGGAAAGTAAGGCCTAAATAAATATGTTTTGAAAACCTGCAAGTGACTGTAAGAAATATGGTCATTTTACCATCCTTTTTACTTTGCTAAGAACTTTGTATATTAATACATATTTCGGGAAGAAATACAAATATACTTTGGGAACAACACTAAAATGTAATTGAATAATGGAATTTAAGGAAATTTTCAAATGATTCTTGTTTTCTCATTTTATAAAGATGGTAATGGCCAGAGAGCTGTTCTTTTTAAGGTCATACAATATTAATATGTCGTTCATGACATTGGTAAATTTGCTTCAAAAGGAAATCAATGAACAGTTATGCTGAGGGTAAGAATGGTGGTTTGAAAGAGAAATGTCCCCCATATGCTCAAGTATTTGAAAAACTTGGTCTCCTTTTGGTGGTGTTATTTGGTAGAGCTATGGAACATTGCTGGAGTAAGCAGGTCACCAAGAACGGACTTCGTGTTTTCCTAGCCTATGGTTACTTCCTGTTCTAACTCTCTCCTCTCTGGGTAAATGAAAATGTGATCAGGCTGCTTTCTGCTTCTACCCCCAGGCTTTTCTGGCCACTGCCATGCCTCCCTCAGTATGATAAACTCTCCTGCTCTAAGTACATGAGCTAAAGAAAACCATTTTCATCCCTACGTTTCTTTTTCTTATGCTGCTTTATTATAGTATCAGATAAACATCTAATACATTTGAAAATACATGAGATTACAAATTGCATTATGCTTATTTGCAGCAGAAGCACAATGCAAAAACTGAAATTACAGAAACAGGATCAAGAAAATGAAATGAAAAAAAATGTATAATAATTCACAGTCCTTGCTAAGTTTCCTACTATTTACTGAAAGCAATAATGATTCATTAAAAAAAAAAAAAATTCAGGGCCAGGTGGCAGTGGCACATGACTTTAGTCCCAGCACTCAGGAGGCAGAGCCAGGCAGATCTCTGTGAGTTCAAGGCCAACCTGGTCTTCAGAGAAAGATCCAGGACAGGCACCAAAACTACACAGAAAATCCCTGTCTTGAAAAACAAAACAAAACAAAACAAACAAACAAACAAAAACAATTCAGTTATAACATTTGACAAGTACCAGTGTTGTGGTTATTTGGGTGATTCTTATGTTATAGCTTTCAACTCCAACATATGAAAATCTCCTGTGAATTTCAATGAAAATTAAAAAAATATATAAAAGCTCTACTTATTGCCAAAGAATATAGATACCGTTTTACAGACAAATACAGAAAGAATCAAAGTGACTACATTAATCCAGTGACTAATTAGATCACTTTTCTTTCTGGAATTTCACAGTCTTTATTCTTACTTAAGCTCTTTATTTGAGGAGATGAACTTTCAAGAAGGCTTTTTTATTTTTATTTGTGTGTGTGTGCATGCGCATGGGTTTGGGCATGACTATGCTTATGTGTTTCAAAGTGTCTCAGGTAAGATCTCCTGTGTTTTATTGATATTCCGATGAGTAAAGGGAAAAAAAGGAATTTTATTAAAACCAATATTACCGTATGCAGTAGGTTGGATCTTCAGTGTGCTCCCAAGGCTCATGAAGTGAAGGCTTCTCCCCACTTTGGTGTCATAGAGAGGGGAAGGAACCTGAAAGGGATGGGACAGGAGGGAGCAGTCATTGGGAGAACATCAGGCAGTAGGATGGTGGAACATTAGTCACCTCCACTTCTTTACTCTCGGGATTCCATGAATGATTTTACTCTTCTGTGTATTCCCGTGTCATCTTCTTATGAACCCAAATCAAAGAAGCTGACTGGTTATGGGCCAAAATCTCTAAACCTTTGAATTAGAATACGCCTTTCCTATCTAGAAGTTGTCTATCACAGATATTTGATGTACTAAAGAAAATCTTTCTAACCAAGACTCTGCCATTTTCAACAAGACGGCATTCTCCAGTGTGAAGTACAGTCAAGAACAGTTTCAATGGACTCTTCCCCTGAGGATAGTGCTCATCCTTCCTTATGACAGAGGAGAAAGGGTTAGTGTAATGCTCACGAGGTCCCTAGGTGCTATAAGGTAAGAATTAAAGGTAAGTTCTCCCAAAACTGCTACTTCTTCAGCAAGCAGCTACAGAAAGTGATCTCCACCTAATTCTAACAGAAAATGGCCATTCATTTAGAAGTAGGCTCAGGGTTTATTCAGGATCCAGTCTTGTCAAAGAGAAGAATTTTCTCTCAGATAATTGTATGGATGCTGGAGCTCCAAATCATCTAGCATTCTAACTGTTTAAAAATAGATTTAGAATAAAGATGTCCTGATTTTCTCATCACATCTGATGTGGCTCAAAGCTATGGGACCAATGTACACTTTGATGAGTACTTAGTAGCTGTATGTTATTTTATTAATGTAAAGATTGGGGGGGGGATCCTGTCATGCTCATTCTACATTCAAGAATATTGTTTAAAAATATTAATTAATAAATACTCAGTTATTATTTTTATTAAATTAGAAGAAAGCTAGATCAGAGATATAACAAAAATACACACTAAAAGTCATTTCTAATTTTACTGAAAAATTAATTTTAAAGTACAGGTATACAAACATGCAGACACTATATTGTAATAGAATGCTATCAGTGTGTCTAAGTATTCAGTATTAATTTCCATGTCTAAGATCTATTAAAACTATTGACTTCATAACCACCAAGGCTAAAAAGTGTTTTCTTAAGGTATCATTTTCTTTTTAAACATATTCTCTGCCATCAAAACTTAAAGTGAGTGTGCAATGGAAAATCTAGTAACTTTTCTTGCATGTGCAAGACTCATATGAATGAAAAGTTATCCATCCTTTAATTTCCAGCTGTATTATTTGAAATCTATCATATCAGAAACAACTGTTGTTCCATTTAAGTACTAATAACTAGTTTATTAATAATGTGTACAGAAAGCCTCTCTCCAACATCTCAAACCATTTTCTTTTAGTGGTTGATTCTAAACCACTCATCACCCTTCTGTATGACAGCCTCAACCTGCTCTTCTGAGGTTTTCAGATTCTTTCTGGCCTCAAGGTTCTGCTGCATGCCTCGTGTTGTCTAGTAAGAGAGGCTTCACACAGGATAGATGGAGACTTCAGGAGCTGCTCAGTCAGTCTATAAGTGTCTCAGCACTTCCAGTTCAGTGCCAAAAGCCTAGAAGATCCTTGAAGAGCTGCTGGTCTTCAGTCTGCTCTGGCACTCTACAAGTGGCTTCTTCCATATGAACATGAAGTACTTTTCCCAAGTTCTCATTTCTCTATTTCTTCCCCAGAGGTCATTCTTCTTCTTCTTTTTTTTAACACATTTTTTTTTCTTTATTATTATGTGTTTTAAATTTTATACATCAGCCATGGGTTCCCCTCTCAGCCTGCACAGTGGAACTATCCAGAAGCAATGTCTGGTTGTCTATAAATGGGCTTGACGGGATGTAAGAGATGTATGAAAATCCATGAAAGCTGGCTTGTAACATGGTTACACACTCAATAAAAGCACTGGAGTTGTTGAATTGTAAAAAAAAAAAAAAAAAGGAAAAGAAAAAGAAAAAAAGAGAGAGAGAGAGAGAGAGAGAGAGAGAGGCTTCATTGTTATCAGAAAGGCAGTTTTCTGCTTGAGTTTGAGCTCTAAGATGTGTCTGCATGTGCAACAACTCTCATGACTACATACAGGTTGTGTGGTTGAAACATGGTTGTTTAATTCCCAGTCATTGTTGTGAAGTCTGGTCCAAATCCACAGACAATTTTCTGTAACTGGAAGAACTCTACTATAAATGCTAGAATATTTGAGGCTAGCTGCTAAGATAGATAAGCCCTTGCACCCACAATGGTCTTACCCATATTAGTTTTCTCCTGTACTTTTAAGGCATTATATTCCATGCTGAAATGACAGGGAATAGGCAACAGACAAGGAAAGGGGAGAGATATCCCCCTTTAATAGCCTAATCCAAGATTAGCACAAGCCAACTTGGTTCACTGGGCATAGACACATACCCATAATCTTATTTCAAAAGATACATAGAAAGATAGAGGATTTTGTGGATATTTGGTAAGAAATAAATGTGCCAGCCATGTCTGATGTTGGTTATACCATAAGGAGCCTACTATTTCTTTTCTCTGTTGCATGGTTCTCCAAATCCTGACTATGTCTAGACATGTAAGCAGAGGAAATTCTAGTTAAACATCATAAGATTCAACTTAGAACACATTTCAATCTATGTTTAACATATGGTAGTTAATAGAAAGCAGCCAGCCAGCAACTTTTGTATCATCCAATTGTCTCAGAAGTCCAAGGGCTTAATCAGTAGAGACTTCACACTGGTTTAGGACTTTGCAGTAAAGGTGGTGATTTGCTTAAAATTCATGTTATTTAATTTGATTGTATGGTTGTGATTTAGCCTTTTTCACCCGAAAACCACAGCTCATGCTTAAAACTCCTTATTGTGGATTGTTCCATAGAAATTTGCAAAGAGTCATGAAATCAAAGTTAATGAAAGTGTTGGAAAATGAAAACTGCTAGATAAACATGAAATAATTCATTTTCACAATCGTACCAGTATACCTTAACTTAAACACTCAACTATTGTTTATTGCCTTATAAAAAGAATGTTATGTGCTATGGTTATAATTTATACATCAAATATTTTAAGCTAAACTTCACTATATTTTCATGGAGAGAGGAGAACTCCCAGTTTATAATAATTCAAGTTCTAATATAAAAACCCAAAGAGCTGTAATATTTCATAATCAAATTTCTCATTTTGAAAAACTAGTTAAAATGATTTTTGTACTGCCACAAACATATATTTTTCCTACATATTCATGTTGCTAAGAAAAATAGATCATTTTGACAAGATCATTCACATTGGGAAAAATCTTTTAAAATGCATATCTCATTAGAAATAATTTATTTTATTGCAAGACAATTTATATAGCTATCTTTTTTTAGTGTGTTCCCTTCCACTGTTTTATCTCTCTCTTTTTTTCTTTGTAATAACATACTCAGGAAAGCTGAAGATGGTTTTATGAGGGTGTGGATGCCTCCGAAATCATCTCTGCCTGCAACGCCTGAGAAGTTACTGAGTTTCTGTTTATTAGTTGTTCTTCCTTTTCCTCTGTCAATGGGAAAACTTAAGGAGGGGCGGGAAATCAATCTTTGTTCCCTACACTTCAAATTCCTCATAAAATATAAATTTTTAGTTATTATTTAACATAGCCATTGGCAGTGAAGCCTCTGGTGGTGGGGGTCATTTTATTCTGATGCTTTGGTGTAGATATATCTTGAACTTCTTCCTTGTAAACAAAGTCAGTCACTCATTTATTCAAAAAACTTATACCAAGTCAAGCAAGTTCCCTGATAATGGCAGTCATCTAGGGCTATGGAGGAGCTCTTTAGCAACTCTACTTAAATGATTTTCTTTTACAGATGTGGGCTGTTTTTAAAGGTCTTCAGTGAAATCTCAGATAGTATATGTGAACACTTGCTAACCTTAGAGACTTATGTGCAAACTTTCTTTCCCCCACAGACATAACACAGACATCAAGCAGTGTAATATGATCAGGGCCCAAGATAACTGTGTAGTTATCTTATCTTCAGAAGCCACAGAATGTGACACTCCTTCTCCATAGGAAGAAAAAAACCCAAACAATAGATTTGTTTTTTTTTTCCTGTCCAGTACTCAACCCCCTGCAGAGTCATTTTGTGTAGTGTGTTTTCCTGGCTTGTATTTTCCATGTGGTCATCTTGCTGTGCTGATGCATTTTTAATGGGCTCTAGAAGAGAGAGGTTACTTGAAGCTGGAGGAGATCATGGAAATGAAGTGTCACATGTGTGCTGATCATGGTAGTGATCTTTTCCTTCTCAGAAACACCTCCCTTAATGAGCAAAGCATTTAGTAGGAAGAATTGAAGACCTGGATTCCCTATATATTCTCAATATTTAGTTTGGCAACACAGATATTTCATCATCTAAGCTCTAACACAGGCTTTCCAGATATAGAAATTGGAAAGTTGGAGGAAGAAATGATCCACTACTCTCAAGAATGCTACTAATTCTTTTGTCAGTCAAGCCAATCCATTCCTACTAATTGTTCCTTATCTATTTGAAAAATTACCAAATTTAAAAGATTAAAAATTGCCCCAAGGTTTCTGATACATAACCAATTGAAATTTGTCATCTATGTACTATTGACTTAAATTCAGGAAGGTTAGAAATGACCCTCAACAGAGAACTAAACGGTAGTGAAAATAAGCTCTTTGCTGACCAAGAATGCCAGCTCAATTTTTAGCCACTCAGTTTGGACTTCCTTCCACTCTCCCAGAAGAACCATGTAGAGAAGTGGTTCTCAACCTTCCTAATGCTGCAGCCCTTTAATATAGCTCTTTATGTTGTAGTGACCCCCCCAACTACATAATTATTTCATTGCTACTTCATAACTGTAATTGTGCTACTATTGTAAACTATAATATAAATTTCTGATATGCAGGATATCTGATATGCAACCCTCAGTGTGGTCATGACCCACAGGCTGAGAGTCACTGATATAGAGGACCATCTGAGAAGCAGTTATTTCTGTGTCCTGAGACATCAAAATTGTGATAAAAACTATCTTAAATTCCTCCAACTCGATTTCTAGACTGTGACTCCAGATTTCAATTTGATTGTTGGAAAAAGTATTGATCAGCTTACTGCTGCATAGATTCCAGACTCACATAGTCCTACAACTAAATATGAAAATATGGCTTTAAAATTGTTAAGTTTGGGCAGAAGTGGAAATGTCATGAATTCAGTTTCTCTGAGTCCTTAATAAAAATGTAACTTGTATAAAGCATATTGAGGAGAGTTATAATAGAAGGAAAGAAATAGATTCTTAAATCATGAGCCCTTGACTCAATCATTGAGTCATTGGATAAAATTGTCTGACTAAACAACTCTAGCTCTAGAGTTTGGGAAAAGAGGTGATAGGTAAGGAAGATTTTTTTTCATCTTATGTGAATGTTAGTTCTAAGGCAGACAGTTAAACATATCAGGAAAAGGTAACTTTAGCAATTATTAAAATCCTGGCAATAAAACAGTATATTTGATTACATATATTCTTAAATGTTGTACTAAATTTACTATATATATATATATATGTTGGGGATTTAGCTCAGTGATAGAGCACTTACCTAGCAAGCACAAGGCCCTGAGTTCGATTCTCAGCTAAAAAAAAAAAAAAAAGAAAGAAAAAGAATAACTGTTTAAACTGATAGATTACCATCTTTTTCTAAAGAATTCTCAGGGATGAGAGACATGGACATAATAAGTAGATGTTTTCCAGTATCTTCTCTGATAGAATTATCAGATACCATTACTCCACATGCAAGCTAGATAACAATGCCTGTTTCCATCATTTAATCTGTGATATGCTATAAGGATGTAAATGACAGCTCTAGGATTTCATAAACAGCTCATTTGCACATTGCTTTCTTGCTTCCCAGAAGGTTTCATTGGGTTTGATGAAAAAAATTCCTCAAATATTTGCATTGTTTTATGTGGCAGGAATCTTAAAGGTCTTATTAATGAAATAAAACCCGAGGCCAGTTATTGTGGTGACACTGGAAGATCAGAGACACAGAACAAGCCACAGCTATCTCACCTTGCTAGTTCCTCAGGTGATCCTGTTTCCTCAGGCTGGAAACTTCTGAGTCCTCATCCCAATGGCTCTCAGCTGAACTGTGTTGCTCCAAAGCCTGAACGCTTAACCAACCAAATGCTTAACTAACTACATGCTTTACTCCTTTAGTTCCTGGTCCTCACACCTTATACACCTTTTTCTTTCTGCCCCCACTCCCTGGGATTAAAGGTTGGGTTTCTGGGATTAAAGGCATGGGTCACCATGCTTAGATATTTCTAAAGTGGCCTTGAACACACAGAGATCCACCTGGCTCTGCCTCCCAAGTGCTGGGATTAAAGGCGTGTACCACCACCGCCCAACTTCTGCTATGGCTTACTCTTCCCATTTTCTAGCCACCATTTTTGGCTTCGTTCTAGTGGCTGTCTGTTCTCTGACCCCAGATAAGTTTCTTTGGGGAACACACAATATTTCAGGCAACACAATAGCCACAACAATTTTATTCTTTCTTAAAATTATCATCCAGTCACTTAGTCCTTTTCTTTTCAATACTGTTTGTATTTATTTATTTTATTTGATGTGTATGAGTGTAGTACCTGTAAGTACATCTGTGTACCATGTGTGTGTTTGGTTCTTGCAGAGGTCAAGAGAGAGCATCAGATTCCCTGGAGCTGGAGTTAGATGGTTGTTATCTGCCTTATTGATGCTAGGAAACCTATTCCTGCCCTTTGGAAGAGGAGCCAGTGCTCTTAACTACAGAAGCCTCTTTCCAGTCTATCTTATATTAATTTTTAATATAGACTAGTTCACTCTACCATGAATTATTTCACTAGACTAAAGCACCTTTTAGAAAAAAAAATCACAGATAATTAGGATTCCTTGGACTCTGCATGAAACAATCATGCTAAGCACCTACAGTCTCTCTTGACCTTTACTCCTCCACTAAGTAACCTTTAGCTGATACAGCAAACTTCAATTGGCACTTTCTAGTCCTTTGTTTGGAGCTCCTGGTTGCTTCAGTTTTTCTTTGTTTCACCATGTGACTTTCTGATTTGTCTTTTGCTGGCTGGTTTATAACAGCCTCCTCTAAGGGTTCTTCAGGTGCCTCCTATTATTTGATACAGTAAGATCAGCTTTTTGGATCTCCTCTCAGTCAATCTGATGGCTTGGACCAGCTGTATGTACAAAACTTACCTCAACTTTTTTAACCTCTGAATTAAAGATATGTGCATAATGTTGACTAATTGACATCTCTATTTTGATATTTAATAAACATATCACAAGCATCTAAAACTTAGCATGTTTTAAAGTAAATGGTTGATAACTCCAGATCTTCCAAATGAAATTTTCATATATTTAATAATAATAATCTTATTTTCTGATAATCAAGACATGATGATATGTAACTACCCTATTTCCATTCTTTTTAAAATTGAAAATAGATTTTTTCATAAAATATATTCTGAACATGTTTTTTCTTCTCTCTACCCCTCTCAGTTCTTGACCACTTTTTCTCCCTTTCTGTCTCCCCTGAGAAAATAGACAAACATTGAAGACATACTAATAAAATAAAATTCAAAAAACTAAAGACAAATCAGAACCTGACAAAACAAATAGAAGGAAAACAGCCCAAGAGAAAGCACAAGAATCAGATAAAGATGCAGAGACGCACTGCTTCATAATCTCAGTGATAACATTATTTTTCTGTAATCCTCTTTCTTTCAGTGTTTTTATGTGGTTTAGGTATCAGAATAATGGTGGCCTTATAAAACTCATAGGGAAATATTTCTCCTATTTCCATTTTGTGGAATAATTTCAGGAGTATTTGTGTTAACTCTTCTTTGAAAGTCTGGTAGAATTATGGCCTAAATCTACCTGACCCTTGGCTTTTCTTGGTTGGGAGACTTTAATTACTGTTTCAATTTCACTAGGAATAGGTCTGTTTAAAATTCTTACCTGATCTTAAGTGAACTTTCGTATATGCTATGTATTCAGAAAATTATCCTTCTTTAATTTTTTTTTTTTTCAAATTTAGTGAGGTACAAGTTTTTTAAATATTTCTGCATAGTTCTCTGGATTTCTTGGGTGCCTATTGTGTGTCTGCCTTTCCTCTCTAGTTTTTTTAGTTTAGATCTTCTGCTTTCCCCTTTGCTTAAATTGGGTAGCAGTTTGTCAATCTTATTGACTTTCTCAAAGAACTTATTTTCATTGATTCTTTTTTGTTTGTCCCTATTTTATTGATTCCATCCCCGAATCAATTTGATTATTTCTTGCTGTCTACTCTTTTAGGATGTGATTTCTTTTTATTGATCTAAGCCTTTCAGGGTGCTGTTACATTACTGGTATGATATATATGTTTGTGTGTATGTATGTATGTATGTGTGTGTGTAGGCACTTATATCAATTTGCCTCTTAGAACTACCTTCATTGTGTCCTGTATATCCATATATTTGGGTATGTTGCATTTTCAATTTCATTTGATTCTAGAAAGTGTCTAATTCTTTTTTTTTTCCTTTTCTTTTGCCAGAGCTGAGGATCGAACCCAGGGCCTTGTGCTTGCTAGGCAAGCGCTCTACCACTTAGCTAAATGCCCAACCCCATGTCTAATTCTTTATGTTAGGAAATTTTTCTTCTGTGATTTTGTTGAAAATATTGTTTGTATCTTTGACCTAGGGTCTCCTCCTTCCTCTCTTCCTATTACATTTATATTTGATATTTTCATGGTGTCCTAGACTTCCTGGATTTTAGGCCAGTTGAATTTTAGAGTTAACATTTTCTTTGACAAAGGTATCCTCTCTCCTGCCTTCAGCATCTGTGGTTCTTTTCTCTTTTATCTACTGTCTTCTGATGAGGAAGCTTACCTCTAAGGTTTCTGGTCTGGTTCCTAATTTTTTTATTTTACTTACAGATTTCCTCAGTTTGGGTTTTCTTTATTGATTCTATTTCTGCTTTCAGCTATTGAACTGTTTTCCTAATTTCTTTCCACTATTTGTTTGTGTTTACATAGCTTTCTTTAAGGGATTCTATTTTTCATTTCCCGTTTAAGGACATCTATCATATTCATAAGGGATGTGTTCAGGTCCTTATCTTGTGCTGCTTCAGGTATGTTGCATTTCTCAAGGCCTATTGTAGTAGGGTTCCTGAGCCATGGTAGGAATATCCTGTCTTGGCTGTTACTGATTGTGCTTTGACACTGGCATACAGACATGTGTGTTTGAGACGATTGCAATTCTAGGTGTTGTTATCTGATCTTGTCTTTATTGGGTGGATGTTTTTCCCCCTTGGTTTATGTTACTCTCTTTGATTCTTAGGAGAGTGTGGTGGCTCTGTGTTGCCTGTAAGTAAATACTCCAGATATCTTCCTATGTTTGTCCACTGTGATTCCTGGGTACAATATTTTTTAAGGTTTTGGAAGCTGATATTTATGAATGTGGATGGACCAAAATGTGGTCCATGTGAGGGAAGAAAGAAGGGTATTCTACCAAGATCTTAGTCCCCTGTGAATGGGGGCAGAGAGTGAGGAATGGCCACAGCAGGTAGTCTGGTACAGATCTGGGAATGAAACTGACTGAATGGATTTGGAGAAAAGACAGGAGAGTGAAGATCTGAGCATGCCTGCCTGATTCACTGGCCTACTTGCTTTTCTGGCAGACTTGGCCTTAAGGATCTCAGGGAATGCCTGCTGGAGATGGGGTGGGTATAAGGAAGACATGGGAGAATAAGGCTTGGGGAAGAGTATTTGTATGATCCTTTGGATATGGGGGCAGAGAAGGAGGGAAGGCTGTAGCGGGTGGATGAGATGAGGTGGCCTATGTGTTCCCTTTCTGTTCTATTCCTAACACCTCCCATGCATTTCTTTACAATAATTTAGTTGTTCTAACTTCAAAAGAAATCCATTGCATTACCTCCATCCCAAATTGCATCATCTTGGCGCACAACAAATCTCTGCAGCAGATTATTTCTTTCATCCGCTAACTAGTCTACTGTCATCCCACCTAGCATTTATTACCATGATGGTAGAGATATTGATTTTCTTAAGCTCAACGACATAACTTCTGTTCAAAAGCAATGAACTAATCTATTTTCTCCTGTTACTTTTCTATTGCAGTTTGTAATAGCCACCCCTCTTCTTACTTTCTTCATGCTATAGTAGTCTTCTTGGTTTTCCAAGAGTAGCACAGATGTCTGAGTACTAGTGGGCATTAGAGCATACCATTTTCTACTTTGCAGTCACCCAACATGCATGTTCTCTACCTCAGTTCCTGAGGTCAGTGTTTAAAGTTACTGACTTCCCTTAAGGGTCTTGTTAGCACTTCATTCATAATTCAACCTGCACTCTATAAACCTATATATTCTTTTCTTTCTTTCTTTCTTTCTTTTTTTTCTTTTGAGACAGGGTTGCTCTGTGAAATAGTTCTAGCTGTCCTGAACCTCACTCAGTAAACCAGGCTGGCCTCAAACCCACATAGATCCACCTGCCTCTGCCTCTGCCTCCCAAGTGCTGGGATTAAAAGTGTGTGACACCACTGCCTGGCCAATTTCATTCTTGTGATAATTTCTAGATCTTCTAGCAAATAATTTAATTTTATTTGTTTGTTTTGCTTATTTATTTTTTTCATTTTAGTATATTGGCTGAATAATAGTGAGGATTTATATCTATTTGCTCAGATCATTCCAAACACGTACAATGGTACGCACACAGGTAGAAGACTTTTCAGAGAATAATTATTAAATGATAAATAAGTGAGGAAGAGTTATGGGCATCTAGGATGTCAGCAAAAATGATTAAATGCAAGATAAACTAAGGAGCTCAGGACTCTTAGACAGTGGTCTAGAATTAAAAGAAGTGATTAAATTGCAAATGAAGATAATGTCTGTATTTAAAAAAGAGTGATATAAAATATATTTTCCAAAGAATGATACATGATAAACAACAGTCTCATCAGAAGTGAAATAATCTTTAAAGATGAACTTCAGAGTTTAAATACTCATATTGAGAGTTTCAATGTCAAAAATCAATTGTAATTTCTGTGTCATTGGAGGATAATCAGATGACAAATTCTATAAAATTAGATTCTTGATATCCACTCAGGAACTGTTAGATATTTGTTCTTATCTATTAATCAATATTTATTAAGTACCTGATATGTTCCCAGTATAAGTGGTAAACACACACACAAGGCAGTTATGACCACAATAAGACACAAATATAAACCAATAATATACAAAACTGATGATGTAACATTTGCAAAGCATTATAGGACATAAGGGACAATGTTATGGATCTAGGCAGGAAAATCTCATGGTGGAAATGGTATTTGTACCAATAACAAAAGAGTAAACACATGTTCTCCAGATGGACATGAGTAGATCCTGTGGGTGGAAAGGGATACTGAATGTTTATTATTGGAAAAAGGCCCCAGTGTGTGATGTGTTCAGGAAAAAGTGATCAGTTTGTTTGGGAATAAAAACATCAATTCATTGCTGAACCTGGATGTTATGTATGTGGAACAAAGAAGTGAGTTGACAAGTGTAAACTGAGATTATTGCCTCTTACATTAGTATTTGAATCCCAACTGTACTTTGTACTGGTCCTTTCTTAGATGTCACTGGAAGTTATGGGAAATATGTGCAAACATACTCTGGTGCCTTATTCTGGAAGGATATACAGTCTATGAAGACATAATGATACAGATAATTCTCACTGGAAGGTATCACTACTGAGATTAGTGGAAATATTCTAGTTGAGGGGTACGTAAGATGTACTATGTCATACATGGCTGTATGCATACAGTGCATGATATATGTAATGTGAATGTGTGTTCTCTGCATGATAAGTAGTGTGTGCATTGTGTGAATCTCTGTATCATTTTTTGTGATGTATACATATTTGGGATGTGTCTGTGTGTCTGTGTGGTGCATGTATGTGGTATATGAGCTATTTATGTCATATTCATGTTTATATGTAGTATATAGGTGAAATGTGTATGTGTGTGTGTGTATGTTTATGGATGATATAGATGTGTATGTGGGTAGGTAGATATTCATGTGAACATTGGGTGTTTTAGATGTACATTTGTTTAGTTTCTGAATGTATACTTGGCATGTGTATATATGTGGAATATGTATCTCTGTTGTATATGTAAGTAGTAGGCATGTGAACTTACATGTGTGTTTGATTATATGTATGTAAGAGCATAAAGAGGATGAATGAAACAGTCTGTTCCACATTAACAGTTACAGAGAAAACTATTCTTTATGGGAATCATGGACATTTTAGTCAGAGCCAAATGTACTACATCTTGATCTTCCACCATCTACAGATGAGTAATTGACTGAGAGAACTTAATTAGCTGATTTTGGTGACAGAAAATTAAAATAAGTTTAAGACCAAAAGCTCCTATTGCATCTATCAGGAAACCATTTATGAACACAGTGTAAAGTATTGTCACCCATGTCCTTTAAGAAATACCCCTTTGCATTGCTATTTTTTTCTGTCAAAAATTAGAATAGTAATATAATTTCTTTATAGGATTATTGATGATTACTGGTTTATTGCAGGATTATTGATTTTTTTATTTTTTGTGGCTATTTTTAGAAGTTTAGTCAAAGTACCTATTCTGATTTATGGGATACACTAGTCACCTCCCTATACCCAAATATGCAGGTGTTAACATATATACATGTGTGAAAATGTCATGACATCAATCATTGTATACAGCTAATATACACTAATAAGGATTTTGTCATTAAACACTATTAAAATAGAGGACAGCAATAGCTCCACCCCAGGACACTGGCCCTGAGAAAGCATAAATCAATCATAAACTGCCAGGTGGGATGAGGCCTGGGTACATGGTGGATAACTACAGCTCCATCCCAGAACACTGGCCTGTGGTACTGGGTAATTGGAGACCATTATGACGAGTGATTGAATATATAGTGGGGAAATGGGAGAGAGAGATGCAGAATGGTTCATGTGCTAGGAAGAGAGGAAGATCTGAAGAGGTTAGAGAGGAAACAGCTGACATGGGTGGCCTGTTTGCCTCCCCCGCCCTAGGGCCATGGTAACATCTGGGTCTGGGCTGTTGCCAAGGGCCATGTCTGAATCTATGGCCCTGACTTAGCCATTGTGGTCTATGTTGATGTCCCTGGCTTCTGCTACCACCTAGGGCCCCATGGACACCCCAAGACTGGACCACCACATGTGATCATGTCAGTGTCCACGGGATGTGCCCCCATAGGGGCCATGCCATTCTAAGAGGCTTACACTGCCACTTGGATCCATGGTGATGTTCGAGCCTAGACTACTGTTGAGGGCCATATCTGGGTCCATGGTCCTGCTGCATCCAGGATCTCTGTTGATGTCAGTGGTGACTCTTGCTGCTGAGGGTTGTGCAGATGCCCATGGTCTAGACCATCACTTAAGGCTGTGTTGGTGTTTAAGGGTCTGGCTACCTTGATGTTCATACAGATCAGTGTGGCCTGTGATGCCACTTGGGGCCATGGTAACATCTAAGGAGTATGTCTGGGTCTGTGGCCCTACTGCAGCCAGGGTCTGCATTGATGCCCATGACTCTTGTTACTATTGAAAGCCAAGCAGATGCTCAAGGCCTGAGCTGTTACTGGGGACATGTTGGCACTTGAGTGCCATGCTGATATTGGGGTTGTGCCTATCTGGATGACCTTCAATATCAGATAAGGCCATGATGACATCTGGGACTAGGCTACTTCCAGAGACCATGTCTACGTCTATAGTTCTACTGTAGCCTAGCTCTCTGTTGATGTCCATGGCCTATGTTGCTAACAAAGGCCACAAGGATGCCCAGGATCTGGTTAGCAACCTGAAGTAAGGTTGGTGTCCAGGGGCCATGCTGGTGCTAGGGCCATACAGACCTGAGTGACATGCACTGCCAACTGGGGCCATGGTATGTTACTGGCCAAGCTGGGCCTGGGGCCATGTGTGTGTCCATGATCCTACAACAGCCATGTCTCAACTTCGGCTCCTGTTTCTATTAGGACCCTTTGGATGCTTGGGATTTAGGCTGCCACCTGAGGCCATGTTGATGTTCCTTGGCCATACAACCATTAGGTCCATGCTGATCTGAATGACCTGTACTTCCAACCATGGCCATGGTGACATCCTTGCCCAGGCTGCTGACAAGGACCATGTCTGGGTCAGCGGTCCAGCTATAGTTGGGATCTGTGTTGATATCTGTGGCCCGTGTTGACAAAAGGGCTCACAAGGATGACTGGGATATGGTAAACCACCTAAAGCCATCTAAATACTGAAGGACCATGCTGCTGCTGGGACCATACAGATCTGAGTGGCCTGCACTATCACCTGGGGCCATGGTGTCATCTGGGCCTGGGCTGCTGCAAGGCCCATGTCTGGGTCTGTGACCCTGCTGCAACTTCAGTCTGTGTTTATGTCCCTAGCTTCTATTACCCACCAGGGAGAGTGATGATAGGGCTGCACAGAGCTGGTCCAGGCTCTTATCAGCTACAGCCCTATGACAGCAGAGTAGAGCTGACCCCATTGGTAGGGGGTGCAGGTGAGCTGGCCCTGTAGGTATGAGAATTGGAGAGATAGCCTCATTATCTCTCCGTCAAGGGATGCATGGCTCCCCTTTCCCTCACACCTCCTTCCTTAGGAAGGAAAGTTGGTCCCAGGCTCATAAGAGTGGAAGAGCTGACCCTGTCTCTCACAGACTATAACACTCAGGAGATTGGGCCCAGCACCTTGCCTGGGCAAAACAGTAGAGCTGGCCCTGGTGGTATGTCACCAGTCAGGGAGGTGGGTGAGCTAGCCCTAACAACATGAGAGCAAGAGAACTGGCCCTGCTCTTTGCTGCCTGCTGCATGGGTGAGCTATCCAGGGCAATGATGGAGAGCTTGCCTTAGTAGAGTCTATGAGAGAAACCTGGCAGCCTGACCAACCCAGCTACCACCCAGGCCCAGAACCAGGCTGAGTTGGCCCACCCCAACCTCCACCTCATCTGAGAAATGCTGGAGCATGTAAAGGGGCCAGATGTACAGATTCAAAGCTTCAGGGTCTCCATGACACAAGGTAACAACAGGAAATCCTAGAGGAGTTCCAGGAAATGCTCAGTGTCAAGGGTGTAGCTGAAGCCAGAGTCCTTGAACCAGACCAATGACACATTGTAAGGAATACTTACAAGTAAAGATGTATGTACTAAAGGGTATACTGTGTGACTCACTGTGTCATACTATAGTTTCCATGCCAAAACTTTTTTTTGTATGTTAGTTTGTCTTTGTTTTTTGTTTGTTTATCTTTTAAATTTTACTTTATTTTGCTTGCAAATTCAGAGGGTAGATATGAAGAGATGGGGAGATGAATGAGATTAGATTGTATGATGTGAAATCCCAGAGAATCAATGAAAAAGCCTAAAGACAAGGACAGTGTAAGGATGAATATGATGAAAATATATTACATACACATAGGAAATAGTCAAAGAATAAATAAAAAAATACTTCTAAATACAAAAAACAAACTAAATTGCCATTGATTTGGGATTAATAGCATTTCAGGGCCATGAAATGGGCAGATGTTTCAGGTGGATGAATCTGGGGAAGAACTGATGAGCAGACTCTAGTTGCAGGAGGTGAGGGCTCCTGTGTGCCTAGGGCCATCTGAGCAATGTGATAAACAAGTGAAGGAAAAATGGGTGGAGAAACACTATATAGAAGTTTGTGACTTAGAACAAAAGGAAAGCATTCACACAGTTTTGTAAATTACTAATAACATTTACCTCCTCTCTCAAACTCTCAAAGGTCAAAATTTGTTTAGAATGGATAAAAATAAAAGAAAAAACAATATTTGAACATAATAGAAGAAACTTATGATATAGAGAAGAAATCCAATGGTAACTGTCCACTCAAATCTCAACCATAAAACTGGAAGAAATGGAAGTAATTTTTTACACTGATGTGGGTCCTGAAGGTAAGGAAAACACATTTTTATTGGGTTTTATCAAAAATTGAGAAGGAAATCAAGTTTGTGTCTCCATTGCGACACCTGACAGAGGCATTTAATGTATACATCACTCTCCAAAGTCTAACTCTGTGGGACAGAATTGCACGCTGAACGCTTTGTAGACTTGTCAGTCACAAAGTTGACAACTGAGTGGCTGTGGGCAAGTGCTAGAAATGGCATTACCAATACCTTTGCAAGTGTAAAGCCGAAGATAAGATGGGAATCAAGTCACTCCTTGACACGTTGCCAACTCAAGGATCAATTTAAGCCACCAGCGAAGCTGTCTCTGACAGTTACAGCCCGGAAAAGGACCAGCGCTAGGAATCCAGTGTGGGAAAGTAAAGGGTATTCAAGCCAGATGGATGAGCTGGAGAAATAACGACAGAAGAGAAAAATATTTGACCCCAAGTGTGTTCTTCACACAAGAGCACAGACATTGTATTTATGTCTGAGTGACAATATTAGTTAAAAATCATTATTCATTATTTTTGAATGTCTGTAGATGGATCTGGAAGTAAAGAAAATGAGCATGCATGGGGTGTATTACACATATTCTGTGCATGACTTTAGTATCAATAAATATGGACAGAAATGGAACGAGACTGTGCTGGAAACAATCGTTGGTCCTTAGTAGCTGTAGTCTAGCACAGATCAATCCTGTCATTGTCTCAGCAATTATATCTTTGAAATGGGAGATATATGTCAAACCTGTAAATCATTTGTGAAATGTGTACAACATACTTGGCAATGAGATCAAGGTGGTGTATGATCAAGGGGTGGGGGTGGGGATGGTGAGCAAGGAAATGATGAGACAGAAAGAAAGAATCAAACAAACCAGTATGTTGAGATAAGCATTCATTTTCCCTCAAAACAGTCTGCTGTTTTTAGAGAGGGCTCTTGTTTCATTTGCATGAGTGACTAGCTTCTCACCACTACCATCCTAATGCACTCTACTTAAAATAATTTTCATTAGACACAGTGAATTTAATTGTTATTTGACTATGTTGTATGCAGATTTGTTTTCTTTCTGTTGTTGAGGGTTGTAAGCTGGTGTTTCATTTGGTGTGTGTGCAAGTCAGGATGTTGTATTGAGGTATGACTCCATGTAGTGTTTGTTGTTCAAAGGGAAATTCTGAGGATAAGGAGATATGGTAAGGTAGAGGCAGATACTGGAGAATCCCTGAAAGCTTGTAGCTGTTAGCTTTATAGATTCAGTGAAAATACAAGTAGGATCTGTCTCAAAACAAGATGGAAAGTGGGGGCCAAAATTTGAAGTTGTTGTCTGATCTTTGCTTATGTGCTATATGCTCACCTGCATTCACACATAAACATGCTCACACAAACACTACAGTTACCAGAACTGAGAGAAGTATCTGGTGTAGGATAGGTGATAAATAAACTTTTATGGCAAACTGACAGAATAAATAAATGGATGGTACTTTGAATAAATGTGTTATCTATAGAAATTCATAATGTCATTGATGTAGAGCTAGGTGCAGCTAGTGTTTTCTTCCAGCTTCCACAGATTTTTTTTTTTTTTATTTTGGTGGAAAAGAACACTTATTTTCTTTTATAGAATCTTGAAGTAAGGATAATATGGCCTTGTCATTGACGTGTAGCTACAAAGTAGATGGTATCTCCCTTTACTTATGTCCTTAAGGTAGGGAAAAGGACCAATATAAATGCACTTAGACACACAGTGAAAAAATTCGCATTAGGAAATGCAAAGAACACAGGCTGAAATAGAATGGACAACTGAACTATCTTAGGTTTAATGCCCCACAGTATGTTCATCCTTTAAGGTAGAACATGGAAGGATTCTAGAGTTTCAGAACAGAGGTGGTGGCAATAATCCTTCTGTACATTGTGAATATGTATTATTCTCATTGGTTAGTAAAGAGTTGACTGTTAGCCAGACAGGAAGCTAGGCAGGAAAGCCAAACTGAGGATGATGAGAAGAAGACAGGTGGAGTCACAGGAGATGCTGGTCAGTCACCGAGGAATCAGGACATGTAGAAAATGAGATTAAAAGCCATAAGCCAAAAAAAAAAAAAAAAAAAAAAAGCTCGGCGTTGGTGGCACATGCCTTTAATCCCAGCACTTGGGAGGCAGAGGCAGGCAGATTTCTGTGAGTTGGAGGCCAGCCTGGTCTACAAAGAGAGTTCCAAGAAAGGTGCAAAGCTACACAGAGAAACCATGTCTCAAAAAACATCTATCTTTGGCCCACAGGCCTAGCATAACTAACAGACTTTTTTTTTTTTTTTGTGAAGCAGGGAATTCTAAAGGACTGTCCTATCTTGTCTTAGCAAAGTTTGACTGTCATCTTTTTTGCATCCTGTTTGTCAAGTATGGACATTAGCTGTCAGCAATTGAGGCAAGAGCCCACATGGCTAGCTTTTGTCATAAAAACATGAATTTTTAATAAGTATATTTGCTGGAAAAGTATAGTTTTCTAGTTAGAAATAGTGAAACCCATGCATCTGTTATACAAATTTATTTTAAAATTATCTCAAAATGATAGAACTTAAAACAAGTTTAAGTAATTAAAACAGTTAACAGCTTTATTTTTCCTCCATACCTGCATATATATATGCACATAAACACATATGTATTTAAACTATGCTATGCATGCCTTTGCATCTTTGACCATCTTTAGAATCATGTAAATAATAACCCAATGAAGATTTTTGGATAGAACAGTTATATATTAGGTGGCATATTTCATGATGTGCGTAAATAATCTAGATTTCCATAACAAATGTTCCCAGGTTTGAGATAATACTGGAAAAGATTTTCACACAAACTTATACATGTAATGAATAAAGTGATTATTTCTTTAAATAATTTTAATCCCCACCTTTATCTTCTTAAAAGCATCTATCTCCCTTATTTGACACCATTGCCACATGATGCTTTTTTGAGGACTATAGATTAACCTGAATTCTTTCACATAGGTTGCTAAAGTCCAGATGAAATCAAACTGTTCTTTATGGTGCTTGAACAATATTAGATGGCCCCTGCATTGTGCACTTTGAAATTAACTAGAACTTCAGATATAAAAATGAGTATTTGTAAGTTTCCTATTGATTTTCCAAGTTGGAATTCATTTTAACCACTAATATATAGTCTACTTCAATTTCAGTAACATGAATCAAGTTGAATTAGCTCTGATATTACACAGTAAGTGGAAAACATTTAAAAGACTGCCATTTTCTATGCCTATTTCAAAATGTGCTTCCATAAATAGCTAGAAGAAGTATATTTGAGTGACAAGTGGAAATACAGGCAATGGTTAATATTTGGCAGCAAACTTGATCCATTTCATATTGTTTAAGATAACTAATGACATGGAAAGATAAATTTCAAGTTCAAGATTTTTGTTTCCTCTTCTGAATTCGTGTTGAGTACTCTCAGAAATATTTTACTCAATGCATAATGCTGTCAAATTTATGTAAAAAATAGAAATCATTTGAATCAGACCATTTGAGGAAAAATTATTTTCTTAACACTTTAAAGAGTTACTACTTAAGAAATACAAACTATTCTGATTTTAGACTGCCAATTTAGAACAGTCATCAGGCCCACTATTCATGCTTGCTTCTTTAAGTAGATGTCAGACATTTGCTCTAATACTTGATGGGGATAAATGTAGTGTCTACTGTGAGCACACTGCCACTACCTAGTTTGATTGTATCACTCCTAAGCAGCCCAAAAGAAGGTTAAAAATTTGATTATTCAAGTAGGTAAACTGTAAAGAGAAAAGCATTGCTGCTTTTATGAAAAACACCATTTTATGACCTGTATGACTAGAATATTTCTTAAAGATGGATTTACCCAAGCTTCATTTTCAGGAAAAAAATTAATGACATGAAGTACTACATACTGTGAAAGATAAACTGCAAAATAACGAGTTCCCATGAATCACAAGAGAAAGATGCTCACAGAGGCAAATGAAGGTATGAGCTTTGATTCTAATCAAGGCACTAATGGCATAATTTAGGGGCATTTATCAAGTAAAATTTTTATGACTTGTTGCCAATATTTTCTTTGATTTATCCATAGTGTCCTAGTTTGCTTTCTGTTGCTATGATAAAACACTGATGAAAAGCAACTTGGCAAGAAAGGTTTGGTTTCAGATGACAAGTTTTAGTCTACCCTTGACAGATGCCAGGGTGGGACACAAGGAAGGAACCTGGAAGCAGGGATGGAAGTAGAACCGTGGAGGAAAAGTGCTTACGGCCCTGCTTCCCCTTGCTGATCAGTTGCATTTCACGTACAGCCCTGCTCACTTGCGTAGGGATGGTGCCACCAACAGTGGGCTGGGCACTCTTTATCCAGATAAAGTCCAGTAAACAAGCCACAGTGAAGGTAATTCCTCAATTTAGATTCCCTCTTCCCAGGTGACTCTAGCTTCTTTCATATTGAGAAAAACTAATCAGCAGAGATGGAAGCTGTATTTTGGTTATGTTCATTCACTTCATACTTAATGGTGTTATAAAATGTTAATGCTAATATTCCATGTGAAATATCTTGGGTGATTGCCCAAGGCTTTATCTACTTGTATAAAATTCAACTCAGTGAATGCATTTCTGTTAGATAAACATCAGATTAGGTCAATGATTAAAGGCACCAAAAGTCATTATTCACTTCTCTCATTTGCTCAACGTTCAGAATAAAATAATTGTGTATTCAGCTATTTAGTATTATAAAGATTTTTTTCTATTTATACATGCTTAGTAATTTCAAGCCAGAGAATAAAACTGTCATACAATGGAGTAGTCAGTTGACTCTTTTCTGAGCAGTGAAAAATAAATACCACTTTTCAAACGCTGAATATGTGAATGGCAAAATTACAACACTGGTGAATACAGTGGGATTATTCACTGATGTAATATGTCCTCCAAATCCCTTGACTATTTTTCCAGGATGTTTATATTCTTCTGGCTTAAAGGTTGAATAATTTATAAATATCTGATAAAGTTGGTGACAAATGCATTTACCTTCAAATACTACATGATGTTAAGTCTGATGTCAACCCCTAGACAAATCATTTAAGGCCATGATATTTCCACTTGTGTCTGAGTTTCCTTTATTGTTGCTGTGCTAAAATACTCATCAGTTGCAATCATCAAAATTTCAGGATATAGTCAATCATAGCACGGGTATCCTAGAGGCGGTGGCTTAACCTGGCTTGACACATTACATCCACAGTCAAGAAATGGAAGGTAAAGACCTCATACTACTGTGAGAACGGTACTCTTCAAAGTGGACAGGTCTTCCTACCTCAGGTAACATGATTGATGTAACCCCCACAGCACTCCCAGAGCCCTGTCTTCTTCCTGATTTTAGACTCATTCAAGTTGACCAGTTATTCTAACCAGAACATCTTTGCACTACAATACTCATGCAGTAACCAAAGTAACTGAGAATTTTTGTTTTTCCCCTTATCTTAAACAAAATCTAAATTTATGTGGTGAAGGATTTTTTATTTGAATCCGTATATAGAAATAATCCTCATACACATATATTGGAATTTATAAATGTAATTGTATATAAATAGACCTTTATCTCATTTCTGATATATGCCACATCCACATTGTCATAGGACACATTATAGCAGAATTTGATCTTCCAGGAAAATTCTGTTCTTATCACCAAGTAATGAGAAAAGAAATACTGCACAATGAAATAATCAATATTGAGATCACCTATTAATGGTTCAAAAGATGATTTGAATAGACATTGACATTATCTGTGAGTGTACCACATTTCTTGTCTGAGGTTTAAGAACTTTTTACCTCAGCATCTAAAGATGTCTGTCAGTGAAATTGCTGGACTGCTTTTATTACATAAGTACAGAGTAACCAGGCTGACATTTTCAGATTGAAACCATGGGAAATAATTGCATTTTAACATTGCCAATTTATTATGTCAGACTCATAATAGTTACAAGATCATCTTAGCATTGTAAAGTTTAGAGGGGAAAAAAAAGATGTCCTCAAGCATTTCGTTCCCCGGTAGTGCAAAATGATTTTTTTTTTAACTGTATGTCATTCAACATAGCAATTACTTTCCCAGTGGTGGCTGCTTTTGTCACCTCTTGCAGCCATAGAGTACAGGTTATTACTCTTTCATTATCATTGTGAGGCATCTCTTTGTCTTTCTCCTGTCTCTTTGTCTCTGTCTCTGTTTTTCTCTGTGTGTGTTATGTGCACATAGATGTTCAGTTCCCTGTACCCACTTGTGCCCATGCCAAGACCAAAGAGGAACTTTGTATGGCTTTCTCTGTCACCCTCTGTCTTATTTTGAGACAGGCCCTCTTGCTAAACCTGTAGGTAGGAAACATTCAGCAATTTCTAGTGATCATTCTGTCTTCCTATTTTATACACAGCACTGAAGTTACAGGTATAAGGGGACCTACTCAGCCTTTTATATGGGTTATGGGATCTGAAATTATGTCCTCATCAAGCCCTCTCATTGAGCCATCTCTCTAGCCTCTGCGCTCCTGTGCCCATAATTATTCTTGGTTATGTGTTGGTTTCAATATCATCAGTTCCTAATCTTTTGTTGCCCTATTATTTAATATATTCAGCTTCTTCTATTCATATTTTCTCTGAGGTTCTCTTAGTTAAGACTCTTAATCTTGAAATTTTGTGAAAATATCATATATATATACACACATTTATATACATAGATTTATAAAATTCTGTCTTCTGGTTTAGTCCACTTAAACCTTTTCTTCGTCCTTCAGTCACAGTAACTATATACTGAGTAGTTAGCCAACCAGAGCCCTTTAAATACCCAGTCAGCCTTGTCATGGTTCCACTGTAGGAACACAATCAATTACATTTGTTTACATATCATCTGTGCTGATTTTTAACTGAATGGATTCATTGAATAATTTGCACAAAAGCTCAAGACACTTCGTGTCTTTTAGAAACTACTGATCTTTACTTCAAATTATTCAGTTCCTCCCTTAAAAATCTTCCATTGGAATCTGTTGTCCTCAAGATAAGATACCATATGAACCTCCCCTACTCAAATCTACCACCTGGTCACAGTAATGCCACAGATAATGATGCTTCACTTGTGGCTTCCACTATCCAATGATTCTGACTTTAATATCAGTGTTTCCTGTATGAAAAATTTCCTTTGTCCCCAGAAGTTTGAACTTTACCCTTAATACACAGAAGAGACTTCTGCATTGTCCACATAAAAAACATATATTAATCTGAAGTAGCTAAAATTCATTTTTCTTTTGTTTTCACTTCTCTGTTAAGCTACCTGCTCAGTGACTGACACAGCACATTGCTCATAGCAAGCATTTCATCATGATTTCTAAACAAACAAATAAAAATAACCTATGCCATTTTGACCTTAAATATTCTAAATTACAAACTTTAATGGTACTTATTTTACAAGCTCTTAGGTTTAATTATGTTGAAAATGTAAAAATATTACATTGAGATGTAACTATTCCTCAGCTTCTTAAGCAAATGATGTTAACAATCATTATTGAATAATATTTGAAAATAGTATTGATACTTAAATAATTTTTCTCTCATCTTGATGAACAGATTCTTATATAAGTGTACCACCAATCTGACACATGTTCTCAGATATACCATCCAGTTTTGTGGAACAATGGAAACAACTTAAACATTGCTGCCCCACAAAATGGATTTTTTAAGTCATAAACTCACTTGCTGAAATAAAATAAAAGTATTTTGTAATAAAAGTTAGTTTTCAGATTTAAGTACATTAGATTTATTTCATGTTTCACTCTTTATCCCATGGTCCCTTTTTATTTTTATTTCTGCCTTCTGAAGGCTGGGGGCCAGGAGGAGGGAAGAGAGGGGGATCTGTGGTTGGTACATAAAATGAATAGGAGATTTCTTAATTAAAAAAATTGAAAAATACTAATGAGATATCTTCCACTTCCAAGAATTATATTGTACCAAATGTCTATAGTTACAGAAATATAAACTGACTCAGAAAGTAATTTTTGAGTTGGGACCTAGATGATAGAAGTCAACAATGTAAGAATTTGGAAGATTAATTGTGGTAAATGGTAGAAAAATCATGGAAAGAATAGAATGACTGCTAGTCCTGTTAGAAAGTAATTCCCTATGCTGGGGAAAAAAGAAGAAAAAAACTAAGTAAAAGAAAAAAGACAAAGCCACAAACAAAGTATCATTATACATGTGACAGAATAATATATGGGTAAGCAAATGTTCAATAGGTCGAATGAAAATCAGGCATGCTCAGCATTGACAGCTTGGTATGCTGCCAGTAGCAATGTTTTCCTCCATGTGGTTCAATTAACATTTTTATCATTTATTTGGATGAGGACAGAGAGGGCATGTTATCAAATATGTGACTGACAACAAGATCAAAGACATAACTAATATATAGAATGACAGAGTCAGGATGCAAATGCATCCTGAAAGCTTGCAACAGTGGATTGAGCTTTAGAAGATGACATTTAATAAAGATAAATGCATATCTGGCACAGGGTTCAAGAAGCATGTGGTTCAAAAGAGTGAAAAGGAGGGCAAGCTAAACAGTCACTTGGTTGAGATATTCTAGTATTTTTGTCAACTATAAGATTAATGTGAGCTGCAAGGCATTTGGCTTACCAGTGAGCTCAACATGGACCTTAGATACATTGATCAAAATTGGAATACACGTCCAAAAAGACTTCATTCTAAAACTAGAACACTGTTGTGAAATAGTACTTTAGGAGGAATCTTGGAAAACCTACATGCCTGAAAAGTTTAGAGAAAAAGATTTCAGAACTTTTGAAATATTTGGAGATATTTCTCTTGTAAATGAGGACTACAATTCAGGAATTTGAAGGTCAATAATTTTTAAGATACAGAATTTTTTTGAAGAAAAATGTTAAATTACAAATCAGAAGGAAAAAAATATGAATGGAAATAGTGAGTGTATAATCCAAAAGAATTGGTTATAGAACAAGTTGCCCTGAAATTCAATGAGCTGTTTTTATCCAGACAAGTTCCTCTTCACTGCGAAGCTGTGGGGGAATCTGCTTCACAGCGAATTTCAAGCAATCTCTGCATGTACACTAAAATGTTTGAGATAATTCTCTATTTTTAACTCCAATTATTTATTATTTTTAACTGTTTGTAGCCTCTTCTATTATTTATAGCTCAATATTTTTTCCTATACATAAGCAAAACATATTCTGTAGAAACAGACAAAAACTGTCTAACAAACAGATTATAATTTGTATTTAGTAAGTTTATATTTAAAGAGTTTAATTTCAATTATATTATTGATTATCCAATATAATTTGTTGTTTTCCATAAATCTGTGTTAGTTTAAACACACTAGAACATTTGTTGTCTATGACCAGTTCTGTAACTGGGATTAATACTCCTTATCACAGGCTGCTCCTAGTGCAAGCACTATGCATTTAGATAACTCAATTTGAAGTACCTCGTTTGCATAATAGAATCCAACATTTGAACAGCAAAAGATGAGTTTGGTTCTTTTACAGGTATAGACTCATCCTAGGTCACTGTCAATAGAATCACAATTCTCTCTAAAAGAAAATTTCTAGGACCATGCATGTGACTCTAAATCTTGGGGCTATTCATTCACCAGTGTCTTTGTAAAAGGCTAAAATAGTATGGAATTGAAGTTTGTTTCAAGAAAGTTTGGTTTATTTTACTGACCAATACTTAAACATAATCAATCACAATGCCCAGAGAAGACTGAGTATAGGACCCATTAGAGACTAATGGATTCTACTGTTGTTCTCCCTTCAGAAAAAGGAACAGAAAGCAATATGATGGGTATTCTGACCACAGCTTATTTATGTTTCGACTCTTTCTGATGATTCACTTAAAATTTCTTTAGTTACATCAAAACATCTTTGTCTTTTGTCTTTTGTATTCTGTCACATTTCCATTCTGATTTGAAGTATGTCTTTAATACATATTTTTCCTCAGGTTAATTTTTCTAAGAAAACCCTATGTTGTCTGTTGGTTAGATTTTAGGGGCATAATATTTAGATTTAGGTCAATAGCTATTCTAGCATGATAGCCATATTTTTGCTCCAGTTTTGATTGAGACGGTATCTTACTCTAGAGCACAGGATGGATATGAGCTTGTGGAAATCCTCCCAGCACAGCCACCCAAGTACCAGTATTAGAGGCATGAACTTCAATATTTTCATTAAGTAAGAGTTTATTTTAATACAAAGTTCTAAACCTATCTGACCTAATTTCTCAAAGTTTGGTTGAAGTTTGTCAGATCTTATTAATATTTGAAATGCAATGTGATGTCTACAGCACATTAAATTTTACTTAATCAATTTTGTATTTTTTTTTTAGAAATGGCAAAATAAGGTGCAATGCTAAATAAAAAATACATAAGCTAAGTTTTTTATTCATAATGAAATCACAGTTTCTATTCAACATCATCTCAAAAGGCCTATATAACAGCTGTTCCTTTCTCTAGCCATAATTTTGGGACACGTCTCTTTTCATGTGTGTTTCTGATACAAAGATGATGAAGAATACAATATTTCAGAAGCCTTCTTGGAGAGAGCCAGCATGACTCAAAATAATTTCATAAATTATTAACACATGTAAAATTATAATTACAACTCAAAAATCTTTAAAAATGAATCTATAGGAAAATAGTTAAGTATATGCAGCTAAATATATGCCAAGATGTATGACTAATTTACATTACAGAATAATTTTAAAATACTGCTAAATGCATATCCATTATAGGCATTGATTTTTTTATTGTTTGTTGGAAGAAATTTCACTAAGAATATGTAAGTAAAGCCAGATTTTTTTTCCAAAATACTGAATGCTTTTCCTCTCTTGACTGTTGTCAAAATGCACCAAAATCCTGAGTCCTGGGAATTTATGGACTCACAGTTCTGAAGCCAAGAAGTCTCAGTTCAAGGTACTATGACATGTATAAGTTCACCACTTAAAGTATATGTGTGTGTTGGAAATAATTGCTGTTTTGAGTCTATAAAGTGATAGAACCTATAAGAAATATCTAGACTGGGAGCGTCTACTGTCACCCAACAGTACATTACTTATGTAAAACACACATGTGGTTCTCTCTTTCCTATGTATTTTCTTCGATTTCAACCTTCCAGTGTATTATGGGTCATTGGATGCCACCACCTTGATGTTGGACTTTCCAGAGAGCAGAAACACAGGAAATGAATCCATGATGTTTTGACTGTCCCTTCAGAAAAACAAGGTGTCCTAAGTCAAGAAATGACAAGAGTGCTTTGGATATTGCTCTGTGTAAATAAAGTTCTGATTGGCCAGTGGCCAGGCAGGAAGGATAGGCGGGACAAGAGAGAAGAGAATTCTGGGAAGTAGAAGGTTGGAGGGAGACACCGCCTACCGCTGCCATGAAAAGCTACATGTAAAGACACTGGTAAGCCACAAGCCATGTGGCAAAGTATAGACTAACAGAAATGGGTTAATTTAAGATAGAAAAGGTAGATAGCAAGCAGCCTGCCATGGCCACACAGTTTGTAAGCAATATAAGTTTTTGTGTGCTTTCTTGGTTGGGTCTGAGCAACTCTAGGACTGGCGGGTAAGAGAGATTTGTCCTGACTGGGCCAGACAGGAAAACTCTAACTACACAAGAGAGCTAAACTTAGTCTGGATTCTTCAGGAAGTATGTGTTCAGTATGCTTTCCAGCCTAGAGGAATAGTTCTTGGCTTTTGATAAAATAAGTAATAATAATAATTAACAATTAATAATAGTAACAACAATTTTAAAACCTCAACTCCAAATACATTCTTCTTAGGTCTTTCAAACCTCTAGAAGTGTTGAGAAAAAAATATTATCATTATATATTACTTAGTCTATAATATTAAATTACCAGCTGAGAACAAGCAAAGATACCTGCATATTATAAGGATAACCACCCATTATGCACCATAAACTGCAAGATAAGTAGAGTTAGGGTTGAAAACACAAAACGTGACCAGGACCACAGCTGCCATGTAGGGCTGAAAATTCATAGATATAAAGAGAGGCTCGGAATTTCGCATGTCATTTGTAAGCAGATTCAGATAACTCATGAGCATTCTCTTCGTTTCACTGTAGCCCATTCTTCAGATTCTCCTAGAAACAGCACAAATCTCATGAATATATGTTCTCCCTTCTGCCAACTTCTCCCAATAATATGATATGTAGGATTTTAAGAGTTACTTCTAGGCTTTCCACTTCCCTCTCTCTGCAATATTTCTTTTACTGAGCTTACTCAGCTTCCTGACTGAAATGTTTTGTATTTCTAACTCTCAAATATCCATTTTTAGGTAGGATGATTAATTGTATGTGTCAGCTTGAATGTTGACCTCTTGCCCAGATGTCCATCCAGACTTCACTCTTAAGTTTGATGGTGTTTCTGTGTGGCAATCACATTTGTATGTGTGGACAGAGTGAAGATTTAGATACACTACTATCAACTGACTGAAATTAGAAATAAAGCAATGAGGTAGAGGACTGGTTCCTGTATGATGTTTTTAGCATGGGCATCAAACTTTTCAAGCCTTTGGATGCAAGCTGTTATACTAGCTCTTCTTGGCCTTCAATCCTGCTTTACTACATCTGGTATTTATCCCATCGGTTTCTTTGGTTCCTAGCACTTCAGACTTTGAGTGAAAGTATGGCATTGGACAGCCTCTGTCTACTAACTTGTTTAATGTAGATTTGGAAAACAATATGTTTTAAGAGTTTTAATACAATTGTATATAATTAAGTAAAACACTTTATTATGCTTAATTATCTATCATCTGTCACATGTTATAAATGTCTGTAGTTATATCTACCCCTGAACCTAAATGTATCCCTACTTTTATCTATGTGCCTAACACAGTTTTCCCCATTGTGCGAGCACAATATTTGCAGGAGTCTCTTTTCAAAACTCCAGAATCTAAAATGATTGCCTTGACATAAATAAATCCACCAGTGAAGCTTCCTAAGTAAAAAACCCAGGGTATATTTTCACTTAGTTCACACCCCACATCTAATCCATCAGTAGAGCTCCTGTATCTTCCATCTACAATGCATATCACAGGTTCCATGCTACATATTCTCTGCATGTCCACCATCAGCACCTTGACTTTGATTAATGCAATCATGTCACTAAGTCCTAATGGTCTCCTTTTGCCCATGGCTAGTGCTTGCATTCCTCCAGAAAATATAAATCACATGTCATTAGCTACTCAAAGCTTAAAGGAGTTCCATGTTGTAGAGTCAGGAACAATGACACGATATGCTACAGGCTCTGGTAACTGTTTCCAACACCTGCATGCTCTACTGTCTTCTTGCTGCTTTTCAGTGTTAGTCCTGTTTGCACATTCATCTTTATCATATCCCTAATATTTATTCCTGTTATTCGCTTTTAATTTTCTTTCTAGGATGCTAGATTATCTGTATTCTTTTCCATTTTAGATTATTTGAAGGAGATTCTGTGCTCTTTGAATGATTTCTAAGTTATGTTTAATTCTATATTCTGTTCTATTTTTATTAAATCACTTCATGTATTACATGTTAGTATTTACTATTTTTGTTTTTCTTAGGTCTCTCCAACTCAACTACAAGTACTATAAATTAAAGCTTATTCTCACCTCCACTCTGCTCTCTGAATCCCCAGGATAGTTCATTACACATAACATACAATCTTTCATTTGGAGATGGATAAGTAGCTATACTTCATTTCTCCTCCTACATCTTTACTGAGCTCAGTTTCCCTATATTGTTGCGTCATTACCAGTCCTCCTTGATCCTTCTTCCTTCCCTCCTTCCATACAGTGGTACTACATTGAATATTATTAGCAGCATAAAAACCAGACAGGGAATTTTAAGTTGCTGACTCTGTGGCACTGAATAGACTGAGCTCAGCAGCAAAGTGCCGGGAGCAAATGTGATTGCCTTTGGAAGAGACCCCCTTCTAATCACCTCAGATTAGAAACATCATTGGCTATGTTGCCTCCCAAGGTTACAGCAGAACTTAATCTCATTTCTGTTAATAGTAAATGCCCCTTGTTCGACTATAATTAGTCACTGTGGAGCTTGAGAAAGGTCATTTGGTTGAAATATGAGACTGCAATTTGTTTAAAGGGGGAAAAAGGCAGAGAAAATTATCTTTCCACAATTCATTAGCTCAGGTCACAGTTGCCCCAGGCATCCTGAGCATGTGTGGTAGACAGCTACAGTCAGAATGTATGCTTGGCTCTGGGGACAGACACAAGCTCACAAAGCTGGTGTTAATGTCAACCACATAGAAGTTATGTTCTTTCATCTCAAAATACTATATTGAAAAGTAACAATTACTTTACTTTATCACAAATGGGACAAGGCTGATGCAAGGCATAGCATGTTCACAAATAGCTGGGTTATGGGGAGTGTAGTTTGCTATGTCTGGGGAGCTGATGGGATGCAAGCAGGACTGTTCTTTTGCTCCTATTTTGGTTTTATTGGCAAGCCAATAAAAACTATGGTCATACACTTCTAATTTTATTTAAGAAGCAATTAGTTTTTAGAAGACACCCTGGTATTGATTATTAGCCAACAATATATCTACAAAAATAGAAAAGGTCCTTTATTACACAACTCAATCAATAATGTATTTATTCAGTTGCTTGTAGTATACAATTGCATTCTACAAGTGTAGTAGGTTTTTCACAGAAAAATTATAATTCTTTTGCCATTCATAATGACATTGAATACTTGCTAAACAATAAAGGGTAAATTTTTACAGTAGTTGTCTTTTAGAGACAAAGTCTATGAAGCAGTGGAGTACAATGTTATTGCTACCTGGTTAACGATACTCCCTTCTTGAACGTGAGAATGTTAATATGATTTTAAAGGTTATACACATTTGTTGCATTTTTGTTTCCGTTTTCAATTTCCAAGCTAATGGAATGCAAGGCTGTTTGCTCATTTCTTATTGAGACTCTAAACTGTGCACATATTGCTAGCATATAGCAGTCATAGTCCTTGTGCATGTTTATCATCACTGTGCATAATGTAAGGTGTGTTGAAGCCTAGAAGATTAATAATGAATTTTACACTTAAGTCAGAGGTTTAATGAATGAGTAAGGTTGGTTGCAATGTGCAAGAGGAAATTTTTGTATGTTTTGTCATCAATCATTACTGTAAATCCATACTGACAGTTATAGCAATGACAAGGGAAATTAATAAATATTTAGAGCTATGAAAACTAAGACAATAAAAGTTAATGCTCAATTTTGTGAATCCTCCATAATTACAGTAGGGAAAATAATTCTATAATCTAGCTTACAAATTCCACTATAACTACTCCTAAAGCAAGTAGCAACAGGAGCCAAAATATTTAGAACCATCTTGGTTTTGCATGAATAGAATCTTCCATTAACGAAGCTACATTTACCTTAACATCCTAAAACGAAACATCAGAACACGTTGGTTTTCTTGTGGAAATACTTGATGTCTATTTTGTTTACTTCAATATAAGCACAATGGGTTTGGGGGTTTGGCAACTTGCCTTTGCAGAGAATCAAAACAAGGTGAGATATTTAAGATGTTAGCAGGAGAGTTCTCAATTAAAGACGGCCTGGAGTTGAAGCATAAATGCAAGTAAACACTTACAAATGAAATAAATAGTTGCTATCTCCAAAGGAATCTCACTTCCCATTGAGATACAAACCACTCTTAAGGCCAGGCTCCATGTCCTACAGTGGATAGTCAGCAGAAAATGAACTCAATGGCATCTTTGGAGCTTATCTGATAATATTGTGTCAGTGATTTTTTTTTTAACCTCACAGGTCCTGTGCATATATAATATGGCTTCTGGTTTTATATATTTATGGGATTTCTTTGTAGGGAAATGTGTTTATCTCTGCATATATATGTGTTTTTCATTTTTATTTTTGTTTGTTTTGTCCTATTCTAGCATATTTGTTTTTGTTTTATCTTATCACATTCTGTTATTATTCCTTAGATGCCTGTTTAGATTTTTAGGTGATAGAGAAAAATATGTGGATCTGGGTGGGAGGAGAAATGGGGAGAAACTGGGAGAGGTTGGAATGGAAATCATATTCACAGTATCTTCTATGAAAAGAAATCTATTTTCAATAAAAGAAAAGAAAACAAAATATATAGAGACATAAATATAATATTGATGAACATGTGTGTATTTCAATATAAACTAAAGTCTCAGAGGGATAAAATTACAACAGTGTGAAGGTCAAAATACATGAGTTACATAAATATATTCTATCCCGAATTTTAAGTAAAATACCAACAGTTAGCTGGGTGGCGATAGTGCACACATTTAATCCCAGCACTTGGGAGGCAGAGCTAGGCAGATCTCTGTGAGTTTGAGGCCAGCTTGGTCTACAGAGTGAGATGCAGGACAGGCACCAAAACTACAAGGAGAAAACCTGTCTCGAAAAACCAAAAGAAAAAAAAAATGCCACCATTTTACATACAGCTACTAAGAACTTGAAATACAGCTAATATGATTACAGACTTGGCATTTTGATTTCATTTCATTTCAATTTATTTTCTTTGAAGTTAAAATAGCTATGTATGACTTTTGACTACTATGCTGAACAGTCTAGTTAGATACAAATCTTACAAAAATGAAATTTGTATCACCATAATAAAGAGTATCAAATAAAGGCATCATATACTGCACCATCCATTCCTCAGCAAATCCATATGCTGAACAAAATTATGTGCCCATCTCTGAGTGACGACTATGTACACCATTTTGTCCCTGATTCAAACCCTAAAGCCTCATCCACTACCCATTTTGTAACTGAGCTGATTTGTACCAACCAGAACTAACTGTTCAGTTTTTAAAATAATGTTTTTCTTATTTTATTCATTGAAAACCTTATAGATTCAAACAGTGTATTTTGATCATATCCTCCGAAACTGACCTCCCTCCAATTCTCCCTAGTTTCTCGTTTCTCATCACTCTCCTAGTTACATGCCCTCCATTTTTGTTGTTCTCAATACCACCTGAGTCTCATTAGTGTTTCCCAAACATACAGTGAGATGGGACCACCCACTCAGACATGGGCAATCTACTGTCAGCCACACCCCTTAAGGAGAGTAACTGCCCTCTTTCAGGAGCCATCAACTGATACTAGCTTTACTGTCATAGCTGAGGGTGACTTTGAATTTCTGAACCCTACCTCTGCTTCCACCACCCACCATGAGTATTGTGATTCTAGGCATGAATTACCACACCATGTTTTCACAGTGCTGGGGATTAATCTCTGGGCTCTATACCTGCCAGGCAAGCATTCTACAAACTGAGCTACAGTTCCAGCTCCCTCTTACTGATTTCTATATTTCATTTCCATCTGGCCAATTTTTTAAATGATCTTTTTTTTTTTCCCTTCAGCCTTCTATGTGACTTTCTGCCCATTAAATACATAATCTTGACCCTTCTTATTCTCTTAAACGGGAACTATTAATCCCCATGAAAATGAGGCTTGGGGATTCAATGTGAGTCAAGGGTTGATGTTCTGACTTCGCTTTTAGTGTACACATTGTTCAATGTTGTTCTCACCCCCTCTGCCACTTGGCAACTCTGCAGTCATGCAAATTGTTTAACCCATGTGTTTGCATTGGTGGCTAAGCTTCCATTGTAGTACAACCAAGATTTCAGTGACAACTCTTTATTTAAAGGGTAGAGTTTTAGAAGAAATGATTAAGCATGGATGAAACAACTGAAAGCGATATCTAAAGCAGAAATGCCCCCAACTGCTATTGTCCTTTTATTACTGATTTCATTGCACAGACCATAGTCACACATTTTGTCTCATTTAATTTTATTAGGAGGGTCTCTTTCATAGTTACTTTGGCCACAATAATCACTCCAACAGCTTTGAGGCTACAAATAACAATCAATTAAATCTCTATCGAGTCTAGATACTGGCAAACATGTTCCAAGTTTGACTTTGGTCACAGTTGTGATCACTCATGCATTTGAAGTATCTCTCCCCTTATTTGCCTGATATAGAGATCCTTGACTGAGTGAGTCTTCTACATTTCATGTATGTTTTATTCTTCAGTAGGCTGTCCTAGACAAGATACACCAAATATAACTGCAGATGGCCCATGAGGAATTCACCTCCCAGCTGTTGATTACATTGCATCTTTGCTCCTGTTTGCTGAAGCAATTCACTTGGCTGTATCCAATACTAGAGTAGAGGAATGTACAGAGTAAACTTATAGGATACATTTGATTGGGTGAAGGCAGACAATGGAGTAATTAATGCAATAAAATTGCATAAAATCAGTATACTATACCTCAGTGCCCATATGTTGATCACAATTATTTATAACCCTCAGTGGAAAAGAAAAAGAAAACAAACAAACAAACAAACAAAAAAACAACAAAAAGACATCTTAGATAATTGATTCTCAGTCTCACTCACCCACCCAAATTTTTCTAAGTCTTGTGATTTATAGCAGGTCTTCAAGTATATCTTCATATACTTGGGCCCCTTTTTATAGGGAAATATATGGACCTAGACAACACAGCATCTCTTCTTTCTACCATGTCAGTTACCTTATGACTGTGAGTAAACATCTAGCATTAGACAACTTAAAGGGAGGAGAAACTTTTTGCATACAGCTTGAGAGGATGTGGGGATTTAGGGAAGAAAGATGGCAGTGGACAAGTTCTGTTTGGCTTGTATTTCTTATGTCATTATACCTCACATCTCGGTAGAACATGAAGCAGAGATGAATTACAAAGACCGGCTGGTTTTATTTTCCTTCCTATTTCATTTAGTCTAAGGCCTCTGCCTAAGGGACAGTACTGCTCACATTCTGAGTGGTTAATTCCCTCTTAGTTAATCCTATCTGGGAATTCTCTCACAGATGTACTCAAAGTCATGCCCTTTCAAAGCTCTAAGCATTCATTAATCCCTTCAAATGGAAAATCAAAATTAACCATCAAAATTCTACCAGGGTCGAGCCAAACAAATCACATTAGACCCTAACATCTATCTCAGAGTACCATGTTCATTTCACAATGCAACATTTATTTTTTTAAGGTCCACATAGTCTTAAATATTCAACACTACTCAAATGTCCAAAGTTCAAGTCTCTTTAGAGATCCAGTCCAAACTCTTAATTGTTAGCCTAATTAAAACAAAGCAAAACATAAATAAAAAACCATTTCTTAAGTGTTTCATACTTCCAATATAAAATGGCTGAGAGTAAACATTCCTATTCAATTAAGAAAAAAAAAGGGAGAATATCAAGGAATGATGAGGTCATAAAACCAAATTACAAATCTCAGCAAGGCAAACATCAGATCCTGCAACTTCATTTTTAACATCTGAGCTCTTAACCGTATCACCTGGACTCCATGGACTTGAAGTCTAGTCTGCCTTTCTGAGCTTTTTGCCCATGGCAGATGTGACATTCCTTGTGCCCATTTCACCTCATTCCTGAAGCTTTCTTCCACAAATATCCCATATTTCTTGCATCGCCAATATCCTGATTCCTCCACTGCAATTTGGGATTTTCCTTCCCAGCTTCACTGAACGCCTGATTATCACAACTATGCCTTCAAATACAACTATAAAACAGAAGCAAGCTATCTGTGATAGGCACTTGACTCCCACTAATAAAAACAGCAAAAAGAACAGAAATCTGAAGTAGAACTTGCTCTTAGCTCCAACATAAGGAACAAGGGTGCATCTATACCAGTCAAAGTTCAGCTGCCCTAACTGTAAGTGCTAACTGTTAAGTGTAAAATACTGCTTTAACTGTAAACTCTCACAGTCTTTGTATACTGTCCATATCAAAGATAATGTAAATCTCATAAGCTATTTTATCTGTACAAAGTTGAAACTTAAAGTTTTAATAACGTTTGGTCGTTGTTATTGGTGTTTTCTTTTCTTTACATAAGACAGGATTTCATGTAGATCATACTGGCCTTGAAAAACATTGCTATATTTATCAGAGGAAGACCTTGAACTATTGGTCCTGTATCCATTTTCCTGTTCATCATGCCTGACTTTTAATAATATTATGTTATTTCTTATTATTTTTTAGCCCTTGTGCATCCCTTAAAATAGTCTGGGCTTTCTATGAATGTGATATGACTGATTATATTGAAATCAAACCACTCACAGGTGAATATATGCATTCATGTGTGCACAAATAATCACACCCGTGTGTGCACACACACATGGAGGGAATTTTCTGGGGAGATAATACTTTCTATAGGCCTCTACTTTCATCATCTTGTTGTTCTAAGTATTACTAGCTGAGCTCAAAATGAGAGTCAAGAAGAATTACCTAGTCAAAAGGTAAGGAAGACAGCCACATGATGTATATTTTAAAGAATGGTCACAAGTGATAAACTCTATATCCCTTCCTAGTATCTCACTGATCATTTACGTGACTAATACTGTGCTCTTTACACTATCTGTTTTGGGTTAACTAGGCAAAACACGGACCATAGAGCTGTAAACCATCTAAAAGATTCCTATTTGAAATATCTTTGTTTCTTTTTTCTGTGAATTAGCAAGATTGATAAACAAATTATAATTGGCCCTTAAACATATCTTCAATTAATTAATTGTTTACAGTAAGGTAAGAAATGCTTATATTTTCAACCAATTCTTCCCTACTACTCAAATATACCTTATTTCATCAAACACTGTAGAAAATCATTATGTATTGAGTTTTGTTTTATTGTTTTGTAGGTAAAGGTAGCCATGAAACTATGTCTATGTCACAGGACCAACTTTTGTCTTCTTGAGTTCAGGCATCAGGTTCTACATCCTCCTATTTTCAAACATAAGCTTGAATACAGTGAAGGCATATTGAAAGACACACAGAGTGTAGATTATTATTATTGTAGGATATTGTATCATAACATCTAACTTATTTAGACCTTAAGGAAGAAGTTTATTAGAAATGCTATCCTTTTTAATTTAAAACTTCAAGCAAGAAAAAGAAGAGCTCTTACTACTCTTCCAGGCACAGCTGTTTAGATGCCTTTCATTTAAAACTGTACACTGAATATAAATTGAGCTTCTCTTATTTCTATCACTATGGTAACCAAGTGAAATTGCTTATATAATAATTATTTACCCTTGGTCTTGAATCATAAATTTGATCAAGCCCATTAAATCCTAGGAAATGTGATGGCTAAATGGTGATATCCCTATGTATAGAGTCATTTCACTGACTAATCTGGTTGAAAGGAATGTAATAGTGATCTAAATTTATGCAGAGGAGAAAAAATATGAGTTGGAGAGCTTTGAACTTTTTGGAAGCACATAGTACCATTTTCCAATGTCTGGATACAGTGAGTATCTCCTGCATGCAAGAGCTGTGCAATTTGTTAAGAAATTACCCAAATGACTTATGCCTTAAATTAACACTCTACAAAGTGCAATGCAGGGACACTTTGCTCATCCTGGGTGAAGTGAGGAGGGGAGTGGACCTGCCTTGACTGAATCTACCAGGATGAGCTGAATCCCCAGGGGAATCCTTGCCTTGGAGGAGATGGGAATGGAGGGTGTGGGGGTGGGTGGGAGGAGGGAGGACAGGGGAATCCATAGCTGATATGTAAAATTAAATTGAATTATAAAATTAAAAAAATAAAAACAATTTTCAAGATTAAAATATAAAAACCTAAAGCATCGGTGTGTTCTTTCAACATAGGGAAGCAAACAAATATACTTAAAAGGGAGAAGCCAATTCACATGATTGCTGTTTTACTGAAACATTATGCTTACACAAGAAAACAGAACAGAATAAAATCATAAGGCTACAATGCCAGTGAGCAACACCAATTACATGTTTATTTAAAGAATATGAAACTGAATTGCAATTTGAATCCACACTAAATTAGTGTATTTTGATAATTATAATAATTATTTATGTGTCACCAGGGATCAAAAACAGATTTCCTGTATACTAAGCAAGCATCCTAGCACTGTACTGTGTCTCTAGGCTCTCATATACTTACTATTTCTTAAAGATTGTAGATAATAAGCCCAGGGAAGAGTAAATCAAAGTTGGTAAATCATCTCCCTGCTTCTGAGTGCTTCTCTGTGAATTTTTAGGAAGTCAACATTAATTCAGTTGTTCAGTGTTAAGTTTCAAACCCAGAACAAGAGGCTTAGGTACCTATTTAATGTATTAAATTGGACATGGCCACCAAGTTCTCCCAGCACCCCTCAGTCCCTACCTGTATAGAGTATGCCTACTACATCCTGCTCTTTACCCTGACATTTCCAACCTAGTGACTGTGGTGCCCTTCCTGCAGAGGCTATTCCATGTATAATCCAGATAATTTGATTACCCACCCCTTTCATTTCTTTAATTCCTGACTACTGTGCCTGGTTCTCCTCTCCCCATCTCCCTTCCCTTCTTCTCTTCACTTCACCCATCTCAGCCTGGTCATATTCACTTCAGACTTTCCCAGATATCCCGTTTCTGACTATGATCTCCCACTTATCTATTACAACTTTTCTCCTCCACTAAATGTAGGGGCAGTCATGTCCTTTCCTTTCTTTTTTTAAATTTTTTTTCATTCAAATAGTATTCACCCTATATAGCATACAACATAAATGATACTATATGATTAGTCATGTATATAATTATATAGATAATTATTATATATATTATGCTACTTGAGTAGACAATACCTTATCCCAAAAGCCATGCACCATCTAACAGAACCCTAGCACCAGGCATGAGACATCTCTTTTAAAATTGGTAGTCAGGCCCACAGCTTGGAAAGCTGCATGGGACCAAATTAGGTCCTCTACATATGTATGGCAGTTGTGTAGCTTGGTCTATTTGTGGGATTTAAGTGTCTTTTGGAAACCTATTCCTCATACTGGGTTTCCTCACCCAGTCTTAGTACAAAAGTTGGAGCTTAGCTCTATCTCAACTTGATATGCCATGCTTTGTTACTCATGGAAGTCCTGCCCCTTTCTTAACAGAAACAGAGGAGGAGTGGATGAGAAAGAGGCAGATGGGAGGCGGGGGTGGTGAGGGAATGGCAGGAGAGCATGGAGGGGAAACTGGTTGGGATGTAAAAATAAAAAAAAAAATAAAATAAAATGTTGTTGTTCAGGAAAGTTGAAGAGACTCCCAAAACAATATAGGTTCTTGCTGTTGTCTTTAGTTGCCTCCCCAAGGTAGATGGTAAGTCCTTATTGCTAAAGGCACCATGCAGTTGAGACACAGGACTCAGAGAACTCAAGCTGGATCTGACATAAACGTGTCCTTCCTGAAGACTAGTTTTTTGTTTGTTTGTTTTTAGTACTGAAAGGTACTATGCAAGCTACCAAGGAAAGGAAGCCATGAGCAATCACATCAGCTATGATACTTATGAACCACAACAGTGACCAGAATGGGAAGATATCACTGAAGGTATGTTAATGACAAACATAGTTTGTAGGTAACTATCAGCTGTCTAACAATTACTAAGGCCTACTGATCAATATGAGGAAATTCATGCCTCTTACTGGAAACCTAGTTAACCACCCAGAGCTAGTAAGATCAGGGATCCTAGAAGTGTACCTATTACTTCCAGTTTACTAGACCAACATAATCCTTAACTGCATTCTTAATATTGATCCTTATACTCATAGATAAAAGTAGTTCTTATCTTTCATCAAAGAAGCTTATCCTTGTAGCAGTCCCTCATAGAAAACCAAAAGTGGGGAAATGCTGGAAGAACTGGCCATGGTTTGTCCAACCCCAATGGATACATCTAAAACAAAACTACTGCATGTAAGGCACAGGGAGCACCATATATGAGGCTGTTGAATAATTTTAAGAGTGAGAGGACCTGGACATCTGCTACGAGAGTCTAGAAATGACAAGCAAACCACATCCATAGTACTGCAACAATATGGCTGCTTAAACAAGACTCAGAAATGACAATACCTATAGACATGCTAATGAAGAAGAAGGAATTATTACAACTCATGGTTCTCTAGCCCTTGACAAAGAACAATAGACAAGTAATATCAGCTGAGAGGGTGAGACTTAGACCTTCCCAGGGGTGAGCCTCTTGTTGGTTATATAATACCAAGTGGTCAGACCCGAAATCACCTACTCATAAACAATATACTCATCAGGTTGTATGTGTATGTGTATGTTTGGGTGTGTTCATGTACACACTATATGCATTTATATGTGGAAAAATATTAATCAAATTACAGTAGCCATAAATTTGAGAGGGAATAAGGGGAGCCTTGTGTGGAGCTAGAGAGAAAGGGGAACATGGGGAAAACTTGTGGGAGGAAAGACAAAGGAAGAAAGTGATATGATTGTATTTTCATTAAAGTTTTAGAGTGAAAACAAGTATTCATCACATCAAAAGCAAAGAATAGGCAATCATATTGATGTTAGAATAGGAAAAATTCAGGAAATTGAGATGTAAAGGTAGGCATAAAATTTAGAGAAATGTAGTGGCAAGGGAGTGGCCTTATTTAGACATCTCAAAGAAGTAGCAAGGGCTACACAGTTCTCAAACTTCTTTTTACCTAATGCAGATCACGTGACTTCATTTGTCTGACTGCATCCATCCCATACCTGGTATAGTCCATGTGATTATACCTCTCCGTCACAGAGCACAGTCCTTCTGACTGTACACTATCCTCAACCTCAGATTCTACACAGTCTGAGAAAGTGAATATTCCCCTTTCACACATGAGGCCAGGGAGGTTTAGAGTGGTCTGGCACAAGTGAAAAGATCATATGAGTATAAAGGAAGCTGGGAGTAAAACTCAAGATTTTCTGAATTCTCAACCCAAATTTACTTTCTTCATTATTGTGAATTTGAGTTTAATAGTTGTGGCCCTCAGGCTCCCGACTCTGCTCAGAACAGTGCTATCCAAATCTATTTCAAATAGCAGCACCCCAAGGTATAAGTATCTTAGAGGGGAACTTCAGTCAATTCTCCAAAAATACCAAAATATTTGTGTTTTGTAATCTCAGCACTTGTTTGGCCAAGGCAAAATAGCCAGTTAAGGCTACAGAGTAAACCCTGTGTTCACACAACCGAACAAAAAGTAAAACCAAACCAACAAGAAAGTAAGAGGAAGAAAAGAAAACAAAGTTTGCCTGGCTCATTGACTCATGGTTGTGAGAAGTTCAGGAAGCCCCTGCCGTATTTGTTGTCAGCCAAGGACATACTGTCTTGCTGTACCTAAAATTAGGAGAGAAATCTTATAGCAAAGTTCATCAAGCATACTAACCTTTTTTATTACTAAAGCATTGATATTTTCTGAGCAGGTTCTTTCATGCCCTTATATATTTCAAATTGACTTTCAATATCGCATGTCCAAACACCAATAAATTTGAGTGATGTTTTTCACATGAACTTTGGGGTACCATCGTCTGACCACAACAAGTAATATACTTTGCTGATGTGCTGCTAAGCTTTTATTTGTTTATATATAATATAATCAACATATAATATATATAATATAATTACCTTTTGTCCTATAAATCAATAACACTTCAATATTACTTAGTAGAGTACACAAATATATAACTTGGCTCCACAGAAACTCTGATCTTTTATGCAGCTTATGTAGTGCCTTAGACATTTTCCAATTATCTTTCTTTAACATGCATATGTTTTTCAGCTTGATAGCTAGCCAGATAAAATGGATAAGCAGCTTAAAATAATTTTTAAATGCATTTTAACATGTGTTATAAGTTAAAAGTTAAATATTCTTATAGCTGGGATTTTTTCTCTCTGATTAATTTTCACATTATCATTCCACCTAAGAGGTCAACATTAAAATTGTATCTCTGTCCTCACGAATTTATTCTTTTGAAAAATATTGACATAGACCTGTGAGTATATAAAAATGATGCTGACACTATAAATGGAGTTTATGTGTGTGATTGAATATGGATCTCTATGACAAAGAAAGACCAACACTTTAGAAAGCAAGAGACTTGTACTTGTGCAATATAAGGTATAAAATATTATTTAGAAATGTGTGTGAATTTACAATTTTTTTCCATTACTTCTGAGGTAGACTTATAATATTTTGAGAGAGCATTAGCTGGGACATTAGGATAAGTTTGGGTTGATAGAGTTCTGATTTTATAGTCATGCTATAAAGGACAAGGGAAAGAGACATGTTGTCTTACATAGTAACATCACTGAAAGTTAACCAATGAAGAGGGGAAGTAGAAATGACAGAGTGGAATATTTAGGAAGAAAGAAAAGAAAGAATGTTCACTGGCTTTGTACCTGGACAATCCTAAAATATAAGTGACAAAAGGGACAGGGTGGGGCAGTATTCATCATAAGCTTGAGAGCTGTAGATATCTGAGTCAATGGAGGTTAAAAACAAAAATCCCCAGTGACTAAAGTTGATGAGAATTTCCTTAAATATTTTTCAGCCGTTTGAGATTCTCCTGTTGAGAATTCTCTATTTAGATTTGTACCCTATGATTTTTATTATATTTGTGTTTTAATTTTACACATCAGCCATGGGTTCCCCTGCCCTCTCCCCTCCTGCCACCGTCCCCACCTTCCCCCCAGCCCCTCCCCTCCATTCCCAACTCCTCCAGGGCCAAGACTCCCCTGGAGTGTCCCTGCATAGGCCCCAGGCTCCAAACAGCCAGCTCATGCACTAAGGACAGGTCCAGGTCCCACTGCCTGGGTGCCTTCCAAACAGTTCAAGCTATTCAATTGCCTCACTTATCCAGAGGACCTGATCCAGTTGGGGGCTCCACAGCTTTTGGTTCATAATTCATGTGTTTCTATTAGTTTGACTATTTGTCCCTGTGCTTTTTCTAATCTTGGTCTCAACAATTCACACTCTTATAGTCCCTCCTCTTTCTTGACAATTAGAGTCCTGGAGCTCCACCTAGGGCCTGGCTGAGGATCTCTGCATCCACTTCCATCAGTTATTGGATGAAAGTTCCAGCACAACAGTTAGGGTGTTTGGTCATCTGATCACCACAATAGGTCAGTTTAGGCTTTCTTTCGACCATTGCCAGTAGTCTACAGTGAATGTATCACTGTGGATTTCTGGGGACTTCTCTAGCACTTTGCTTCTTCCTGTTCTCATGTGGTCTTCATTTATCACGGTCTGTTATTCATTGTTCTCCCTTTCTATTCTTGATCCAGCTTGGATCTCCTGATCTCCTAAGCTCTCTTTCCCTCAAATCTTGCCCTTCATTACTCCCACTGTCATCCAGGTTGTTCATGTAGATTTCATCCATTTCTCTGTCATTGGGTGATCCCTGTGTCTTTCTTAGGTTCCTGTTTTCTAGGTAGCCTCCCTGGAGTTGTGAGTAGCAGTCTAGTCATCTTTGTTTTACATCTAGTATCCTCCTATGAGTGAGTACATACCATGTTTGTATTTCTGAGTCTGGGTTACCTCACTCAGGAAGATTTTTTTCTAGTTTCATCTATTTGCCTGCAAACCTCATGATGTCATTGTTTTTCTCTGCTGAGTAGTACTCCATTGTGTATATGTACCATATTTTCTTTATCCATTCTTCAGTTGAAGGGCATCTAGGTTGTTTCCAGGTTCTGGCTATTACAAACAATGCTGCTATGAACATAGCTGAGCAAATATCCCTAAGGAAATAGAATCAGTCATTAAAAGTCTCCCAACCAAAAAAAGCCCAGGACCAGATGGTTTCAGCGCAGAATTCTACCAGCTCTTCAAAGAAGACTTAATACCAATACTCTTTAAATTGTTCCACACAATAGAAGCAGAAGGAATATTACCAAACTCCTTCTATGAGGCTACAATTTCCCTGATTCCTAAACCAAACAAAGATGCAACAAAGAAAGAGAACTACAGACCGATCTCACTCGTGAACACTGATGCAAAATAATCAATAAAATACTGGCAAACAGACTCCAAGAACACATCAAAACAATCATCCACCATGATCAAGTAGGCTTCATCCCAGGGATGCAAGGGTGGTTCAACATGTGAAAGTCCTTCAGTGTTGTACCCTATTTTTAATTAGATTATTTGGTAATTTGATGCCTAGTTTCTTGAGTTCTTTAGATATTTTTCCATTCTGTAGGCTTCCATTTTGTTTTATTTACCATGTCCTTTGCCTTGCAGAAGCATCTCAGTTAGTTTCAGGAGGTCCCTTTTTTTTTTTTTTTTTTTGGTTTTTGAGACAGGGTTTCTCTGTGTAGCTTTGTGCCTTTCCTGGACCTCGATCAGTAGACCATGCTGACCTCAAACTCACAAAGATCCACCTGCCTCTGCCTCCCGAGTGCTGGGATTAAAGGTGTGAGCCACCACCACCAGCCTCACTTTCTCTTCTATCAGATTCAGTGTAAGTGGATTTATGTTGAGGGCTTTGATCCACTTAAACTTCAGTTTTGTGCATGGTGATAGGTATGGATCTATCTGCAATCTTCTACATATCAACTTCCAGTTATGCCAGCACAATTTGTTGAAGATGATTTCTTTTTTCTATTGTATAATTTACTAGTGACTATCCTAATTGTCATCATAGAACCTTCATCCAGTAACTGATGGAAGTAGATGTAGAGATCCACAGGCAAGCACTGGGCCAAGCTTCTGGAGTCCATTCAAATAGAAGGAGAGGGTATTATATGAGCAATGGAGGTCAAGGTCATGATGGAGAAACCCACATAGAAAGCTGATCTGAGCTAGTGGTAGATCAGGCACTCTCAACTGACAGCTGGTAAGCATGTATGGGACCTAACTAGGCCCTATGAATGGAGGTGACAGTTATGCCGCTTGATCTGTTTGAGGGACCCCTGGTAGTGGGACAAGAATTTATCCCTGGTGTAAATTGAGTTTTTGGAGCCCATTCTCTATGGTAGGATACCTTGCTCAGCCTTGATGCAGGGTAAGGGGCTTGGTCTTGTCTCAACTTGATAGGCCAGGCTTTGTTGCCTCCCATGGGAGGCCTTACCCTTTCTGAGGAGTGGATGGGGGAGGGGTAGAAAGCAATTGGGGGAGAAGATAGGAAGAAAGGGTGGAGGGGAAGAAATTGTCATTGGTATGAACAATTCAAAAATACATTTCTTGAAAATGTGTAGGCATTCCTTATAATGTTTCCTGACTACCCAACAGCTCTTCAATTACTCTAGACAGGTACAAAATACTATTCATATTCTATTTCACATTAAACATTTCATTTATTTTTATTATTCTAATGAAACTCATATACTCATCTACCTTGTAGGATGAATGAAGATGAACTAAGTATCTTATGAAAATGAACAGAAATTAAAGAGCATATTGTGAGGTGCTTTGCGCTATTAGTTTTGAGCTATGAGTGCAAATTATTATTATTGTGGGACCATATTCTGCCAAATGTTTTTAATGTAATATGTTTATTAATGGCAGGATATAGTATATTGCCACTAAAAGTGCAGCAACTAAATGCTTTGTAGTATTCATTATAGAAGTCAAAGCTTGTTTAGCATTATTACTAAACATTTTGTAGAGATATGTATTGTGAAAAAGATTCGGATTTATAAAATATTATCATAACTTTAACACATGAACAAAGGCTATAGGTGTTTTTCTCTGAAGATTCTCAATATTATTTCTACTAAGACCATCTTTTTGCTAGTGCTTTTGTACACAGCCTGTGTGTGTGTGTGTGTGTGTGTGTGTGTGTGTGTGTGTGTGTGTGTGTGTTATGATAATTGAGGTCATATATGTAGGGAGACTGATTTGTTTTAAATTAGAAGTGGCTTTGTAGGCACTTATGGGAACTGTTAATGAAGTCTATAAATCATACAACAACCAAGGTGGAAGATAACTTTGCAATTTTTTGAGACTTTCTCATATATAAAGCAAATTAGGGACAGCGAATCCATAGACTCCAATTAACTCTAAGACATTATGCAATAGAGATACATTAAGGAGTAGAGTAAAGCTTGATAATAATCATGAAAAGCATTTAGTAAGTAGTGTCATTGAGCAACTGGGAAGAATTAAACTAAGCAAAGGCTAGACAGAATGGAAACAACATGGAGAAAGACATGGAGAGGATCAAGAACCTGCAAATATTTTAATGCTCCCAATGAAAATGCTATTTTCATGAAATGGAAATAAACTCTTTGAGTATCTGTTCTGTGTCTATAATTTTTATATTGGGGGGTTCCTTGGGTATTTAAGCAAAGATAACATTAGAATTATTGTTTTAGAGGAAATAGGTGAAGAACAGTAGAGAGATGAAATGGACAACTTCCAGGGCTTAGAAAGTTATTTTCTTAGTGAATAGGGCTACATGATAATTGAAGCCACAGAGGATTCATTGGCAATTATGATCAACCAAGCAAAGGGAATTAGTATTGGAAATGTGTTGGAAGAATTTTTGTTACCTCACCAAGCAATGAATCCCATCCAACACCTGGTGACCTTTATGGATAACTATTCATGTAGAACAAAGGACAAACTAAAAACAAGTGAGCCTTAATATTAATGTGCAGCTTAGTCATGGCCTTAGATAAAATACTTAATATTTTCAATTATCCATCATCATCATCATCATCCCCCACTTCATCATTCTTGATATTCTCATCATCAACCATACATTTAGTGGACAACTTTCTTCTTTCTTTTGTCATTTTATCATACTCTTCTAGTGTAGAAAGATAGAAGCCAAATTCTTAGTGGGAACTATATGTTGCATACTATGAATCACCTAAATTGGTCACTCTGGGTTTGTCCCTTTGTAAATTGAACATTATTGGTTGATCCTAAAAGCAGTTTTGAGACTTTGTCTTAACTTTAATGAACTACTCTTCAATGGCACTAAAATTTTAAATTTTACAGTGTGAAATTTCATGTGCTGTTTAAGATTGATAATAAATTATTTTTTTAAAAATGTAATGGTTACATAATGGATGACATCACCAGTGATGGATGAGACAGGAGGCAGTGAGATTGACTGGGATGCTGTGGAAATAAAATAGAAACCATGATCATTTTGCTAGACTCTGCTTATACCACGATTAAGGTCTGCAAAGGACAGGGCATAACTAAACATCATCTAATTATTTAATCTTCTTTGGACCTATCCTCATGGGGCTAGGTTCAAGAAAACAATTATATCACAAGAGTTATCAACTTTATTTTAGCAAGTAGTTTTATTTATGTATGTGTCTTTGATTTGTGTCAACTCCTCTCATTTGGAACCAGAACACAGACATTATTCAATAAAACAGACAAATCATTGATATTAACATGTTGTAAACATGGGACTTTGGAAACAATAAATATATAATAAAATAGTTTTATTTTAAATGATAGTTGTGCAGTTAGTGACAGTGACTGAGTTTGGGAGTTCTCAGGAATTAGATTGGAAGGAATTAAGAGACTAAAAGCTTTTTGGACTGTGGTAGTTTAATTAATTCAACTCACCTAGAACATAAAATTTTTTATTAATGCCAAGATATGGAATGATATTAAATTTCTATCATCATGGTTTCCAAAGAGATTTTAGAATAATAATTTTTCCAGAGAGAATATACTTTGTTGAGTTTAACAAAAGTCAGGCCTTAGAGAGGTTGGTAGATGGGTGGACAGTGAGAGAACCTGTATTGGAAAGGGATAAACTCATTCCAAGTTGAAGCTTGAACTTCAGACAAAATCCAGATTATTATCTTTCTATCTCTGATGACAGTGATTTTTCTTCTCCTTCTTCTTCTTCTTCTCCTCCTCCTCCTCCTCCTCCTCCTCCTCCTCCTCCTTCTTCTTCTTCTTCTTCTTGTTCTTCTTCTTCTTCTTCTTCTTCTTCTGATTATCTATCTATCTATCTATCTATCTATCTATCTATCTATCTACTTATCTATCTATCTACTTTATCTATCTATCTATCTATCTATCTATCTATCTATTTTTGTTTCTTTGAGACAGGACTTCTTTTTGTAGACCCAGCTATCCTGAAATTCATTCTGTAGACCATGTTGGACTTTGAACTCACAGAGATATCCTACTTCCACAACCTAGCCTGACAGTGATTTGTTTAATGCTATAAAACATACAGTTGGGGTATGAATACATAAAGCATAAAATGGAACAATGAAAGGAGAGAAGAATCTTAACCAAAGCATACCACTCTAATGTGTGACGTGCTGTTTCTGAGAAAGTATGTTTATATTTTCTTATGAGAAAACATTCCCACCAGATATATTGGACCTAAACAGCAGTTCTACCTCAATGCATTCACAGTTGACTACTTATGACAAACGCAGCCATGTTGATTATGCACATTTTACAAGCAGTACCCTGCTTTTGTTTAATTGTTGCTATGTTTTTTCCCAACTAGCACATGAACCTCCTAAGAACTATATCAGTTTTCCAGTTCTCTGGATCTCTCACACTTAAAAAAATAATTAACAATTTTGTGAATGCATCAGGATATGCACTCAATTTGGCATCAAAATACAAACTTGACATTCTGTTTTTATCCATTGTGAGAATCAAATGTGAGATATTTATCATTCAGAATCCATGGTAAAGCATGCTTTGAAAATAGGAGCTATGAAGGAGCCCTAGAAACAATTTATGTTAAACATCTTTCTTTAAAGTTAAGTATCTATATGCATTTTGTGCACTTATTCAGTGTCCTGCAATCATAATTTTTCAATCTCTAAGTAGAATTTTCAGCAAATCAGACAGGTTCTTCTTCAGAAAAATATCATTTTCTGACTTGGCACTCACAAGGCAAATGAGTGGTTTGAGTTTTTGAATCTCGGTTTGTTACTCCAAGTAAAAATGTCCATGCCCAAAGACTATTGTGAGGGGCAGTGCTTCCGTGTCCAAATCTTCTCTCAACATTGATATCATGATACAAATATTCATGCACTGAGTTTATGTAATGATATTTTAATGTCTGAATTGCTTCAGAGCTAGTGGCTGAGTCAACAGGAGAACTGGCATTTTCAAAAGTAGTCATCTGAGAACCTAGTAGTGATTATTATGATAATAATAATAATAATTATTGTTATATTATTTCAGTATATCTCTGCTTCTCTGTTGTATTTGTCATACAGTTTTCTTCATGAATTGGTTACATTTTCTTGTTGAGATGAAAAATCTGACCAGAAGGAAAGGTAAGGAAGGAAAGAGAAAAAGAGAAACAATTGATTTGGGATTATAGTTTAAGAAGGAATACAGTCTACCATGGAAGGAACATGTTACACTGCATCCACAGTCAGGCAACAGAGAGATGAAATGCTGGTTCTAGACTCAGTATCTTCTTTGATTTTTCAATCCAGCACCCCAGCTCTTAAATATTGTTGTTTATGCTCATGGTGAGCCTTCTGTGCTTTGTCAAACCCTCAACATGCCCAGATGCATGGTTCCATGTCAGTTAATGTCCCATCAAGTTTATAATGCAGCTCAACCACTGTACTGTGTGTGTTAGTAAAAATCTATGGGTGTCCCTCTACTCTATATCTCCAACATGGTTTGCCATTGCTTGGATTTAGTAAATGCTCCTCAAAGAACAACTCCTGGTAGACCTAAGTCTTAATCTATCTCTCCACATTCTAGACTTGCACAGACTCCCAATCGGTTCATCAATAATGATTAGAAAAAGCCTTGCTGACTGACCTTAGCATATATTGGTAAGGTCACAACACTTGCCAGAATTGTCTAGAGCAAGTAATTACAGGAATAAGTTTCAAGTGCTCAAGTGTCACTCACTGCCTACATTCGTTTCTCTAGTTCATTGTTCTCCATCATTACAATCCTCATACACAGTTGCCAGAAATCATTGCATGCCAAGAGCATATGAAGTCAGAATAACTAGATGGACTTATATACCAAGATAGCACATAATGAAGATATTATCTAATACTTTTGACCTCATTTCCAACCATCTACTATTTTTTAAGTCTGTTCTGAATTAGCACATAAGGAACACTATAGTATTTCATCTTTTCCTGGTTTAAAAGCTACAGCAGTTCTGTATTAGCAAATTCAGATATTTCTCTTTGCACGAACATTTTTCTTGAGTTATACCAATCTTTACAAAAATAATAACTATTACAAGACATTTTCACAGGCATCGGCTCAAGATAAAGTAACAGGCTTTTAAAGATAGAATTTTCTTTAAACAAATTCCAATGCGTTATCTTACTTCAAAAACACTGTGACCCGTGGACTGCTGAGTAATCAGTTCCTGTTCTCAATTGACTGGCAGGAAACCGCAAAAAGATGTGTGGTAGCTACTTCCCTTCATGTATCCAGAATTCTGCATTCTTGTAAGAAAGACACTAAATGGCTATGTCTGGAAGGGCGTGTCTGTTGTCTCAGCACTTGGAGACTGAGACAGGAATATTTGAAGTCATCCTGATGTGTATAGCAAAATTTGGGATCCGGCAAATGTATATATTTATAAGAGTGTGATCCTTCTGTACTTTTGCTATGAAAAATTATGCAAATTATCATTCTCCACTGTGGTGTGTAAGTTGTATTATGAATATAAGAATGCAACAAAAATTTAAGGAACATTTATTTCTTTTGAATAAATTAGTACATATAACAGGAATCTAAAATGAGTTCTTTACTATTGCTTTCTGCAGAACCATATAAAGACAGAAAGGAAATGTTTCTATCAAAGAATTCAGATGTTACACAATTTAGAAACCATTCACTAAAGCCACTTATCTTAGTGAGGCTTTTCCTTATATTTGGCACCTTCACCAAGAACAGGGATATACTTGTTAAGGGATGTTAAAAGATGGACGTCTCCTTTTGCCACTGTGAATGGTTATGGAGCTCTTTCTCAGCATTTCTCAGCAAGTCATGAGTGTTTCTTGTGTAATAATAACATTTTGGAGAGCTCTATACATTGTTAGATACAGTCGTTTTCATCTTTGCCCAGTGAGTTATAAAAGTATGAGTCCGTGTTATCGAACTAGGTCAGGCAAAAGTAATCTTGAATTACCACTAAGATTGAAGCAAGGTTGAGACTGTCCAAGGCAAAACTGAAGATCCAGGTCAGTGAAAGAATGTCTATTGCTATCTTCTTGAGCCTTGCATTCAGGAGAAACTACCACATTGTTAGTGAGATCCCAGGTGAATGGGTCTAGATATGACATCTGCCTGCCAGATGCCTGGGTACCCACACAGAAGTAGCCAGGTGGTCGAGTCATGGGATATACCATTAGAAATCTGCAGAACTATATTTGACAACCTTTTGAATATTTCTAAATCAAAAGTAAAAATGTATTGGTAGATAGAAATATACCTGTGTAACAATAGGGTATTGATTTGGGTCAATTCTGTGTGTGTGTGTGTGTGTGTGTGTGTGTGTGTGTGTGTGTGTAGGAAGGAGGGGATCCACAAGGGACACATATATTTTTTAATTTATTTCATTTCATTTTTGTATATATATATATATATATATATATATATATATATATATATATATAATATATATATATATTTTTAAATTTTTGAGATTATCATATAAACATATTTTTCCCTTCTCTTGTCCTCCAACCCCCCCCCCTTAAACCCTCCCACTCTCCTTCAAATCCATGGCATCTTGTCTCATTAACTGTCATTACATGCATACATCCACACATATGTATTTCCCTGAATATAACCTGCGCATATGTTTTTAGGGGTGACTATTTAAAACTGGACAACCAATTGATATGTTCTCTCCTGTTACTAGCTTTCCTCAGTTGAGTTGAGACCTCACAAGTTTTTGCTATCTAGTTTGGTATGTCCATTGGTGTTATCTTTGTTCAACTCACAGTATTTCATTTGTGTTGGTAATCCTTTTCGGGTTTGCCTTCTGACATTCATAGTAGTCACCTGTATATTTTTGAAGTTTTATTATAGTGTGTGTGTGTGTGTTGGGGGGAGGGTGTGCACATATGTGCAGATGTGGAGGCTAGACAATATAGGATGAGAATTCCCAGATCTGGAAGTACAGGATGTTCTAAACTACCTGCTGTGGAATCTGGGAACTTAACTGCAGTCTTCTGGAAGAGCAACAAGCTCTCTAACCACTGAGCCACCTCTTCAGCCTGCATATTCACTATAGACCTTAGAAAATTCTATTAACCTTTGAGGATAGCAATGCACTTTTTTTCTCTCCATTGCATGAAAATGGCATCCTCCTAAGAAATTCTAGGAGCCATCAATCCAAGCTTCATGGTATGGAAGGAAGAACCCACATTTGAAGCAGTGAGAATTATGTGTCCTGATTTTCTGAGAGATCAACAGGTTGCCCAGTTCGTTTATTATTTATATTCATTCTCAACATTAAACCAGCAGTACTAGAGGATGCTTATTTACAAATTCTGCCCTTTTACTGTTCTTTCATCCAATTACATTTGCTTTAGAGTTCTCCTTGTCATATATAGAAGCCAATCTCCCTTATTTCACTTTGATTTCAAAGGCAGTGTCTCTTACTTGTAAATCTTTATAAATCATTTATCAAATACAGAAAAATATAAAGAATGAGAGATATGTCAATCACACCTCCCTCCCAGCAATAACAACCACTATTTTTATATTTTGAGTTGTAAGAAATTTCCAAATTAAAACACAAAACTTAAGTGAAATTTTATTACACAATTGATATTAACCTGAAACACCACAGTTTCATATGGTTTAATTTAACACTCACACATTAGTCCATATACACTTTTTCAATTGAGTTCACAGGATATGTATATTTAGATAATATGCTAATTTCTAATAAGTACTATTGTACTTTGCATATTGTACATGAACACCACCCTAGCTGACAATACAGAGATTTCTTCACCTTAAGTTTCACACACACACACACACACACACACACACACACAGATTTCTACTTGTAATTTAAATATTTTAGAATTAACAAAGGACTATCAATGTTCTTGTTAGCAGCTCCATGTAGTTAAAAGGGAAGTTTATTTTGGGGCAACTTACAAGTAAAGGGATAGGTTACAGGGTCTGAGAGAGGTGAAGTGCAGTCCAGCTGTGTTCTCTAGAGAACTCTGCTCAGTCTACCTCCAGTGTTCAGGATCCAGGAACCAAGAGAACCAGCACATCTGGATCCCAGGTCTTAAGAGCTCCTGTCTCAGCCCTGCCTCCAAGGCATGACAGGTACCAGAAGCCTCACTGGGGGTAGTACTTCAGGGTCAAAGCTGGAAAAACTACCCACTACATCTCTCCCTTTTGTCTAAACAAGAAGGTTCTAACCTAATACAAAACTATATATAATAGAAATGATTATCAAATATAGTCCAGGAGGATAAGGGATAATGACCTGGACAAGATGGAACTACAACCAACATGAACAATATTAAACAAGAGACACATTCTAAAATCCAGAGAAGTCTGGAGCATGGGTAGATGGCATGTTATGGGAATGTTGTTCTGTATGCTGTGAATCTGTGTTGCTCTGATTTGGTTGATAAATAAAATGCTGATTGACCAGTAGCCAGGCAGGAAGTATAGTATAGGAGGGAGAGCAGAGAGGAGAATTCTGGGAACAGGAAGGCTGAGTTAGGAGTACCAGCCAGACACAGAGGAAGCAAGATGTGAAGACAGAACTGAGAAAAGGTACCAAGCTACATAGCTAAACATAAGTAAAAATTATAGGTTACTTTAAATGTAAGAGCTAGTCAGTGATAGGCCTGAGCTAATGGCCAAGAAGTTTTAATTAATATAAGCTTCTGAGTGATTATTTTATAAGTGGCTGTGGGGTCTCTGGAGCTAGACAAGACCAGAGAAAATTTAAACTATAAATATTTGACTTGAAGTGAGCTTAGGGGTTACACCCAAATATTGGATGCTGTAGATGTTTTTTACCATATTGTATTTCTTTTTAAAAAAAAAATGCTTGTGAGTCCTTGTACATGGAAAAAACTAGTTTTCTTTTGCATGCTGTATTGAAGAAACATCCCATTTAATCTACATTACCAAATATGATGGTTTTATATCTTATGATTGATGTCACTAAAAATGCTAGTAGTATTTGAGGTGCTTATACATTTTACCTGTCAAAAAGAGCAAAGAATGGAGGGATTTTAGTTCAAAGGTCTCATTTTCACTTACAGTTTTCTACGTTTAAGATACTTTTTCAGAAAACCATATTTGTACAATTGGATAATTGAATGAGTTCAGAATAATGCAGTCAATAATTGTGTCTGCTGCAAATGTGAGCATTTTGTTGAATTTATTATGATTTCAACAACATTTATTAAAGAGATCAAATGGAGTCAGGAAAGGGAAAAAAGGGACAGACTGCATGTATTAAGGGCCATTTGAGGGATAGTGTGGAAAACCTAATATAGTAAAAGCATCCTGAAATACATACATGCTGATCTGATTTAAAGTGATCTGAATTAAATCACAAAATAAAGAGGAAGACAGATCGCAACAGGACATCTCTTGTCACCAAATCAAGCTTCCAGTACCAAGAATGAGTTGTATTGGATTGAGTGTTTTGTAAAAGGGGTCCCATCTGATCCCTCAAATAACTCAGGCTGTTGTGGTGATGTACTATGTCTCCTAATATATTGTGTACTCTAATAAAACTCATCTGGGATCAGAGAACACAACAGCCACTAGATTAAACATAAAGGCCAGGTAATGGTGACACACACCTTTAATCCCAGGACTTGAGATCTCATGTTTTGTTTGGTAAAGACACACACCTTTAATCTCAGGAAGTCATGGCAGGAAGTAAAAAGGTATTAAGCTGTGAGGACCAAGAATTTTAGCAGCAGTTCAGCTGAGATCCATTCCAGTGAGGACTAAGAGGCTTTTTTTTTTTTTTTCTTGAGACAGGGTTTCTCTGTGTAGCTTTGGAGAGTGTCCTGGAACTCACTCTGTAACCCTGGCTGGCCTGGAACTCACAAAGATCTGCCTGCTTCTGCCTTCTGAGTGCTGGTATTAAAGGCATGCACCAACACCACTCCCAGGCTCAGAGGCTTTCAGTCTGAGGAAACAAGATCATCTGAGGAGTTGGTGAGGTGAGGTTGGCTGTGACTTGTCTGTCTCTCTGCTCTTTCAGAATTACACCAATATCTGGCTCGAGTTTTCTACTAATAAGACCATTTAGCATTTTGTGTTACAGACTGTAGCCAAGACTCTAGGTTGCTCTTCACAAACTAACAGTAAGGACCCTATTGCCGAAGACAACACTTACACAAAGCAATAAACATGGAGAAGATGAGCTGGGTGGGGCCTACATAGATCCTTTACCATTATGTGTTAACATCTTTGGTACAGGAAGATATTCTGCAAGCTACCAAAGGAGAAATGTAAACATGAAGCTAGCCACAACTCTTCAATTTACAATGGTGCCCTGCCTGCAATACATGCTAAGGCAATGGTGGAACAGAGCTTGTGGGAGTAACCAACCAAGAACTAATTTGACTTAAGGCCCACTCCATAAGAGAAACCCATACCCCACAGTACTTGGGTGCTCGAGAATCTGAGACTAGATGGTCCAGTGACTGAGGATAGAACCAATCATTATTGTTTTACTAAAGGAAAAACATAGCAATAAAAATCATCTTAATGACACTCTGATATACTTACAGGTCAGTTCCACATTCAGCTGTCATTGGATAAGTTTTCTTCTGCAGCAGACTGGAAGAAATACAGAAACCCACAGGTAGATAATATGCAGAGGGTGAGGGACTCTAGTTGGAGTTTTTCTGCCTGGCTCATAGTCAGGACAAATCTCTCTTACCCACCAGTCCCACAGTCGCTTAGACCCAACCAAGAAAGCACACAGAAACTTATATTGCTTACAAACTGTATGGCCGTGGCAGGCTGCTTGTTATCTACCTTTTCTATCTTACATTAACCTATTTATGTAAATCTATACTTTGCCACATAGCTTGTGGCTTATTGGTGTCTTTACATGTTGCTTCTCATGGCAGCTGCTGGCCATCTATCCCCTCCACCTTCCTGTTCCCAGCCTTCTCCTCTTCCTTGTCCCGCCTACCTTATCCTTCCTGCCTAGCTACTGGCCAATCAGTACTTTATTTATTTTAACCAATCAGAGCAACACACTTGACGTACAGAACATCCCACAGCACTTCCCCTTTAATAGAAATGGGCTAAATATAAGAGTAAAAGCTAGACAATGGTAGGCCTGAGCTAATGGCCAAGCAGTTTAAATAATATAAGTGTCCGTATGATTATTTTATACATGGGTTATGGGACCATGGGGGCTTGGTGGCACCTGGAGAGAAGCTCTCCAACTACAAATGGTGCCCAATGTGGGGCTAGAGTTTCCACCTAAAACTTGAAGAAAAAAAAAGATTCTAAAACGGAGCTAAAAACAGCTTCCTAGTTGTCTCTCTGAAGTTACCAGCAGCCTGCTGGTTTGAGCTACTATGGCGGGTTCCTGGCATGTGCATCTGACCTACAGTGTGGCAGGAATGAGGAGTCTACAAGCGACACTTTACTCTGCTACATGGTGGATTTAGCCTTTGCTAGTTAAAAAAAACGTTTCTGGGCTATGCACTACTTTGATAGAACTACTTCTGATAGTTGATGGTACTCATGGCTCCAGACCCAGAGCTGGCGGTAAACTGTACCACCACCTCTTTGGGAAGCTGAGGTGGGAGGAGCCAGCAGCCACAGTGGCATTTCAGTCTTACAAAGATGGATATTACACAGAGAATCTGGTTTGTCTTGTCTTTGGGAATTTTAACTGCAGAAAAAGATTTGATCATAAAAGCTGTTGAGTTAAACAAATATGTAAATTTTAAAGGTACCTTGACTTCAAAATTTGGATATAAGGATATGTTGCTTTGGAAAAGAGTCTCTGCTTTTGTTTCCACAGAAAGCCAGAGGCAGTGGATTTGTTCCAGATTAAGAGACATCAGGTTTGATCAGCCAAGACCACCTGAAAGGTCTCTGATGACACCATGGCCCAGATGATCCAACATCCAGAATGGTTTCAAGGCAACTGGCTCAGAGGTTTACCCTCACAGACTACTCCATAATCCTAAAATTTTCTTTGTGTCCCCATAAGATACAGCACCCCCCTCCAGCAGGAAGTAGTAAGAGAAACTACGCCCAAATTCCCAGCTGGCTTTGGAGATGGAATTGGCTCACTCCTTCTCTAAACCCAGTCATCTCTAGACAAGATATCTTCATCAAATCCCTTCTCTTAGGGCTCGGTGCTCAGGGAACCCTGCAGAAAAGGTGGCCTAAAGAGTATAATAGCTGAAGGGGATGGAGGTCACCAAGGAAATGAAGCCCTCTAAATCAGCAGGATCAATGCACATATGAACTTACAGAGACTGAAGCCTCATGCACAGAGCCTGCACGAGAGCTGAAAGGAGAACTGGAAACATCCCCTCATCCCTAACCCAGAAGCTATTACCTATTGATAATTAAATGCAAATGAAAATTTAATTTTCTCCAGAGGAGTCGCCTGGAGATGGCCTGCTAGTCTACACATCTTGCTCTGAATGCTAGACTCTTGCCTAAATGTAACCTTTCTAATGTCATTGGATTTCTACCAAATATATAAATATTAGGTTACTAAAGATATTTTCTTCTACCCAACTCATACCCTAAAGCTTTTTCATTTAATCAGTTTTATTTCATAAAATATATTTTATTATGTTTTTCTCTTCCCTAACTCATTCCAGATTCTTCCCCAACTCCCTACCACCCAACTTTACATTCTCTCTCTCGCCTTCCCTCCCCCTCCTTCCTTTCTCTCTTTCTCAAAAAAGAAAATAAAAATAAACTTGCAGCAACAACAAAAATCCCAATAAGACAAAAAAATACCAAATTCAAACAAAAAGCACGTACAAAATTGATGAAGTTCACCTTGTGTTGGCCAACTACTCCTGGGCCATGATTCTACTTTAGAGGAAACTGATTTTTTCCTTTCCCAACAGGTATCAATTGAAAATAGTTTCTTGGTTATGGTAGGATTTTTGTGTCTACTTCTCCTTTTCACTGTTAGGAATTTGTTGGTTCTGAACCTGTGTATAATGTCACAGCTTCTCTGTGTTCATATGTGTAATGGCCCTCTTTTATCTGGAAGACACTATTTACTTGGAGTCATTTACATCACTAAAGACTTAGTTCTAATAATCATGACCACATTCAGTGAATTTGGGTAGTTCTTGTTTGTTTATTTTCTTATGTCATAAACTTTGAAATCTTGACTAAAGCTCAGTTGTCAGCCCAGACTGTAACTTGGATCTAATACTATGTATTATGACCACTGTCGTCTCCTCTATAAATACCATTACAATAGTTCATCTAGGTGAAGATTCACTCTTTGCTGTTCTGCACTCTGCATAGGCTAGAGAGAAGAGTTAGTTCTGAAATAGGGGTCAAGTCATTCTGTCTTCAGTATGAAATCTAATAACATCCCATTTCTCATAACATAGGACAGAAATTTACCCTTTACTCCAAAGTAGCCTCTCTCTCCTTTCCCCATTCACATGAAGTCTTCCTTGAGGCATACTCCCAGATTCCTGTCTTTGTCAACACATAGCTGAAAGCTGGAAGGATCCCAACAAAGAAAGTGCTTACCCAAAACTTGACTGATTAATCTACAGTAGTTTCTACACAATAGCACAGATTTTGTACATCCCACCTCACATGCCTATTTCCATCTTTAGCAGGCCATCTTTTACAACTGAAATACTGTCCTGTCATTTACAATAGGAAACCTCAGAATTCTAAGAAAGCAAACAGGACCCCTTCTGGGTGGATTTTCTTGGGAATTAGTCTGCAACTATCTATCTGTTTATTTCTAATGGTCTTTTGCTAAATAAGTTATGCTTTACCTTGTTGGAATTAACTTTTTTTCAAAAATATAAAATCTCTCTCCTTCAAACCATGTACTTTCATTTAAATTAAGTGCTCGTGCAAAGTGTCTCTGTACCAGATAGTAAAGCCCTTGTTTTATTTTCATTAAAATGACTTAGCAACATTTACATTGGCAGAATTCAAAAGCATGGGTTCTTCTTCAATGTACAGTGTCTCAGTTAGAGGCTTCACTGCTTGTAGGAATTCAGCTGTGCTACAATGAATATAACTGCTTCATCAGAATTGGCAGGGGCATAAAGTGTATTAGCTGGATATATCCTTACTTATTGGCACTCCTCTTAATCTGATTTATTTGGTTGATGCTCACACATTTCTAGCATGCTATATTTATTTGGAAGGATGATCCATTATATTCCACAGGGATGATCATAATCTCATTTTCTTCTTATGCAGGAGTGACTGAATTCCTTCCTTAAATCTTTTTTGTTTGATTTTCTGAGTATCCTCTCATTGGATATTGGTGAATAAGGGCCATAAAGCATGGAGTGAAGCTATTTTCTAGGCTGAGTGTTCTCAAATGATTATGACCTAAATTTCTTTCAATAAAATGCAAAGGTTTGACAGAGTGAAATATGTCTGTATCCCAGCACATGAGAACTAGAGCCAGAGGATTTAGAATTCAAGGCTATCCTGGGCTACAGAACATACTGTGTCATTTTTAAAAAAATTTTCATTTATTTATTTATTTATTTATTTATTTATTTATTTATTTATTTATTATGAACAGACACAATCACATCAAACATTTCCAGTTAGTTTTCAAGATGCTTCAAGTTAGATGTATTACATAATGTCACATTGTGGGAGCTAAATGGTAAGTCATATTTAATATTCTGTTTCTCCATCCCTAAATCCTTTTATAAAGAAAGTGATATGGGTGACAAAATATTGATAAATTTTTAGCATAGTGTAGTTGTAAAAAATCCTTTTGCTGATAACTGTGAACTGGAGGAGTTGGCTAAGGGAGTCGGTATGGAGGGAAGGAGAGAGAGAGCAAGATTAGCTTGGGCCGGAAGCAACATGGTAAGGTTGAAATAGACTCAACTCTGTTCCCCTTGTACATTTCTCCTTCATGTGCTCTGTATTATTTTAACAATAGTGACCTGGAAGAGAGCAACTCAAAAGAAAACATAGAAATGGATCAAATAGGTTTGAAATGGCATCAAAATCATTCTAATAGTGTTAAAAATAATTATTAACCTCTCTCCCTACTGAAATATTTATTTGATGTCTGCTTTTTTTTAAGATATGGAAAGAGGATTAATGGATCAAAAAATACAGATGATTTGAATTCATAATGCATCTGGCATCAGTGACAAAAGAAAAAATCTACAACCATATCCAATACGATTGGACTTTGGAGAAAAGGAATGGGAAAGAAACCAAAATAGAAAAATAAGTTACTGTGAACAGGGATGCTTTGTTCATTTTGATTCTCTATAACACCTCTTTCAAGTAGCTTGAATTCTATGTGGCAAACATACTCCCATGTTCTATGTCCTGGGGCAAAAAAGGATTGTGACAGGGAATTTAGTCCCTGTTGTAAGTTCCTAAAAGGCCGAAACTTAGAAGATGATAAAATTGCTATTACCCATGTTTCTCCCCTGTGGATTATTTGTGTATTCAAGTAACTATTTCACTTTCAGAACACTTTATGGATATCCATTTGTTTGCTACATTCATTTATCTTTCTGTTTGTTGTATGACATAAGTTAAGTATCCAGCACAGTTATATGAGTAACACTCTATTTTGCATTTTTTTAAAGAACATTCTTCCTAAAATTAATGTCCAAGAAAGGGACATATGTTTTCTAAAGCTAATAGCCATTTTGCATGAGGCAGGTGCAATGTCCTTGAGGGCCAATGAATATCTCTTCATTCACAGTGTGTCAGAACTGGTGTGATGTGAAGTGTAAGTATTCTTATTATTTGGATAAAGCATCTTATTTACTAGTTGTCAAGATGTGCAGACTGAGGGTGTTTTGAGTCTTTCTTTTCCATTTGATTTGTGGTGAATTGTAACATTTGTGAACCTTACTAATCTTCCATTTGTATAACATTTTAATGTTTTTTTTTAAATGTTTTCATATCATTTGTCAGGCCTGAGAAAGATGCTCAACATGAAATAGAACCTTTTTTTAGAAATGCATCTTAATACACCTAGGTCATCTACAAATTATTGGGTTAAGTACTTATTCAATAACAGGTGCCATTTAGGACTTCATAAGTATTCTCTTCTTAAGTCTTGCAATTATCCCAAGACACAGTATAATGGTTCTTCAAAATTGGAGAGCTTATCCTAGTGTTTTCAATACACTGGTACTCACCCAGTCTCCATGAACAGATGGATACTTTATATTATTACAATTGTTATAATTGATAAAGTATGAAATAAAAACTGATTAAAGGCAAATCCTGTAATTTACTTGCTGTTACTTATTGGTTAAGTGGGAATTGAATCTATGTCCACACAACTCCAGGAATAACTGCATTAACTATAAAATAACATAAGGCTAATAAAAAGTATTGGCACTGTTTAGATGAATATGATGGTGTTAATGTGACATGTCCTCCACAGCTCCAGGTGTTTGAGCACAAGATATCTAGTAGGTGATGCTGATTTTTAAAGATTTATTGATTTTTATTTTATTTGTGTGTGTTAGTGCCTGCATGGATGTAGGTGCAACACATGAGTGTCTGGTACCAGGAGACACCAGAAGAGGGTATTGGGTATCATGGTACTAGAGTTATAGGCAGTTGTGAGCCACCTGATATATGGGTGCTGCTGCTGAAACCCAGGTCGTCTTCAAGAGCAACCAGTGTTCTTAATGGCTGGGTCTTCTTTCTCTCCCTAGTGATGTTGTTTGGTGAGGCTGTGGAAGCTTTAGGAGGTGGAACTTACCTGGAGGAGGAGTAACCCATGCCCTGGGTTCGGTCCTCAGCTCCAGAAAAAAAAAAAAAAAAAAAAAAAAAAGGTCCTGCCTCCTGCCCAGGGGCTGTTTCCTGACACAAGGTCCTGTCTCCTGCCCAGGGGCTGTTTCCTGACACATTCTGATATAACAATCTACACCTCAAGTTCCCACTCCAGTCTCTCTGGAAATCCAAAGTATGATCAGCTTCAATGAACTAAAGTCAAGAGGTCATCAGGACTGAACCATGTTGGATGCTCAGAGATAAATTCATGCCCTTGTATTTTTTCGGCTGTTAGACATTGAACTTACCCCTTGGCTCTTGGGTCTTTGTCCTCATCATTGCACTCTTTTGCTCTTATCCATGATATCCTAACTCTAACTCTAACACTACTGCCTCCCTTTTCTTAAAACCTTTTGATTTCAATTGGCCCTTCTGCATAACACAGCATAACCTCATGTTGCTATTTGCTATTTGAAGTACTTATTCACAGTTATAAAAAAAAAAAAAAATAGGGCATGGACATCCCAGGTGATTCCTTTCTTAAATCTGGAACAAAAAGTACAATAGTGATGAAATGAAGTGTAGAAGGGAGGGATTAAGAATACTGAGACTGAATAAACTGAGTGAGAATTTAGAAAAAAAATGGATTAGGAGCTTTTGATAGGGTGAACTTTGTAGAAGACTATGGTGCACAAATGAGATACCCTGATGTGTGAACACAGTTGGACAAAGACAAGGACATTAGTCTGCTCATCTAAACAGCATTAAATTAGGAAATCTAAGGAAATGCAGCTCAGGCCAAGTAACAGAAAGAGAGAATGAAGAAGGGCTAGTGAGGACTCTCATGCATTCTAAAGGCTCCAGGACATAATCTTAGCAGGAGTGACATCACTAAAATCAACTTGATACCAAGTGAAATATTGGCAGCGTTTTGTGTAAAGTTTATAGAGTTAGATCATAGTGTAGTATCTATATATTTAAATTTAGCAGCCGCAAATATCAATTAAGGTTATATAACACAATACTTACAGCACAGTTTCTTGGTATGAAAAGTAAGAGATAATGTTAACGAGGAAAAATCCCCCAAATTCATCACAAGCGTTCTCCACTAGCCTTAGGCTATAAAGATCCATCTCTGCTTAGGATGTGATTCTCTTCTGTTCCCCTGTACGAGGTATTTAAAAAGTCATCTGAGGGGATGTAGAGGTGGCTCAGTGGGTAAAAGCACTGGCTGCTCTTCCAGAGGACATGGATTTCCAGTACCCTCATGTTGGTTCACAACTGGAACTGGAGTAGCAATATCAGCTGGCACACATGGAGTGCACCTACATATATGCAGACAAAAAAAAATCTCTACAAGAAAATAAACAAATACAATATTTTAAAAATTTCTTTATGAAATGTCATCAGAAATTATTCAATTCTAAGGAACCATTAGTAATTCTGATTGCTATTCTATCTGTTAGTAAGATTATAGTCACTCTGTTTATCATCTTGGCTCTTAATACCATTTTCCTCTAAACAACAGAAAGAAACAGTCTGAGTGTGGAATTACAGCCAAACGCTCATGTGTCTGAACACAGGCTTCCCAGCTGTTTGGAACGAGACTGAATCCTGTATGGATTCATCCTAGAAACCTGACAGAGACAACGAGAGGCTGCAAAAAGGACTGAGCCACATAGATACACATACAGGAAAGGTCGGATTGAGTGTGTGAGTTTTCTCTGATGGAGCAGCACCTAATATTTGACAACCAAAGACCTCAGTGCATTTATTACGTACTGGACAAGGGGGAGAGGAACTAGTCTCTATAGGAGATCTCTATAGGAGACTAGTCTCAGGCTATAAACACTTGGGAGGATCAAGCTGGGTCCATGCTTTCTATGCATGCTGTCAACATTTGCACACAGACCAGAGGAAGGTGCTGTATTCCCTGAGCCTTACCAGGGAATGGCTTTGCCAATTCCTATGAATCTGAGGAACTGAGGTCCTTGACATGTATGGCTCATGTTAGTAATACACATTCACTCAGGGCTTCCTCCACTCCTCACATTAACTACTATAAAACATTTAGGAGATAGAATCTTGCTGAAGGAGTGTCATTGTGGGTAGGCTTTGGGGTTTTGTAGCCTGGCTCAGTTTCCTGCTCCAGTTTCCTACCTATATGTGTACTATGACCAGGAACTCTCTTGTTCCTGGGGCTCTGCCTTCCTCACTGGGATTCTTTATTCCCCTGGAAGTTTAACCTAAAATAAACACTTTCCTCTTTAGTTGCATTGTTAGAAATTGTATCACAGCAAGCTGTGAAGTAATTAACACCTACAAAAGAACTCTAAAACAAATATAAATGAAGCTCTACCTATGCCATGTTGGAATGTATGCACACTGTTCTGTGTTCTCCATTCTGAAAAGAGCATGGGAAGAAGGTCTAGTGAACTGGCTTTAAGCCTGGTCTGTGAATAATAAACTTTGGGTAATTTTCAGTTTCTCTTCTACAGAGATTCTCTTTCATTAGCTGCAGAAAAAGAACAATATTTTCTTTGCTAAAAGTTTATGAGATTAAGGGATAATATGATGATACCACAGAGCATAATGCTTGGAATTAATAGGCTTTCAATAGAAGATTTATGTCACCCTCTGCTTTTCTGGGTTCCCCCTTACTCTCCCTAAACACAGTGAATGTAACATGTTCACATGTCCTTGTGTGATTGTTAACATTAGAATCTGAATTAAGAACAGGGTGGCTGGACCAAGATTCCTATGAGGCACTGATAATTAATAACAGTTAGATATGAAGTTGTTACAAGTAGACCTGACTTGTTCAAATATTAATATAAAGGGGTTTTAAGCAGTAGAATGATATGGTCAAAAGAGCAGTTAAAATTTTGATATAACAACTTTGTGAGGAAAATGGAAAGGGAATTTCTTGGTAAGATGCCAATTCATTGGTACATATGGGAGAAAATGGTAATGTGAACAAACATGATATGGTTGCAATTAAGAAATAATATGTGATACAGTAAGCCTAGGAGGCAGAAGATTAGATACTAAGAGAAATTCTTTGGGTAAAATATTGCTATGCTGATTTTGAGATGTGTTCTTGTCATTCACAAAGACAAACTTGTCCAAAGGAGCATGATAGGCGCACGTTTAATCAGTCACTCTCAATAAAACCAAAGATCTTTACAGCCAGTGTGCTATCGTCAGATACCTGGATGACAGCAGCCTTCCCATAAACATGCCTGGAGAATCAGCAAGAAAAACCCAGACCAAATGCTTTTGTATGTGTATCTTACAAATGAAAGCCTTAAAAACACAATTTCTCCTTGTGCAGGTTCCCATGCTAGATAGATTAGACCTCTTGCCACTAGGTATTTTCTGGCTAGAAATGGAGTCAATAGAGTGAGGGTGGAGGAGGATGATAGTAACAGCTGTGAATACAGCTTCTGTCCATTAGTTTTCTTCCTTTGTAACTGTAGCACTGTCTAGTGGTCTTCTGAAAACTTGTTCCTCAGAAGTAAACATGTGAATCTTTATAAAGCTCAGCAACTGTAAATGTGCCTAGCATTCCCTTTATTATTTTCTATAATTGTTCTGATGTGAATCATAAGCATTTCATGACTTCTGCTATTTTTCTCTTTTGCATACCATACTGCCTACCAATTCTCAGTAGTCTTCATGAAAAACTAAGTCTAAAAGTTTCCACCAAATGAATCTTTTCCAACCACATTGTGCAGCGATGAGGTGCAATAATGTGGTTTTCTTTGCCATTGGGAGAAAAGTACATTTTTCTGTTCAAATGGGGATTTCTCTGTTACCATTTTCTGCTCTGAAATATTAAAATAAATCTATAGTTGCTTTCCTTTCTCCTCAGTTTTACTAATATCCCTTTTCATAGAGTAAAACCTATAGAATTATGAATTATATTTCAACCCCTTCTGGAACCAAAACAGAAACATGGTTTCCATTAGAGTTTATTGCACTTTTATTTCTTTCTTTAAAAAAATGTCAAAGTAACCCCAAAAGACTCAGATCTCGCTATTTATAATTATAAGCAACCTGCTTTGGGAAACCGTTTTTTTCCCATATATCATGTTATTTTGTGGGATGGGTTGGGGGGAAGGTTCAAGGCTTGGGTGTAAGATTTTTGTTTTGTTATTTCTCTGAGAACGTGTGCATAATAGTTACTTTAGTGTGGTAAGGTGAGCAGCTCATGCCTCTGATTGTAGGCATGCCTGTTGGTTCTTGGTTAGCCCAACAGGATCAGAGTTTGTTTTGCAAATTGACTACAGCCATATCTTGTAGTAAAGAGATTGATAACAATGGGTTCCACTTTCATGTTAGATGAGCATCATCATTAAGATCTAGTAATTTCACGTTATATTAACTGAGTGATCAAACCTTTCTCTAAAATGTACACATTGGACACATTGGGTTGCTAATGTGTTCATTCACTGTTGACTGGATTACCTATTTATGTTTCTCTGTTTAATGTTTATTCTACATGTGCTTTTCCATTTGACTTCTATAATTAATACAAGCAGAAATCCCAAGATGGTTCATAGAACAGATTCTGCCATGAACTTGATTTCCAAATTAACTTTAGAAAACAAAATAATGCACTTTTTTTTTTTTTATAAATCAGCCATTTATAAAATAATTACTCAGAGGTTTGTATTAACAACAAAACCATTCTATGGTTCAGACTTCTTGCTACCTATCTCTCTCACCTTAAATTAAGCCACTTATATTAATCTATGTATGGCTTTACCTGTATTCTATTACATCTTTCTCCTTCAGGTGGGTTGCAGTGCAGGGTCTTCTCTTGACCCCACCTTTCTTCCCCTGTACCTCTCTGGGATTCCCCTCCTGGCTCTATTCTGCCTTGCCATAGGCCATAGCAGCTTCTTTATTAACTAATAGTAGCAACACAGATTCACAGCATGCAGAAAGACCATCCCATAGCACATTACTAATGGATCATCTGAGTCTTTGAATATTAGTCTTAGGAGGGTGACTGAATTCCTATGCCTACTGTGACAATCAGTCACTGCATCATTATCCTCTGTTTGAGTGTAAGTAGAAAGCATGAATGATATCTGATCATCAATCTTAACCTAACATTTGCATAATTTTAGAAAGAATGTGGAAACCAAGGGCAATACAAGTATCCACTCAGGTAGGCTTTTTGTGTGGTGTGTCTTGATCTATGACAGAAAATAAATCTAAGCTCTCTGTGAACAATGTCAACTAATTATAAGCATGGTTTAAGGAAAATGATTTTGTCCCAGAGGATCACTATCTTACTCCAAAGACTAGATTAGTAGCTCGAACAATGCTTATTATTAACAAATCAAAGGAAATATACATTTTTCAATAGTTGCTTCAATTTCAGTCTCCTTTTCTATCTGTAGCTCCATGGTATCAAGACAATAATATTTCCTTTGTTGATAGTCTAAGTCTTCATTAGAATGTAAATGCTTTGAGAAGATAGATGATGTCTGCCACACGTTTTTAACTGACTGAAGTCAGATACATCCAAAGGTTTCTGTAATAAATATTTATTTTCAACAAATATTTGTGGAATTGATTTCAAATGAATAAAGTATCTCAATTCAACCAAGAGTTTCAAGTATTTTTTTCATTTCCCATTTGTTTTTTGTTTGTTTGTTTGTTTGTTTGTTTGTTTAATTCTCGGGTGAAGACCAAGGCCTTCAAGGGACATGCAATAGAGTTTGAAGTCTAAGGCTGTTGAAGGAATTATCTTCTGGCTCCATACCAATGCTTCTGATTTTGCTTCATTACTCTGGGAACAGGACTTTGTGACCTGCATTTTGATTTACCACCTGGCTTTGTGATTTGCTCTGACCAAAGTGGCTACAATAGGGAGTGGAAAGTCGCAAGAAAACAGGAAAGCTAAAACTTCCCTCCAGAGTTACCCATACATTCTTCTAAGCTGTCATCCTTCTGCACAGCCACAGCAGTCGGCTGCAGGCCCCAGTGTCTTCTGGCACCCACACAAATAACACCTCATGGTATTTTCTCAGTGGTAACAGCTGAAAATCTAACTGTTGTTCCTCAGAGGCTGTGTTTGCAAGACTCTTTCTGACATTTTAGCTTGTAGAAATCCTGCTAACTCACAAAATAATGCCTTTCTGGGTGGTTCCTGAAAGTAGATACACACAGTGGTTTGCACGGAAAAGAAAGAAGAGAAGTATAACTTAGTTCATCTCTGCTTTGTCAAGAAACTTTATTTGACTTGCATGGAAGCTTGTATCTGGAATGGCAATGGGGAAGACTACTTGGGAAGATTTTTTAAGGAACTGCCAGTGAGCTAGAAGACTCACAGATGGAAGAAGAATATTAAATAGCATGATCTGGTATTTGGGGGCTGATTAACATGTGATATAGTAGAATATTTTATTGATAAAAGCTCCCAATTTTAAAAAAATGGTATGTGGGTTTCTAACCGTAACTTCGTTTCCTAAATATTAAAAATATAAAGGACACTTTTGATCTATATACTGTTTCCTCGATTTTATTTCAGGCATAACTTTCTAAATATTTTGTCCCAATTTAAAATTTAGCACTTGGACATGTAACTCTCTGGACCACATTTTATGGACAAAAATAAATATTCACAATTAGACACTATAAAGAATTCTGTTGTTGCATTTCTTTCATATGCCCAATAATTTTTCCACCAAATCATAAAAGTAATTAGGAATTGTCTCTGAGTTGTATTCACATTCTTTAGTCTTGATATACTGTGATTCTGGGAATAGGACTTCACAGGGTATATATTTTTTCACCTCTATGTTTTTGGCTTTTAATTTTCCTGTACTAGCGAGATCATTTTCTAGTGTTTTACCAGATTATTTTCTTCTCCCCTTTGACCTTGAAGTCAAGACACATAATTCTTCATTTTGTAGCATACCTTGGGGGCTTGACCCAAGCCAGAGTCTTTCAGAGTTCCTTGTAATTGCCATGATGGACTTTCGCCTGAAGAGGCACATGAGATGGGCACAGCATAGCAGTGCCTTCAGTGTTCTAACTTACTAGCTTATTCGTGTGGAAAACTACATAGGAAGAACAGGGACCAGGGTTGGATGATTCTGTATAGGTAGATACTTTTCATTTCATTTACATAGGGCCCAAATATTATTTTTAGGGAACTTGACAAATTCCTCTCTTTTTCAAACATTATTTTATGAATTAACTTCCATATGAAAACATGCTAAGTTTCAAAATGTTGTCAGTTTTCAAGGCTAAGTTCTAAAAAGTTCTTTCTTCAAGTTCCTTAAATATCAGTGATTATTATTCTGAAAACTACTTTTATTTACATAGTGAAAAAAGATAAAAATATCATTCACTCCCCAAAATTCTTTGTGGCATTTTATTTTATGGTTTTTTTTTTATTAAAAATTGGTATCATTTTGTGATATAGCATATGACACCAGGTATTGAAAGGTAAAAAAAAAATAAGCACATACCTGTGGGTCTTATTATTTTCAGTGCATTAATTATTGACAATATGCTCTTGAGGGTTTTCTTTGTGCCTGGAATATAGAGATAAATAAGTTATGGAATACAATTTAAATAACCTCAAACTGAGCTAGGAAATGGTCATAAGAATATTGATATTAGTTTACATGCTTTTTTAAAATCATAGTCTGATATACTAAAAAAGCTTAACAGTTATTCCTACCATATTTATTTAGGCTTGGTGTTGAGCATATGTTTTCAATAATAGCACTTTGGATACTGAGGCAGTAAGGTATCTAGAAATTCAGTCTCAGCCTGGACAAAATAGGGAATTTGAGGCCACCTTGAGACACAGTGTGAGATTTTCTTTTTCTGAACTGATAATTATTTTAATTAACATTTTTTCCATTAGAATTTGGGAATTTCCCATCATGCACATCAATCGCATTCATTTCCCACTCCTTCCATGTCTGCCTTCCACCCTTATAACCTCCCCCACCAAAATAAAGAAAACAACAATAACAGCAAAAATACAACAAAACAAACAAACAAACAAAACACAAAACAAAACAACGACTTTGCTCCTCCATCTTTCCAGAGTCTCCATCACATATTCATTTTTTGTAGTGGCCTTGGGAGCTGAGGTGTATCACTCAGTTTCCGCTTTTACCCAAACAGATTTACTTACAAATGTTCCTTGCAATGAGTCGTCGGTCTGGTCAAGCCCTCTGGCTTCTAGTACAACATCAATACTGGATCCTCACAGAAATTTCTCTTGGATATCCTGCTAGTGCCCTAGTCATCAAGATCCCATGGCTGTGTTTCTGCAGCACCTGTCAATTCACAAGCTTCAGCAGGTCATAGATGTTGTAGATGTTGGGGTGGACCAACTCAAAGCCCTGGGTATGGGCCTGGGTGGTAGCTGAGTTGGTTAGTCTGGTCCTCTCCTAGGACCACCCCCCTCAGGTGAGGGTCAAGGCCGGCTCTCCTTTTGCAGTGGGCAGTGAGGGGGTACTTCTCCCAGGACAAGCTCTCCCTTGTCCATGCCATTGGAGATGTGGGGGGGAAGCAGGAGGTAAAGAACAGAAGCTATCCAGCTGAGGTAGCTGGCAAGGGATCACACCAGCTTTCTGGTGCCCAACTCACCCGGGCTAGCTCCACCATGGCCCTAGGTGATAATATGACCCTACTGAAGTCAGGTTCTGTGTTGATGTCCATGGCCCATGTTACAACCAAGATGCCAGTAGTGGTCTGGGCTGCTGGCTGAGGCCATGGTTACTTTTGGGCTGAACTGTAGCAAAGTGCCGTGTCTGGGTCTGTGGTCCTACTATAGTCATAGCTGGGGTCTGTGTTGATGACAGTGTGAAATTCTTAATAAAAGAAATAAAATGAAATGAAACAATGAAAGTATATAAAATACTCATTTCATGCATTGGATTGTTTAATGTTCAGAAGGATTTGAATGTAAATGACACATGGACTTCATAGAATTCAAGTAGAAAGTGACCACTGATTTTAAATCTATGCTTAACTCTGTTACGTGAATATAACATTGCTCAGGAAAGGAGAAGAAAAAAGAAAGCTGTTTGGGGTACATAATATGAAGCCTAGATGGTCATAGTAATAATTTTATAATTTAATATAAAATTGCAGGACTTGTTAGAGAATACAGAGAGTCAAGCCACCATAGTTGTATTATTATCTTAAAAAGATATTCAAAATAGCTGCAGTTAATATGTGGGTAAATTTACATGGATTTCAATTTCTAATCCATGATTATTAAGCTGTTTCACAAAGCTTTATAGTCATGAAAACAAGGTGGCCACTAGTGTGGTTTTCCAGGTACAGCGATCAACAGAGGATGCTTAAAGGTATCCACATCAGTCCTAAATATCTAACTTCTAACATCTAACTGTCAATAGTTCAAGGATAAAGATTGAAAATTGACTAGAAGTTACAATAGTTACAGACCATGTAAACATACAGACTCAAGAACCTTACCCAGTTCATTTAAACTTATATAGAGGAGATAATATACTAATCTCCTGAATTACTAAATGTTTACAATCCTATATCTTTTAGTGGTACTACAAGGCAAGTGTCACAGATGTGCCTCATCACAGATGTGCCTCATGGATGACATTATTTTAACCCAGACCCCTGGCAATAGGTGATTCCTCCTACTCTGGAGACACTAAAGTGTTTCTCACTCTACCTCCTTTTTATAGTGAACATATATATCTTATTAATGATAAAGAAGGCTATGAGGGGAAGCGTTTTACCTGAAGATGGTATATTATGCCATAGAAAGCCAGTAAGTAAGGTTTAAGATACAAAAATCAGTGAATGAATCCCATGTCAACAGATATTTGGGTAATCAGCAGGAGATGTATGTGTAATATTAGATGTCATGGTAATTATTGAAGATGATAGGCAGAGTCTCAGAATAACTGCTGATAGCTGAGCCTTCTGAGCTTAAGATCAAAGGTGGCATTTACAGCATCCCCTGACATATATGACAGCTAGACTTTTATTTTAAAAGCTATCTTTTAAGTGTCCCAAATAAATTCTCTTATCTTGTGAATTCCAAATCTTAACCATGTTTAATAACTTACTTATTCATGTTCAAGAAGCAATTCATAGCTACTTGTAAAATCCAAGGTGCATGGAATTGAGTGTCATGGACCAGTAAGAATATCATAAAGACCCATTATTTTAAATCATGACCTTATAGTAGATCAAACTATTCCATCTGGAATAATTGCTCACTTCTAATTCAGGAATATTCCCCTTATTCACTCTATCAATCTGTTCAAGCAAAAATAAGTTGGATCTTCAGAATCTGCACTACATATGTAGCTAAATTTAAGGGTGGCTATAGAGAAATAAGTATTAGAAAGTGAAAAAACAAAACACTTTTTTGTGCAATTTTTCAATGTATTATTTCTCCAAAATTAGTTAAACTTCTTATGTGTTCAATCAACTCTATTGGTATCCTTAGCAGAGAACATCAAATCATCTGTACACTAGAATTAGGTAATTGCTAAGTATTCTTTCCTTGTGCCTTCTCTGCCTCCATGTTTAACAAATTCTTATTAGTCAAATGCCAGCTTTAAATCAATTATTTATATAAATGCTTACATATGAGATTGAGAGGTTTCTTTTTTTAGGATTTATTCGTTCCTTGAGATCTTAACAATGGGCATAATTTCAGGTAGTTATTTTTGTCTAATTAAATGAAAATAAATGCCATTGATTATCAATTTGCTGAGTTGTTTTCTTCAGAGAAGGATTGAAATGACTCATTTGTGATCCATGAGAAGGCTTACTAACTCTGCTTTAGATTAATGTCTAACATTGTGTTTGGTTTCATATATTTATTTGGACATATAGGCATATGTACATAGGTGTGCATACCTCTTAAAATCTGTACTTGGCATAACTATTGCATTCATGGACTCACACTGGTTGTGATTACCTATACAAGATCTATTTTACCAAATATCTGTCATATATGGGGCTATATGTTCCAGGCCCCCATCCTTTCCTTAGGATCTATTGACCATTGATAGCTACTGGGAAATGATGAATCATTCTCATTTTTGGGTATATAGAGCATATTTCCTATGCTCCTGTGGATGGCTGGTCCTACACCAGGCACATATGGTTAGCATGAATTGACTTTGTTGGATTATCAAAAACAATGAAAACATGGACATAAGTTGGGAGAAGAGTATTAGGGAAAATTAAAAACAATTTGAAAGATAACAAAATATCTATGACTCCCTTTAAAAAGTAAATTATTTAAATAAATAAATTGGAGAGAGCATATTTACTTATGTCTGTATAATAAAAAAAAATAATCACGTATATTAACAGAATAAAAGTTTTTTCTCCTTTTTCATTTATTATATTTGTGTTTTAATTTTACACATCAGCCATGGGTTCCCCTGTCCTACCCCCTCCCGCCCCCCCCCCCACTTTCCCCTCAGCCCCTCCCCTCCATTCCCATGTCCTCCAGGGCCAAGACTCCCCTGGGGATTCATTTCAACCTGGTGGATTCAGTACAGGCAGGTCCAGTCTCCTCCTTCCAGGCTGAGCATGTGTCCCTGTGTAAGCCCAAGGTTCCAAACAGCCAGAATAAAAGCTTTTAGTTTTACTTTCAGAAATATTCTTCAGTCTCAAAGTCATTGTACAAATTAGGCTCTGACTAAATACAAAACCTTTTCCAGGGAAGCAAGGTTCAAGATTACTGTGTTCTCAAACACAGTTGTTTAACTACACACACACACACACACACACACACACACACACACACAAACACACACACACTCACACACCTGCGTGCATGCGCGCACACACACACAAGCATTATTAAACAAGTAAACCACTTTAAACCACTGAAGTGCCAACACATTCTTCACTGTTCCAGACAAGACAAGTAAAGCTTGGTAATTAACTGGGAAATGCTCACATACATTTTATATAGGCAAAATCATTGAATATGTATTTATTACATGAGTATTTTGTCCATTATATTGTTACAGGATAGGCCAATATTGCAAACGAAAGGTTCAGTAAAATGCAGTCAGGGCAGAGAACACATTAGACAAGGGAAGGTCTCGTTTCATCCATTTCAGGGAAGTGAGCAGTGGAAAGAGAGTTTCAGTAATCAACATGGAACTTACAACATCAGAATAACATTCAACACATTATAACATACTTAACTGCAGCACAATCTGCTACTGGAAAAGTAAAGGATAAAGTCTGTAGCTAATGGGATTTAGGATTTAATAACAGCCCAGTGTTATTCTCATAACACGGCATTTAGTAAATTTATTAACTTCCTGGAACCTCAGCTACAAATGATAAAAATCTGTCATATACTTTATAAAAATGAAATAAATAATACATTTGAAAGTCTCATCAACATTGTTTCTAGGTCACACACACATATACGTATAAAACTATATATAATATGTATATGTATAATTACTATATATATATTTCCCAAATACCTATTGCAAAGACTGTGCAAATGATTCATGGATTAAGTGTTACCAGCAAGTAATCCATGTGATATATATATAATGTTTTTTACCAAAGCTACAGTATGTGTGTTCATACTACCATTTCCTTGGAACTAATTGATAATCTTTACTGTTTACCCTTCCATTTTCCTTTTCTTCTCCTCATAGCCCAGTTTTTGGGAGGCAGTGACTTGCTTTTTATAATTTTATATGAGCAGAGTTGCAGACTACCTCCTTTAATGTGATAGTCTGGCACATTTCACATTTCACTCTTCTCAATTACTGTGAGTTTCATTAATATTTTATTGTATATTGATAGCATATTGTTTTATTGTTGAAATTTTTTACTATCTCACAGCTTAATAATTCATTCATTTATGTACAATGTTCTTTATATTTGAGAACTTCTATAAATACATTTGCATAATTCACATACAAGTCTTGGTATGAACATGAGATTTTATCAGACCATGGAATGGATGGATTCGGTCATATGGAAATTTTAAGTTAAAATCTAAAAACCAAGCACATTATTTTCACAGTCTGTAGGAATGTTTCATATTCATACCACAAGTATATTAATGCTCCAGTTTCTTCACAGCCACAAAAATGACACTACATTTTAGTGTTAGGATAAAAACTTTGACTGACCACGGTTAAAAATAATCTGTTCACATAAAACTTAAGATTTCCTTTTTTAAAACTTTTTATTTTATAATTTAATTTAATTTTACATATCAGCCATGGATTCCCCTGTCCTCCCTCCTCCCGCCCCCCTCCCCTCAACCCACCTCCCATTCCTAATTCCTCCAGGGCAAGGACTCCTTTGGGGTTCAGCTCAGCATGGTAGATTCAGTCAAGGCAGGTCCAGTCCCCTCCTCCCTTCACCCAGGCTGAGCAAAGATTTTTTTTTTTTTTTAAATTCATTTTAAATACCAACCACAGATTCCCCTCTCATTCTTCTTCCTACTCCCCTGAGACTTTCTTCCCCAACCTACTACCCCATCCCCTCCTGCAAACAGATAAGGGCTCAAATGGGGAGTCACCAAAGTCAGATACATTCAGTTGAGGCAGGTCTATGCTCCCTGCTTCAAAGCTGTGGGAGGCGTACCACCATAGGTAAGGGTTTCCAAAAAGCCAGCTCATGCACCAGGGATGAATCCTGATCCTACTGCCAGGGGGCAACCTAAACAGCCCAAGCTACATAACTGTCTTGCTAATGCAGAGGGCCTAGGTCAGTCCCATGCAGGCTCCACAGCTGTTGGTCTAAAGTTCTTGAGTTCCCATTAGCTTGGTTCAGTTGTCTCTGTAGATTTCCCATCATAATCTAGATGTCCCTAGATCATTATTTTATGTTGCATTTGTTTAACTCTGTGAAGCTGTGTTACTTTGACTGTCTAAAACAACCAGTTGGTATAATAGAGAACAGAGTGGCCAACAGGTAGGCAGGAGAAAAAGGAGAGGTGGGGCTGTCAGCCAGAGAGAATAAATAGGAGAAATTTGGGAAAAGAGGATCCAGGGGTGAGGAAAGGAGGAGAGGAGGACTCCAGGGGCCAGCCACCCAGCTACACTGCAAGACATGGAGTAAGAACTAATGTGTACAGAATAGATAAAGATAGAAGTCCAGAGGCAAAAGGTAGACAGGATAATTTAAGATAGCAAATCTGGCTAGAAGCAAGCCAAACTAAAGCCAGAAAGAATAAGTTTCTGTGTTTGATTTATTTGAGAGCTGGGTGGTGGGCCCCACAAAGAGCCAATGAGTAAAAAATACCCAAACAAACAAACAAACAGAAAACCAAAAAGCAACCAGCTACATAAGACATTGTTCATAATGTTCATATGCTATCCCTTTAAGGTCTGTAGAGTCTGTACTGGTGGCTCTTCTCTCATGCTGAACTTCAGGAACATGTGTCTTTCATTCCTGAAAGATTATTTTGCCTAGAAATTTATAATTTTTAACACACACAAAAAAAAGATTTAGCTTCTCCTCTGTTACTTTTGTCTTTTTGTTAGTGTGTCATTAACCTCTGCTTTGATCATAATCATGTCATTTTTAAAACTTTTTATACTTCGTTCTATTTGTATTCCACTTTACTTTGGTGAAATTCTATGTGTCTATGTGCTGATAATAGTGTATTTATCCATTTTGTGTATCTATGCTTAAGTTACTGTACATATGGATTTGTACCATATTATACTCAGTGTCCATGTAGGCCAAAATACAGGAACTGGAGTTATAGGCAGTAACAGCTTTCTGTGGGTGCAGGGAATCTAACTCGGGTTGTTTGTATGAGCCATAAGCCTTCTCATTTGTTTTAACTTTTCTACTTCTCTAAAATAATTGGAAAACCTCTTTTTTGTTGTTATTTTAAAATTTAAGCTGTGAAATCTTTATAAATTTACTTATTCCCCAGGCATCTTAGTTTTCTTTAAATGCCAAATTAAAAAAAATAAAAGCAATACTCATCTGATTTAACTATACAGGTTTCCTAGTCAAAATACCAATAAGCAGGTTATGCATATGAAAAAGTTCTGTGCTCTTAAGATTGACCTTGTGCATAGTACTTGTGTTATTTAGATATTTTGTATACTACATAGTTTTTAAGTTTTTTATCAATTAAATGGATGACAATATTTAATATGTTTTAATTCATACACCGTTTTATACAAAAAGCTAAGTAACATTCAAATGTTGGTATATTTTTGATTTTTCAATTGATATACATTCACATTTTAAAAAGTTAGTTTCATAATGTGTGAAAAAAACTTCACCTTCCTTAGCTTTTGAAGTGGTTTTAGGAACAGGTGGCACAGCTTTAGTGGGAGTCTCTCTCCCCTGAGGCAAGTCTGGTATTGATCAGCACTGAAATGAATTCCCTGCTCCTGACAATCCTCCACATTGATTATCTGCCCACTCCTCCAATTAAAGCAGGCAGAGAGTTACATGTTTTTCCTTAGGGTTTAGTTTTTTTTTTTTTTTTTTACTACGTTTCTTTTTAAATTTTCCTTTGATCTGGGAGTCATATTCCCCCAGGACCCTGCCTTCTTTGCTGGGAGCACACAGAATTTTTTCTTATAGAAAATGTTCAAATATATTTATTGACTAGGAAATAAATAGAATGAAAGATTAAATCTATGTATAGAGTTAATAATTAATTCATTTGAGAAATATAGCCATGATGTAGAAGATGAAAGTAAATCTTAATTCAGTTAACAACTATTTAAGATTTGATAGCTTCCTAATTTCCTGGCACAAATCACACAAGCAGAAAAACAGTTGTGAAAAATATTGGAATAATCCTGTATGAAAGTTACATCCTCATTATTCCAGATTATCATGTTAGCCTTTCATCTTTTATTTGCTGCCCTTCTTGACATTTTGACTGATGGTGATGAACCTGAATTGCTTCTTATTTTGTCATCAGAGAGATTTAGTCCAAGTATGGACGACATTAAGAAGAAGGGACAGAATTCTTTCCCTTAAGGGGTTTACGACATTTTGCATAGTACATGGCAGCTTCAGCTGTGAACTCAGCACAAACTGAGAGTCATCTAGAAAGAGGGAACTTCAACTGAAGAACTTTCCTGATTATATGGGCCCATGAGCATATTATGAAGTATTTTCTTAAGTGATAACTGATGTAGGATATTTCTAGTCAACTGTGAGGGGTAACATAGCTGTGCATGTGTGCCTGGGATTATATAAGAAAGGTATCTAAGCAAGCCAGAGGAAGCATGGCAGTAAGCAGTGTCCCTCTGTGGTCTCTGCTGCAGTTCCTGTCTCCATGTTTCTGCCTCTCTCTGTCCTCACTTCCTTGATGATGTAACCTGTTAATTGAACTAATATCTTTCCTCTTAAGGTTAATCTGTATACCCAGGAATATATGGCCAGAAGAAATAAACTCAACAAAACTTTTTTTAGTCTTTTTTTTATTGTGCTGCATAGTCAAAGTGCTGCTGGTGGCAGTCAATGCCTGAGGCAGATGGGAGAGCTGGCCTTGATGTCAGAAGGGTAGGAGAACTGCCTTTACCTGGCACCAGCCACAACACTCAGGAAAACAGACCCTGAACCTCACCTGGACAGCACAATAGAGCCAATCCTGTTGGTGGAGGTGTGGGTGAGCCAGCCCTCAAATTGTGAGGATAGATAACCAAGAGGAGTTTCAGTGAATGGTATTGAGAAATAGAAAGTTAATAAGTCTAATTTTTATTTATTTTATCTTATTTATATATTTTTTGTCTGTCTTTTTACCTTGCATTACTTTTACATATATATTATGGCTTCCAGTTTCATGTATTTATGAGATTCCAGAGTGTGCAAATGAGTGGGTCTCTGCATATGTATTTTGTGCGTTTTCTTGGGCACTTTTGCTTATGTTTGTTTGTTTTGTCCTATTGCAAAGTGTTAATTTTTGTTTCATCTTATTTTATTATCATCCCTTGGAAACCTATTTGTTTTCTAATGAGAGACACAGATGAGGTGAATCCACATTGGAGGTGAGATGAGAAGATATCAGGATATATTCGAGGATAAATGTATCTATTTTCATCAACAGGGAAAATAATATTAAATTATAGTCAATTTATCATTTTCCTTTCTACATTTTTCTGAATCAAAGTTGTACGTGTTGTAGTCTGCTGAAAGTAAGTGGTTTATATGGATACAATATTTCTAGATTATTTGTTAATGGCTTCAGATTGTAGAGTATTCTATAATTCAGAGGTCTATTATTATTCTTTGAAAAACAATACTAATTCAGCCTAATCTGTCAATAGTGCTAAGCTTGAAAATTTGTGATTTAAGTGGACCACAGGCTTTCATAAAGATCATTTGAGTTCTCTCATATTCAAATTGATGAATAGTGATAGCTCAAAAAAATGGATATAAGTTTTGTCCTCAAGTAGTATAAGGGACAGTCTGGAGAGAACTAGTAACTCACAAATGCCTCTCTCAGCAGCAAGAGAGATGCATGGTGCCCAGCATGGATTGTTGCCTTGTACCATATCCCCATTTCATTGGACAGAAACTGCATGCCCTCAGACTGAATAGATTATGGCGGGCTAGATGATCTGAGCAAGAACTGCAAGTCAGTGAAAGGCTGGGATTATATCAACTGGGGAACATAAGTCCTTCATCAAGACCACCAGATGCTTTTCAGGTATGAAAAAAAAACACATTGGACATTGTCATTGCTTTTGGGAATCACTGCTAATTAAGAAATCACATTCTTCCTTTATTTGTATACAATAATCTGTGCTAGTGTCCATTAGGTCCTCATGTGCTCCCGGATAAGATTATCTTCTACCATTGTATCATGATGGCCATGTTTATTTCCCTTTATAACACCGGACTTGATTTTGCCTTTATTTGCTGTAAGATGTATCTTAAAGAACTTCTTCCTTATTGCAATCATGAATGAGGTGCATCTCATTCTTTTGAAGAGAGAAGTTTGACAGTTACTGACTACATGCTCCTCAGTAACTTTGTTAAGAGTTGAATTCCATGTCATCAGTTATTGTTAGCTGTGAACTTTAATTCCAAGAAGAAATAACAACAATAACAAAACAGTCTCAAACCTTTGCTGTCCCAGAAAAATCTATATTAGGAACTTAGGTGTCTATTGATACTCTGAACTAAATCATGCAGTTTTTCTGCATGGTTTTTGGTATTTCTTGGACTAGAGGATGGAAAGTACACATTGCTATTCTAGTTTCATAAACTAGTTAGCAATGAGTAAAAAGAAGTAGAAGTTAACATTTAGAATATGTATCAGAACACATGGATGTTTATTGAAGTACATGAGGAAGTCAGCAATTTTTAGTATGTAGAGGGTGTGAAAACATTTAGGATCACTATGACTGTTATCATCTTTGTGAAAGTTTCCTGTCATTGGGGGAATTTTAGGTAATTTGGTTTCAATACTAGTCTTGTTGAATGCTTTTTCTTTTCCTTACTTTTAAACTTACTTATCTCTGGAGCTTTGATCACAAACCAGTATAATCAGCTATAAGCTTTTGGCACCTCTTAAAATAAAGGAGAGACATATTTAAAAGTCTAAACATAATCTTCTCATTACTTTTGGTGGATTCTCAAGAAGAAGAGTATAATGTTGGCAGAGAAAGGGATTACTGTTCAGGGAGACATAATACGAAGCTTAGAAAGGAATCTTTAAGACTAAAATTTGCAAGTGCCAGAGCTTTGAAACTGCCTTAAATAAAATTTCTGTGTGGTCCCTGGCTTAGAACAAAATCTGGAGAAGGTCGCCACTGGAGTAAATAACAGTGTTGACAGAGTCTACAAAATTAGAAATGAAACTAGGCACCAGACAAAATGGCCAGGTCAAATAAAATTGGACCTAACTTGGGTGGAAATATGTTAGTCTAACCTGGAACTTACACTGTTTTAAGACAAACACAGGATACCCTTTTCATTGTAAATAATTTTAAAGTTTTTTTCACTTATTCTAGTCTTTTTAGAAGTGATTAGTTTTGTCATGGAAATAGAGGAAGACTGCTACCTTGTAGATGTGTACATAAGTCCTTTCTGCTAGTGTAATATTTGTGAGATATATCTCCCATAAGTGAATAGCAGTTTATTTTTCATAAAACTATTATGAGATAACTTATCAAAGTACTTTTATCCATCCTCTTCCTCAGCTTCTTGCAGATTCGCCACCATATCCCCTAGCTATTCAATGTATTATTACTCTTCTTTCTTTCTTCTTGTTTTTTAAATCCATCTAGTCCAGTTTGTTCTGATCAAGTACTCTTGTGAGTGTGGCCTATGCTGGAGTGAGGTTAAACTACCAGGGAAGAAAATTGATTCTCTGCCTCCCAATTCGATCAAATACCAATGACTCCTCAGCTAGGGTTGGGGTTTGAGCCATCATTCTCACTATGTTGAGGTGTTGCCTGGCTTGAGTTTCTGCAGGTGTGGTGCATGCTGTCACGGCAGCTTGAATTCAAATGAATAACTACCCCATGGTGTCTAGAAAACATTATTTCTAGGTCATCCACTACATTTAGTCCTTGTAATCTTTGTCTTCTTTATCTTCCATGAAGATCCCTGAGCCACAAGGATATAGGTATGAGATAGATGGCCCATGTGGGGCTGAGGACTCTATTGTCTCTTATTTTGTGCACATTGACCAAATGTGGGTCTCTGTGTGAATCGTATCTACTCCAAGAAGATGCTTCTCTTATGATGGTTGAGATACATGCTGATATATGGGCATAGAATAAGTAATTAGAGATAATTGCAATACTGTCTATTTAGTGGAATCATAGTAGTATAGTCTTCCCTAGGACCTATGACTTATACAGCCTCAAGTTCTTACCCTGTAATTGATTTGAGTTATGGGTTCCTTCTCATGCACAAGGTGTTAAAACAATAATAAAATGATTGTTTTCTCCTTTAACATCTATATCTTACTATATCATTTATTGCTATAGATCACAAGGTTCACATCTGGAGGAGATTTATTCTTGATTTTCTCTTCCAGTAGCAAACAGAACCTTCCAGGTTGGTTCCACTTGATTTCTCCATTTGATGAGTCAAATATATGGTGTCTCCAGCCATATTTCTTACCATCAAGTTCTATGGGGGTTATCAAAATCAATTTCATAGCTTATGTTTACTAGAGGTCTATGGGAACCCATTGTCCAATAATTCAAAAAAAGTCAACCTACTCCTGGTATTGGGGTTTTTATTTCCTAGGTTGTAGTGTCTAGTTGGATTATTCTATCCATGTTTTGGGCAAATCCATTTAAACTTATTTTATATATGTATGTATTTTAGCAAGATCCTACACTAGTTAGGGCTCAATATGGCCTTTTCAAAATGCCTCCCTTGTTAGTTATCTTCCCTCTAGTCCTTCCATTATCCTACTCTCCCACTCCCCTCTCTATGACTATGGGAATCAATGTGCAGTTTACACAGAAATTTGTACATGCATAACCCAGTTTTTGAAAAAAAGGATTTGGTCTTGGATCTTAGAAGCTTGGCTGGAAATCAGTAGGTAGTAAGTAAAGCACATGATCACCTTGTGTCAGAGCAATAAAGTCACAGTCCATAGGGAGAATACACTGAGTTCAAAATTCATTTCTTCATTACTCCTGGAAAAAATGTTCTCATCTTTGAAAACACATTTATATTATTTATAGTGAACTTTCTAGGATTTAGTTTTGCATATGAAGACCATCATTAATAGTAGTTGTACTATGCATTGTAAATGTAAAGGCTAGCTTTTATAACACTGATCCAGTAGGTAGAAATATAGTTATACTCCAAGTAATAACCCAGAATGTCCTCACAATTTCCTGAATGTTCAATTACTGTGGATGCAGGGGCCATATTGTTGCTGATGAGGCACATGGCTATAGATACCTCAAAGTGAACTAATAAGCAGAAAGATGATTCAACCACCCAATCCCACAATCATGACTATATTTTCACTCTCTATTAGTTACAAATTTGCCATAGGTCAAAGATACAAAAGCCTAGTTTCATATATTATCTTTTTAATTGCAGATCTTCTCCATAGGAAGGCAATAGTGTCTTTCCTTTCCACACTCACTTCTAAGCTCTCCACCTATTTCCATTGATGATATCATTATTTTAATTCAATATATTGGCTTTGGGCAAGATGGCTCCAATAGACTTATTGATTTCTCACTCTCTCTCCCTTCCTCTTTACCTCAGTTTGCTATTCCCCTGGTGCAAATCTTATCTTCTTATTAATTACATTCCATTAAGTCATGAAAACTCCGAACAAGAATATTTTTCTTTTCTTTCCTTTCTTTTTAAAATTTCTCCCCCAATCCAAAGAAGAGAAGTACACAAATACTACCAACAAAAGATAACAGGAATGAACTGGATCAAATGACAATTTTAAAAGCAATTAGAGATAAGGTCTAATGATTGTCCATTCCCAGAAATACAATATAAAAATCCATCTCCTATTGTAGAAATATAAATTTATTTCAGTATAAAACTTATAGACTGATGGTCTTAATTGTATCTCAAGCAGAGAGAATTAAAAATGGACCATGTATGTGTATGGTATGGGGATGAGTATTAAAGGTAGACTATTAATAATAGTTCAGTAATGTGACTAGAATCAAACAGAGTTGGTGATATAACATTTTGGGATTGGTAAGCCTAGGAGATAATTGTTTTAAAGCAATTTATAGATGTGAGACTGGACTATGTTGCTCTGAGAATATACCTCCCTCCTCTAGCAGATGACAGTGAGTCAGGTCAAACTTTGAGTCATTTGCTTTCTGTTCTCCATAAGCAAATTATTTTAAAACACTATGGAAATGTTTACCTAGTGGACCATGAACTAGATGTTTGTAGGCTCTTCTAATACTCACTTCCAAAATTCCAAATCATCTAATACTTACAAGTATAACTTAGACCATCTTTCTGAGTTCACAGGTTCACCACTGTGTACTGACCTGGCTCTGTTTGTTTGTTGCTCTTTTTAGAAGACAGAGCTAGCACAAATTATATTTCAATATTTTCTCAGGTGGAGATTCTGAACTATATTGCCTAATGTCAAAGAAACTAGTTCTAGCTATTGCTGTTGAATATCTAAAGTGAGAGCATTAAGGTAGAACCTGGGATTTCTTTGGAAAGTCACAGAAGTGTATTGAAATGTTGGACTAGAACATAGTCACATTGTGTAGTGGTCTGAATAAAAATGGCCCCCACAGGCTCCTGTATTTGAATACTTGGTCACAAAAGTGTGGCACTACTTAGAATGGCTAGGAAGTGTTGTCTTGTTGGGGAAGGTGTGGTCTTGGAGGAAGTGAATCACTGGGGTGTGCTTTGAGGTTTCAAATGGCCAAGTCAGTCCCAATCTCCCCCCACCCCACCCTCTTTTTTGTGGCTTGTGTATCCAGCTACTTCTCTAGCACCATGTTTTCTTACGTGCTACCACATTTCCTACCATGATGATAGTGGACTAAGCCACTGAAACTGTAAACAAGACCCATTAAATGTTTTCTGTTATAATAGTTGCTATGGTTGTGATATCTCTATAAGCAATGGAACACAAACTGAGACACCAGTTACTTCAAAGTTTTTTTTTTTTTATTTGTTTTCAGAATTATAGTTTTATTTGTTCTTTACATGATTTCTTGGGGGGGGGGTATGGATCATTTTCTCTTCTGTGCTGTCATAATACATGTGCCCTTTAGAAACACAGGCAGATGATGTAATGTAACATTCTACCTTCTCAGACAGAAAGGTTTTCTTGGAAGACTAAGTGCCTTATTATTTCTGACACATAATATAAAATAGAATCTGATATTTGTTAAGCATATGAATGTTGAATCTTTTTTTTTGCAGAGGCTGAATCAGTGAATGCTATATATCAGAATTTTAAATAATGTTTATAAATAAGTAATCCATTTTACCCATGATTGTGTGTGACAATTTGATTCAGGTTTAGATATTTAAGTAAAATGTATAGTGGTTGAGAGGGAGAGAGAGAGAGAGAGAGAGAGAGAGAGAGAGAGAGAGAGAGAGAGAGAGAGAGATATTGATAGAAAGGAAGATTCAGTCAGAGACAGAGATACAATAGAATAAAACAGTGCAAGAATTAGAAAACAGAGAGAAACTATATATTTATTTGCTAGACAAAATGTTATGAAACATACTTTTCTTCCAAAATGAAGCAAATTTTTAAATTTCAAAATTTCTGACATATCCAACAATGAAGGTGTTTGCTACATATATTTGACATTAAAAAGGAAATTATTCTGCCTTCAAGTATTATTTAAAAACAGTCTATGTGCAAAAGGATTCTAGCGGACTAATTAAGAATGGAGTTAGACAACAGAACCTAAAAATGATTATAATTTGAACTTCTTTTACTCAGAGTCTGAAATTTTCTGCCCTCAAACCTACACATGAGAATTCACAAATCATGACATCATCATCACCACATGAGTTACTGTGATTTTAGTTTGCATTCAATCCAGTAGAGCATCATTACTCTGTGTTACAGTTAAAAAATTAAATTCTATCCAGAATGGGTGACATCATTCTCTTTCCTCTTAAGCATCTCTGGGTCAAATACATTCCTAGATTAGATTCTGAAAGACTGAGTCTGAAGACTGCTAAGGAGAAATAGACTATCCTTAGTGTCACAATGATTCCCCTTCTAGTCTGATGTTCCTCCTTGCAAGTGCATGCTGGGAGGGGTGACTGTCAGATTGGTAGGATGGCAGAAGGGGAGTGAGTGGTCCTTGCTGGAAGCCAGCTCTGACTTCAATTGCTTGGGCCCCACCTCAGTCCAAGGCAGCATTACAAGGATTACAGAGTTTTACAAGGAGTTACTATGATGTAGAAACCTGAAAACTGTTTCTAAACAGCCAGTTCAAAAAGAATCACTTGATGTTTATGGGCTGTTGAAAATTCTTTGTTGGGCTAAAAACAGAAATAGTAAGATGAAACCCAGATGAGGATAAAAGAACGGGGACGATGGGATCGAATACTTCGATACAAAAACAGAATTGCAAACCTGAAGGGTGTGGGTACGATAGGGGTAAAAATCCAAACACAGAAATAGGAGGTTTAAAATAAATTGATACAATCAGGGAAAAATAAACTAAATTGTTGGGCCCACTAGAATTAAAGTACCCAAATTGGAGCCATGTGTTCAACAAAAGGAGCAGATGACATATGAAGCATTACAGACATGTGGTTCACTCCCGAGGATGCAGAGCTATGCCTGAGGTAGGCTTAGACAGCTTGCCCATCACCAGAATGAGTATAAAAGGCCAGGCAGGAGTCTTCCATGTAAATGGGGGTATTTAGTGGCTACAGAAGAGCAGGGAGTAGCTTGTTAAAATATAATCATTCATTTAGCCCTGGGTTACTTGGAGAGGATGATGAAAGTGGAATGTGCAATGGCCCCTGGACAGAAAGAAAACAAAGAGTTATGGACAAAGAGACCAAAATTATGTGAAGTTTCAACATCCTTTCAAAATTAATTACTGGGTTTCTGAGGCATAGACTAGAGACTAGAAAAGGCAAGAATGACATGATGAATATGGTGATTGACAATCTCCCCAATGTAGGCATCACTTATTTGTAGCCCCTTCAATCTTGATCCTGCCTTGCACAGTTACTTAAGACAGTATCATTTTATTTTTACTCAAAAGTAAAAAAAGATTCACACCTTAAATGAGTTTCAGTATCTATGTATTAATAATATGTGAAAAAATAATTTTCCTTTAAAGGCTGTATAAAGAAGACACAGGACAGCAAATAGTTTTAGCAATTATGGGAAAATTTTGCTCAAGAGGAAGAAGATAAATGACAAAAGAAGACAAAGAATAATACAAAAGTATGTAGGTGTTTCCAGTGGAAAATACCCATTATCAATAAAAAGCAATATGTGCTTTCCATCATGGGACACAACTTTAATCCCAAGATTTGGGAGGATCAGAAATCTTGAGACCATTAAGGCTATACTGGGATATGCTGTTTAAAAAATGTCAGCACTGTAAAAATAAAAAGAAATAAGAAAAAAAAAATTCCTGATTAGACATTATGAGAAGAGGAAACTTCAAAGATGGTGTTGAATTTCTTTACTTTTAGCCATGGCCATACACTGCTTGCTAGGTTTGTTCCCTACAATTTTAAAATTTTATCTTTTTATTTTTGCTTTTATTCCTTTCCCACACACCCCCTTTTTTGCCTTATAGGTCATCTGTGTCTATATTATGGCTTTTGGTTTTGTGTAAAGAGTGGGTCTCTGCGTCTAAATCTGTTTCCTGTGCCTTTTAGCGATGGGGCTCTTTTCCTTCTGTCCCTTTATTTTGTCCTATTGTGATGCGTTTGTTTTTGCTTCATTTTATTTTATTATTACTATCCCATAGAGGCCTGCTTGTTTTCTAACTAGAGACAGAAAGGAGTATATCTTGATGGGAAGGGAGTTGGAGAGTACCTTGGAGGAGTACAGGGAGGGAAAAATTTAATTAGGATATATATGAAAAAAATCTCTTTTCAGTAGAGCAAAAATGTCAATACTGTTAGAAGAATCTTGGTCATACATTTATATTTTGGGGAGCAGATGAAATCCTGAGTGATTGTGTATTATTGACAATAACACAGACATGCCTTTGGACCATGAAAATGGCATACTCTTCCCTGGGTCAGGTTCAGTGAAATGGCAAAGCCTTCCTTTGGTTTGCATAAGAAGGTTTAGGAATAATTGGCCTTTAGCTAAGACCAGTATATGCAAAAGCTATTGACTGCAGTTTCCTCCTTCTGAGACTGCTCCCCTACAGAGACCCCCTACCCAGATTAGCAGAACATCTTCTCCTCCTTCAGTGTATAATGAACATGCTTAGTGTCTAATAGTTGTGTGTCTTCATCAGAGGACATGGCCAACCTGATCCCATATTTTCTGTATGTGACTGTTGTTTCTTAATTCCCTCTTCATCACATATAAATCAATCACTAAAGTCATGCAGGGACATATGGCAGGGACATCAAGGCAACATATAAGCAAACCAAGTAAATGAGTAATTAAATAAATATGATCTTGTCACCATATTTACAAGATTATTATCTGAGATAGGATGGAGAGAGGGGTGAATTAATATCAAGCTACCTTTTGATGTCAGAATTTTTCTCCTACTACAGAGTGTAAACATCTTTGAGAAATCATTCATAGAGATAGACAAATCTGTTTCATAGCTACCTATTCCCAAACATGTGTTTGCCTTGACTGTGATGTAGCTATTATTCCAAATACTGACCAAACTGATAAAGTTATTTCTGATGAAATTTAAGCAGTTGGCTATCTCATATAATTTTTATAGTATTTTAAAAATCTATCTCATAAATTAGTCAACATAGTTGACTGATGGTCATAATAGACCTGAAGATGTGTTCTGGAGAGCATGATGGGAAGATCTCTCCTACAGTGACAACTCAATGTGCTAACAGAGTTAAGTTAAAAGAAATCACAACATATGCAATATTTAATGATTCATATACTATATTATATAATATAAAATCATAAATGCATAACTACATAGCTCTGGTTGGTTTGCTGTTCTCTATACAGACTGTGCTGACTTAGAATTCATGGAGATCTACTCGTCTACACCTCCGAAACAATGAAATTAAAGGCATGCACCACCACACTGGCCAAATGTTTTATTTATGAGACATGAAAACATAAAGTTACTCTAAGAAAAAGGAATTATGTTTTCTATTTTAATTTCTGGAAAAAAATTCTGAACATGATTTCCATAGCACCGGCAAAAAAAAAAAAAAATCAAGTTTATAAAGTTTACATCAAGTTCAAGATTATGACACAGGAAAAGAAACAGTAAAGCATTTCTAGAGACCCGTAAAACATTTCAAAACATACAACTATATATACAAAATTGACAGGAATTTAATTAACTTAATAGCAAGAAAACAACCCAATTAACCAGATATTTCTGAAAAGACAATCAAGATTAATATGAAAAAATTCGTTCCTAATTGTCTTAGTTTCTTCTTGCTATCATAAAGTATGATCTATGATTAGTTACATTATTAGGAATACAGCTTGGTTGTAGTTAGAGTTTGGAATATGCGTGCCTGAGTGTAGGCTATATCATCAATTCAGCCTCTTGGGGAGAGGCTCCCTTGCCTCCACTCCAGTCAGAAACTTTTTGTGAGAAAGGATCATATGACAAGACAGCAAGCCTGGGAGACAGAACAGGCATGCATTTAGTTTATACACAACAATTCTCTCTCATGGAAATGAGCCAGAGCCTCCTAGGAATTATAGGAACCTCTTCTGCAGAGAGCACCTTCAGTGATTTGACCACTCCTGCCAGGCCTCACTTTGAAAGGGTGCACCATCACCATCGAGACACTGAAGACCCAAGCCTCTGGCTTTTGAACCCCTGATGAAGAAACCATACTAAGTCTATGAAGTATGAAAATGAAAGTAACAGATGGTATCAAAACACCACACTTATTTGAGTGTGAGTGCTTTAACAAGCCCCAAGTTAAATGTTGCCCAATACAGAATGAAAATGGTATGTGTATTAATACAAAAGAAAACAACATGTAGGTCCTATGACCCAACAGTTCTTCTGGGTGTATATCTGAAAAATGGAAATCACAATATGTATTAGTTACTTCTTCAATGTGACAAAACATCCCCCAAAATTATTGTAAAGAAACAAGCACTGATTTTCCCTTACTGTTTAAAGTGATATGTTTCATTACAGCAAGTGGAAGAAGCTGGTCATGTTTCACACATGGTCAAGAAGAAAAGAGTTTAATAGGAATTAAGACTGGGTTATGGTAATGGAGCATGAATCTTAAAAGTTCTTATTAATAAAATCAAGCCTGGGGCTAGTTATTGGGGTGAATGCTGGAAGATCAGAAAAGCAGAACAAGCCACAGCTACCTCACCTTGCCAATTCCTCAGCTGATCCTGTTTCCTCAGACTGGAAGCCTCTGAGTCCTCATATCTGAATGGGTCTCAGCTGAACTGCTGCTCATAAGCCTAAAAGCTTAACCACCAAATGCTTTTAGTTTCTGGTCCTCACACCTTATATACCTGTTTTCTACCATCACTCCCTGGGATTAAAGGCGTGAGTCACCATGCTTGGCTTGAATAGCTGGATTTCTGCCTCTGAAGTGCTAGGATTAAAGGCATGTGCTACCACTGCTTAACCTCTATGTTTAATATTGTGGCTGTTCTGTCTCTGACCCCAGAGAAGTTTATAGGGTGCACCATATTTTGGAAAACACAAGCCACTACAATGGTAACTCAAGACATATCCCCAGTGACTCATCTCCTCCAGCAAGGATTCACATTCAAGTGTTCCAAAACCATATCAAACTCCACCACCAATTGGCTATCAAGTCTTCAAGCAGATGAGACAATGGGAGGGGGGATACATCTCCTATTTAAAGAATAATCAAGAAATTTTTAGTATGATGTTAATTACTCAATAAGATAGAGAAGTAACTTTATCAAAGGAAAAATGGAAAAAGGAAATCACACACACACACACACACACACAGAGAGAGAGAGAGAGAGAGAGAGAGAGAGAAAGAGAGAGAGACAGAGAGACAGAGAGACAGAGAGAGAGACAGAGAGAGAGACAGAGAGAGAGACAGAGAGAGAGACAGAGACAGGTAGACAAATACAGAGACACACACACATACAGATATGCACATTCATTCATTCACAATGAAATAATATTTAACAATAAGAGAATTCTTCTATTTCTGATGTTATGTAAAATGGAATACATTATGCTAGATGAAACAAGCCAGATATAAGTAGATACATGTGTTTAAAATTCCTCATATTTTTATTGTGACACTTTCATATAGAAACAGGAAGTAGAGTAGAAGCAGGAAGAAGAATCATGGAAAGCAAATGGAGAGATGATGGTGCAAGGCCAGGAGTCTCATCAGAATGAGTACTTGTACTTTCTGTATATATATATTATATAAAAAAGTGACTTTGTATAATAATATATTTTAAATATTAAAATTGATACGAAGTTAATATTTTTATTTTAATCATTTTCTGGTTTGAACAGGATCTCCCATTAAAGCCCATGTTGATCTTGAACTCACAATCACCTAGCCAGCGTGACCACAAACTCACTGCCTAAGTCTCTCAAGTATTAAGATTCCAAGAGGGTATGCTATGCTAACTCTAAAGGTTAATCTTAAATGTGCTCAAAATAATGAAACCCATAAGAGGTGACACTACAGAGATCAGTTTGTCTGTGGTGACCCTTTCAAAACAATGCACATTTGTCAAAATGTTGCACTTTTATACTGAAACTTCTTACAGTTTTTTTTTTTTTTCAATTGTACTACAAGAAACGTGGAAAAACTCTAAAATAATTATGTGATGGATTAAGAATCAAATACAGCACACACAGGCAGGTTGTGGTGGTGCACGCCTTTAATCCCAGCACTTAGGAGGAAGAGCCAGGCGGATCTCCGTGAGTTCGAGGCCAGCCTGGTCTACAAAGTGAGTTCCAGGAAAGGCACAAAGCTACACAGAGAAACCCTGTCTTGAAAAACCAAAAAAAAAAAAAAAAAGTAAATCTTAATAAAAAAATAATCATTCCATTACCTACTGTATTACTTTCTCTGTGAAGCCAGAGCTGTCTGGGTGACATCAAGGAAGCAGCTGCCCTTCAGCTGTGGGCGATGCTATTCCTGGGGTGTGCTGCCTGTCTGTGCACCGTTCTTGCTGTCCCAGCTGTGAACAGTTTCAGCATATAACAAGAGCATGTGAGCCATTGTTAGGGAATTGCTGGAAAATTCTCTGTAACTGGCACATATTTTAATGATACATGTGGTAAAACCAGACCCAGTTATCCTTTCATCTACTCAATACCAAAGTTGTAATGATAGATAAGCCTTTTATTTTTCTTGAGCTAAAACACAGAGTACAAGATGATATCTGTTGAATAAAGGGTTCATTTTACATGTTTCCTAAAGGGGAAAAGACAAAAAACCAATTTGAGCTATAACTAACTCCATCTTCAGTGTTGCCTAAATTGGACCAGAGCATGCTGATGTGATAGTAATGCACAGAATCATGCGGATTACATGCTTGCATTAAAATCTTAAACTTTTCCCTAAAGCTAGAAGATATATTTACTTACTTCAGAGCCAGTGAATCTGTTATCGAAGAATAATTTGGATTCTTTAAAAACAAACAAACAAAAAAAAAAACCTATCCTACTATAAGGATCTCTTAGTGAGATGAATGCAGTATGGGGCATTTTGTGAGAATCATATGATCTTTGAAACAGTTTCTTCTGTTGCAGGTGGGGTCTTTTAAGTTTACAGGTATCCACATGTTCCTAGCAGATGTTAAGGCAACAGAAAATAACTCTATCTAAAGAATATTTGAATTTCTATTATTTCAAATTATTTTAACCTCTTTATGTGCAAACAATTATTGCTAAAAGGCTAATATCTCTGTTATTAAAATGAAGTCTAGTACACTTGCAGTAAGGCTTGGGACTTTTACTGATTAGGGCATGTGTACTTTTTCATTTCTCCATTTATAATTCTCATGTGTGTTGTGTTTTAGGCTCTTCATTTATCATAGCCAAGAGAAAAGAGACTATTTTTTTTTCCTAATATGAAGTGTGTCTCAAAAGTTCCATCCACATAATTCCTTGTGAGTTCACAGGCTGCAATCTTATAAACTAAATTGTTTCCCATCACAAAATTGAGAGCATGAATTCTGATAGTTGTATTGAACAAAAAGTTTTCATCCCTTACTTACTCATCTGACTTTAGTATTTCCTTCTATGTCTAATAATCTCAATAAAACTCTATAAAATAAGATAATTAACTATTTAAGAATATTTTCCTTAAATATTTGAATATTCAACCATTTTTTCCATAAACTTCACAGATACACACATAAGAATGATGAAAAATTGGGTGAATTTTAATCTGACGAGAATCCCTTTCCTTATAGGTCCCTATCTTGTATGATGTCTTTTGGAAATTAATTAATAATATTTTAATTGGCGATTCTTTGCTAAGTATGCTGTTTCCCTGAGCCAAATCCCAGTAACCTCTAGCTCTTTCTATGACACCAGCAACACTGCTTTGTTTGCTTATTACACAAATTGAGATAACACTAGCAGATAGCAATCAGGATACTGAAAATATGTAAATGTGCTTTGGTAGAACTATAACAACATACTATCAAATTATGATTGATCATTGAAGTTGATGTGACAGCATTGTTTTGAAGCTCAAGTTTCCCAATTCCAATTTTAACAAAATAAGGAGGCTGAGGCAAAAATGAATGCTTTCAGTTTGAAACCAGTATGTTATATAGTAAGTTATAGCAGGAGAACTCTGTGTCAAAAATAAAGGAAGATAAAAAAAGAAAGCAACAATAAGTAAAAAGATAGATAGATTGATAGATCGATCGATAGATAGAGGTTTCTGTTCCCAGAATTAGATTCTACTACCAAAATTTTCTAGTTGAGAATCATCTCCAAAATAGCAATATCTACTATATCTGGAGCAATAAGCATATAACATCAGAGCCAATTATAACCATATAATTGTAACTAAAACATTTCACTGATTGTCTTGATGGTGGGCTTCATTGAAGTGCTGTATCCCAAATTTCAACATAACAGCTAAATGGTGAAAGATTTAGTATATCAGATTCCCTTTGAAAGTTTGATCCTGTAAATTTCAGCTAAAGTACTCACATTTGAATTTTTCAAAGAGAAATATATCAGAATACAAGTCTGTTGCTGGCAATGTACTACAAACCTGAATATATTTAGAGGAAAAAAAAAAAGGCATCACACGTACTTCTCAAGAATGTTAAGTACTCTACATTTGAAAAATATACTATTTGATTCTTTTATCTTTGATCAGATTCTTGTATTCGTGAGAGGAAAAACTATCAGCTTGCTAACTAAAACACCAGAAGGCTCTTCATTAGAATAAGCAAATGGAATACATGATTTTCTCCCCCACCCTACCAATAACAAAACAGAAATTATTTTCTGTTCATTTAATTTTAAGGTAGCACCTGTGATATTCTAGCTTTGATTTCCTATTGTACTATGCAAGTGAACCAATTTCCATGATAAGGAAATGTATTTGAATGTTCAAATTATTGGTTTCCATAGAGGATAGTATATAAGAGAATTTTCTTTTTAAAGGCAGGAGAAGTTTCTAAATGTGTAACAGGTGTCAGCAGTCAGCAGGTGGCTGATTTTTAAAATAGCAATTTGAATAGTTGCAAAACTCAGAAAAATATTTAACACTTGTAAACTTATCTTAAGGCATTTATCAAGATATAGTATTTTGGGAATATTTTCATAAAGTTGGAAAATAGTATTATTTAAAATAAGAAAATGACTTTAAGTAATTATTCTTAGAAATAATTCACTAGTTTGCTGTTTGAAATGAATTAAAATGGACTTAAAAGCAACTAAATACAATACAAAACAAGATAAACAGGAGCCATGGCCCAAGGACTGTAAAGACCCCAAACTAATTTTAGGTCAAAAAAGATGTTAGACTAATGTGGTTCTTCTAAGCAGGAATTTCCCAGAGGGATATGACGAGAAGAGGGGTCATAGCATACATATCAAGGCAAGAGAAACAGCAAGGCATGGTTGTAAACATTTGAGAGATGTAAAGAGAAAGAATTAGGGGCTGAAACAAAACAACACTTAAGGCAGTGGGAAAAAGTCCCTAAAGGATTCCTAGGAAGACATGGGGTTATTGCTTGAAGAGACTGAGTAACTAATCTGTATAGAAATAGATAAACTGTGGGATTCTATGCCAAACACTATAATGAATAAATCTACATGGTTGATGCATTCCATATAGGACATGATAATTTTCTCTAACAAATGGTTGATGTTTTACTTAGGAGACATTTCAGTTATGCCATTTATACTAAAGAATTGATAACTAATTTAAAAGTTATATAAACGAAAGTTCATTGTTTTCCGTATAGGGACTTACTCATTTAAAACTCTTAATTTTCTGGTTTACCTGTACATTTTTCATTTTAAAACTTTGTGGGGCCAGGAAGTGATGGTGCATGTCTTTAATCTCAGCACTCCAGAGGCAGAGGCAGGCAGAGGCAGGCAGAGGCAGGCAGATCTCTGTGAATTCAAGGCTAGCCTGGTCTTCAGAGTGAGATCCAGGACAGGCTCCAAAGTTACACTGGGAAACCCTGTCCAGAAACAAACAAACAAACAATCAAAACAAACAAAAACATTGTGGAAAGTAATCCTCATCCTAAATGTAAGAAGATACACAATTATAGTGATTAAAACTAATAGTCACGCCTTGAAAAGTATCTAGAATAAGAAGTATAAGAAAATTGAAGGTGCATGTTAGTCTGGGAAAGAAGCTTCAGTCAGTTATGCAGCCAAGTCTGTGTAGATCATGTCTGACCCATTCAATATCCAATATGAATTCTGTTCAGAGTTGTTTTAACTATGAGGAATATAGTAAAGTCCCAAGGGAAAAAAACTGAATGATATTCATCATGAAATGAAATGTGGAATTTATCAAACAATGTGAACTTGAATATAGAAAGAAATTATCATGTGCTGAAAAACATTTGACAACAAGAAACATTTGACAAACTAGGGACTGTTTACCATAAAAATCCTTTTGCTCTATCAAGGAGAAACACATCAGCAAATCAACTGAGTAATAAATGAAAGATTATGTCATGCCTTAGCAAAAGAAAAGCAAATGTCCCTTACACACATGGGTGTATACTTTCCTTAATCCACTGGAACTACACATTTGAACATGATGAAATGTTGTATTTCTTCCTAGTGGACTAGAAATGGGCAAAATATCTAACAGGATTGTCTGTGAGCAAGTTCATGAGGAAATAGACACATTGATTCAAAACCAGGGGAATTCACATATCTGACAAACTGCAAATACACAAAACAGTTCATAAGTGATTATCTTTTTCTTTTATTATTGACGATCTCTTCCACAAATGCAAACATTGATGTTTATATTCAATGTCGTTTAAACACACACACACACACACACACACACACACACACACATACACACACATTGTATGTGTATGAATATATGGACATATTCATTTTGATTAACAGAAAATGGAAATCATGACATGTCATCATATACAGAAAGGAGACATGGTTTTCAAGGGAACCATTACATTAACATAAATGAATTTTCAAAGCTCTGGTTTATTGAAGCATATTTATCTTACTTGAAGTTGTTTCTTCTTACAAACAATGTTGTAATGAACATTTTTAGTATATTGAAGTCACAGTAGAAAAGAAATCCATATAATGAATTTCAGGAAATTAAATCTTGGAACATTATTGGGAGGAACATGGTGGAGTTTCAGGGAAGGTCTGTGGGGGAGGACAGAGGAAAGAAAGTGAAGCTGAAAGTGAAATAATCCTAGTTCAGTTAAAAACATATTATTAAAAAAATTAAACATTTTTAAAAGGTCAAAGAGCAGTGGTAATGCACGCCTTTAATACCAGCACTCGGGGGGCAGAGGCAGGTGGATAGATGTCTGTGAATTCTAGGCCAGCCTGGTCTACAGAGTGAGTTTCAAGACAGCCAGAGCTACAAAGAGAAACTAGGCCTGGGGGAATAAAAAGACTGTTAAGATTTCTAAAAGAAATAGATAATCATCTGAAAAAGTATCACAGCTAAAGGGAATTTAAAGGAGACATGCATGGCAACAACATCATGCTGCATCTTAGCTGGCATTCTTGATCAAAAAAGGGGCATGGGTAAAACTACAGACTTATGAGTAAAGTCTAAGTCCCATTAAATAGTAGGGTGATGCCATTGATTTGTAACTGAGACATAAAACGTAAGTTTCACCTTGTAATAGAAAAAGTAAGTGTGAACTTTGAAGGAAATTTTTTACAATTTACTTTAATAAAGCTGAAATTATTCTAAAATAATGTTACCTAGCAATGATAAATCTATTTTGTAATAATTTTTGGGTCAGTCTAATGGGCTCTGATTCCTATGGTTTCTTCAAATGCTAATCTAGATATAACTAGGAAAGTATTTTCTTTTAAATAAGTACACGAATTTCATTGACTCAGTATGTATTAATTAAGAATCTATACTAGATACCTGTCATATTTAACAGACATTCATGATTGTAATTAACAACTGAATATATTTAGACTCTACAGTCTATGCTGCTTGGCACTGAGCTTTGGGAAGTAGTTAACTAGAGAAGGAGCATAAGGCCCAGCTATTTAGGCAAATTATGACAAAATGTTATAGACAAGATGCAGCCAAGGTAAAGTCAGGGAGTATATATGCATAACAATTACATGTGTAATCTGGAGCATTTCTTTCTTTTTTATTGAATATAGATTTTTCCATGTAATATATACTTGATTATGGTTTCTCCTTCCTCTTTTTCTCCAGCTCCTCGCCAATTCTCCTTCCAATTAGATCTACTCCACTTCTGTCTCCATAGAAAATAAGCATTCATCTAAAAATAATAATAATATAAAATATAATACGATGAAACATAAAAAAACATATTTGAATAAGAAAAGCAGAAGGAAAAGAGCCCAAGAAAATGCACAATAAACGCATGTAGACAGAAAGATGCACTCTTTCACACATTCACAAATCCCATAAAAACACAAAACCTGTAGGGTAAAAAAAGAGAATATTTTAAAACATGACCTACAGCTAAATAAGCAGATTTAAATAAAGCATATGGACTTACTTGATAAGTGAGGTGTAGGATAGCTTCATCTAGCCAATTGAAGACCTGGCTAGAACAAACGTAGGCATCTACCCAGTAAAGGAAGGAACTGTTTTCTAGATTATGTTTGATTTGATGTTCAGAATGTAACATCAACTCTCCACTTAAATTATAGAAGATTTACTAATTAGCCCTAAGACAGAGAGTAACAGGAAGAAATAGCTACTCTGATATTAGAGGTTTTGGTAAACAAAGAATAGGCTAAGCAATGGTGAGAGAAAAATCCAGAGTCCACTTATTGACTGTCAAGTCTTCCCTCAGAGGAAAACGCCAGTAGCACATCTCTGCCTGTTCCTTTTGAGTTTATTATCTGGTCTGAGCAACACTGATCATTGGAGTATCTGTGATAATTCCACAGGAGAGTTAATCAGTTGGTCTGAGCAAACAAAAGTTCTCTGTACATGAGATTGTTTTCCCTCCTTTTTCCTTATCCAAGAAAAGAGCTCAAAATCCCTAAGCCAGCTATGTTCTGTGAGGAATTCAAGATTAGATGTTCAGATGTTCATATTCCTCCAAGAAAAAGCCTGTGACATTTCACATTTGTACTTTGCTTTAGAGACCAAAGTTAAACACACTCATGCCCTGGGAGAATTTCTAAAGCATTGGTCCAAGATATAGGAGAGATTTTTATCCTTTTTTCATGAATTTTTAAATCTTCCTTTGACTCTTCTTTACATTTATTTTATATTTTTAGAATTTCATATAAAAGTACCATATTTTCATAATCTTTACCCTGCCAGATCTTCCTATTTTTCCCCATTTATTCTCATATTAATGACCTCTTCTCTTTGATTGTTATTTGCATACACACACACACACACACACACACACACACACACACACACAGTTTGCAGAATCCTTTTAGCCTTGCTCATGTTTTTGTGTTTGGGACTGGCCATTTGGCATTACATAATCTACCTGGGGCTAATCCCTGAAGAAATCTTACTCTCTTTGTCTTAAATGGAAATATTTTTAATTTTTTTGAGACTGAGAATTATTAATGGAGTCTTATAAGTATTTAAACATGCTTATAATAATAGAGTACTGATCATAGGACTTCCAGAGTTCTAGAGTATGTATCATAACTGATGTCCTATAGAAGATAAAACACTCTTAACCTTCATTACTATAAAAGATTATTGGTGGAAAAATAAGAACCCATTGGGAATGTAAAGTCTATGTACCACTCTATTTAACTATTGGAAAGAGGCTCACATAAAAATATTTACTCCAAATTCAAGGACATTCAAGCTTCAGGGGTCTGAAAATCTGAGATCCACTGATTTCTTGTATGTTCTTTAAGGAAAGTTGTAATGGCAAGCATACAAATTCCTATGTTTTGAAAATGCACTGCTTCAGTAATTACTTTTCTTCAAAAGAATCTATACTGTCATGCAAGCTTTATAAAACACACATTCTCCCCTCATGTTGGAAAAGTGACCCATGGTTCTTTAGTGTTTCTAATGGACTGTGGTAATCCAAGGTAGGCAGAGGTTTAAAGCTATGGCTAGTACAACACTGATGAGATCTGCAGGGCACACCTGAGAAGTGTGCTCCCAGTTAGAGTATCTGGAGAAGGAAAAGATTTAAGGTATTTAGAGAGAGTGAAGAACAAGTCAAATGGCCATATACGTGCAGTCTTTCAAATAAACCAAATCTTGAGTAGCAGTGAATGTAGAGTGTTCCAAATTGTTGCTACTAGGGAGTTTTACAGTGAAAATTTCTTACTGGGAAAGATTCTTATTTTTTTTATTTATTATATTTGTGTTTTAATTTTACACATCAGCCATGGGTTCCCCTGTCCTCCCACCTCCTGCCCCCCCCCCCACTTTTCCCTCAGCCCCTCCCCTCCACTCCCATCTCCTCCAGGGCAAAGACTCCCCTGGTGATTCAATTCAACCTGGCGGATTCAGCACAGGCAGGTCCAGTACCCCCCTGCCAGGCTGAGCAAAGTGTCCCTGTGTAATCCCAAGGTTCCAAACAGCCAGCTCATGCACGAAGGACAGGTCCGGGTCCCACTGTCTGGATGCCTCCCAAACAGTTCAAGCTATTCAATTGTCTCACCCAGAGGGCCTGCTCCAGCTGGGGCCTCCACAGCCTTTGGTTCATAATTCATGTGTTTCCATTAGTTTGGCTATTTGTCCCTGTGCTTTTCCAATCTTGGTCTCAACAATTCACACTCTTACAGTTCCTCCTCTTTCTCGACAATTGGACTCCTGGAGCTCCACCAAGATTCTTATTTTACAATTCCAACAGCAGAACAGCTACGTAGACATAAAATTAAAGAGATTGTGATTTTTGATAGCAAGCAATATTGCTATTAGTGATGGGGAAAACACTTTCATGTAGAACAGATGATCCGACATGGCTATGTGAAAGAACTTTAAAGCTTGGCCTTTGGCTGAATTATAGGTCATTTGACATCACAGAGTTAAGGAAATTAGGAGTTGAGTTCTAGTTCTTCTTACCGAAATCCAGAAACCTTGAGTTCAAATGTCTTATGCATGGTGAGGGTAGATCCATGATTTCTGAAATAGAGGATTGTGACTAAGTAGGCAGGGCAGCTTCCTCTGAGAGGTCCCTACCAGATTGAAGATGTGCTTAAAAGGCATTGATATAATACATAGGTGTCTGAGACACACATTGAAAACTCACCTTTTCAGAGGTAAGATTACATGACAAAATAGAAGCAAAGATTATGAATAGGTAGATATTTGGTGTGAGAGAAACAGTTGGAATTTACCATGAGACCAAAGAAAGAAGCAGATGGACTCAGGATTGACAAAGTTCAGTTTGCTGGGGACATGTAGGTAGTAGTATATTTAAAGCAAGACTATAAAGTTTCACAATCCAAATCCTGGGCAAGGGATTAAATACTGAGCCACTCAATGATGGGCTGAACCTTCAGAAATATACATGCACTTTCTTAAAATCTATTAACTTATCCAACCTCTGCTAAACTGTATTGTTCTAAGGTATTAATCATTGCCCTGCAAGGCCAAGTACTCTTGATGGTCACCTTTATGTCTTAAGATATGTGCTGTAGTTTCATGGTGGATAAAATCTTAATTACAACCAATATTTCTATAAGCATAGTAAGGCTGTGTCTTATCCTATTACATTATTATCGACCAAGGATTAAAAGAAAGGAAGGGACTGCTGGTTATATGTGCCAGGCATGTTTCATGTGGTAGACATCAGTTTCATGCCCACTGATTTTATACACCCCCAACTTGTTCTCAGGTCAGGACCATCAATTAGATGTTGATGAGCCTTCATTATAGATGAGGAAGATGATGCCCAGAGTTTGGGAAACTAATTGGCCTTGACCCAAATGACCATGAGGTCCATATCCCCTTTTCCCTGCCCATTGACCTTACTCATGTAACAACCTTGACAGTTTATATTACTCACTAGAGACATAATTCTGTCAGCTCAGTTTGTACTGTCTAGATGTCAAGATGGTTCAAAACTTGATTTTCCTGGTGCCTCTTACATTCATATCCTGCTGGAAATCTCTACCAATGTACCATAAATACAAGAAAATTTTGTTCTGAAATAAATACCTCAGTTTAGACACGAGTCTCGAGGCATTTGGACACAAGTGGTAGAATATAACTGAGAAATGGACAATCACAGTATAATAAGTATAGAGTGAAATTTTTCAGTTTTTTACTATTATTGTTTAGTTTCTTGACTGATACAGCTACTCTCTACTGAATTCAACCCTTTCAAGGCAAATATATAGAGTTAACCCTGTCTAACATCAATTTAATTTGAGGGACATTTATTCAATGTTTGACATGTTCAAGAAATTTGTGATATAGAGGAATAAAGAAGAAATTCCTGCATGTGAGAAAAAAATTTTAACCATAATCATGGCTCTTTGTCAAAAACGTGTTCCAATATAAAACTAGAGGCAAACTAGGTATGATTAAAAGCAATACTGTTTGAGGTTGAAAAGTGATATATTAGCAAAACTATTATTTATGTTCTCTTCGAACTTCATACTTAAAAATGTGAACTCATCCATCTTGGAAAATGTTTACCTTCCTAATAAGAAGAAAATTTATAACCATTAGCTATTTCACAGATAAAAACATTGAATCTACTACTAATCACAGGAATGTAATATGTCTTCATTCTGGCAGGCTAAGGGATTATTTTTTTATTTCATGAAGTTTTAAACTACTTTTATATGAGGTTTGCTATTGAGTTAATTATATAAGTAATATCTTGCTGCCTTTTCATGTCATCCTTGTGTGAGGCAGCTGTAAACAAAAGCACCAGTGCAGCAAATGTTGTTGGTGACAAATGCCTCTCCATGAGCCTCATCAGTCATGTGTTTGCAGACATCAACCTTTTTCAGGAACATGCAGGACCCTTCTTGATATCTTCCTTCCCTTCTGCCAACTGAAGGGCAGGCTGAGCATAGCAAAGTTTTATCCCTATCTCAGAGCAGCCTCAGCCACTGTCTGACTTTGCTTGTATAGCTCTGCAATGTAGTCCACCTTTACTGCTGCCTAGAAAACAAGCCACATCCCTACTATCTGGCTTCCAACTTCTCTTCCTTCATTCTGCATGGTCTTATTGAGAGTTGTTAGGATTCTTTCAAATTTAAGTTTTTGTCTTAGGGACTGTATCTAGAAGACCTCAATTGAAATAACTGCATAATTTTCATTCCTAATCCACAGGTGTGCTACAGTTTACATCTGAGATGTCCTCAAAGTGTCCATTTTGGGACCACTTAGCCTCCTGCTGGTGGCATAGTTCAGGAAGTTTCTAGGTACTGTAGGAGTTGGATCCTGGCTGATGGAAGTAGGCTAATGGGTCAGATCCTTTGGGAGTAATGGATATTCCCTTCCTACCTCTCTCTGGTAACTTTTCTTGTTTGATGTGAGCAGATAACTATGATTACAAGGTTCCCTCCACCATGATTTTTTATTTTTCCAAACATTTAGAAAAAGTTAACTATGGATCAAATCCCCTGGAACAATGGGCCCAAACTAACCTTCTCTTCCTAATACTGTTTTGGTTAGGTGTGAAAATGTAAATATTGTCAGTTGTTTATAGTATTCAGTAGAAGCCATAGCAGGAAAGGAGGGAAAAGAAAATTAGAGGTCAGTTCAAAGGAGGAAAATGCCAAAAATGAAGGAAAATAAGTGAATTTGAAATATCTTGTTGGTTGAAACCATATGGCGTCAGTTAGATTATAATATAATTTGTAGTATTTTAAACAGGACAAAATGGGTTTCAATGGAAATAAAACTGCCTGACTTTTTCTTTTCATAACGGTATTTTGTGGACATATAGTTGTGCTTATTGACAGAGTACATGTGAATCCATGTTCTCTTTATTTCAATGATAAACTTTGGTATTTAGACAATCAAATCTGACTACTCAGAACAATTTGCCCACATAAGGATATATTTATATTTTTCTTGACTTCAGTTAAATTGCTTAATTGTATGTGAATATACCTATGATCGGGTGTGCCAACAGATTTTACATTTTTTATTCTGAAATTATTGAAATTCATATGTTACAAAAGAATGTTCCTGTCATGGTCATAACACATTCCTCAAGCAGAAAATATTATATCTTCTAAACCATTTAAGAATCATAAAATTTTATTTAGTATATTAGATATAATTCTTGGATACTTTCAGAAAAACCTTATATATACTATTTTAATAAATGTTATTTGAAGACATAATATAGTAGCCTTGACTGCTAGTTTTTCTTTCCTTTTAATTTTATGTAATGTTAAGTGTGGTCTTATAATTAATGAACTGGACATAGTGGAACAAAATGGCTAGTTTTAAGGAATCCTGTAGAACATGGATGGTTTTTGGGAGGGACAGAGATAGAGAAAGCATTGGATGAAATACACTGTTAAGACTCCACTTACTGACATGATTGGGTAAATAGCAATTTTCTTCAAAGACTTACAGCAATGCCTCAGATTCTGACTTAGAATAATCTATATTCTCTGTTGACTAAGAATTTATAATCTAGTTTAAACAAAGCATATGAAGGAAATACAATTACTTGTTACTTGATGTATAACAAATCAGTCAGCCAGTTCTCTCAGATATTCCCTATTAGTAAGATGTAGAAAAAAATGTAAGCCAAGATAAAAAAAAATTAAAGATTTATTCATTTATTTCTTCCATATTTGTACAATGTAGGGAGACACTAACTCTTTGGAAATGATGGACACAAATGTACAGTGTACTTCTTCAGTCCTGTCAGAGTCCCAGGTTGTTTGTGTATATATGAGGGAAGGTGTCTTTATGCACAAAAGCCAATGCTTTGCATCTTCCTTTATTGTTCTCCACTTTAGTTTTTTACATAGGATCTTTCATTGAACATGGCAATCACTAATCCAATTTGACAAGACCAACACTCTAGCAAGCCATAGGGATCTTCCAAAAATGTGTCCATGTCAGTAGTATTGGTGCACGCCAAGCTATGAGGGTTCCTATTCAACTCTTCCAGCTTGTGTGGCAAGTCATTTCCTAACTGAGTTATCTCTTCAGTCTGAGACCCTGGACCTTAGAAGAACTAAATCATCTCCTCTGCTCACGGTATTTGTGGTAACCAAACAAATCACACCAAATCAATATCTATTGAGATAAAGCAACTCATTAACTGAAGCAACTGGAAAAAGCTTCATCAACAATACTGAATGATTTCCAGCAAGACATTCAATGAGATTATCAACTTCAGAACATTTTCTTCTAAGGTCCCTCAAATGCATGCCATAGCCAAGCTTTATTCACAGGCATTACCTGAATACATACCATCCAGAAGTCTGTTTTCTTGCACACTTCTGTGGTTGGAAATATAAGCTATTGGGGGGGGGGTAAATAAATCTTGTTTTATGGGGCTGAGGATGGCTCAGAGGTTAAGAGCACTGGCTGCTCCTCCAGAGGTCCTGAGTTCAATTCCCAGTGACCACATGGTGGCTCAAAACTATCTGTAATGAGATCTGATGCCCTCTTCTGGTAGGCAGGTGCACGTGCAGATAGAACACTCATACAAGAAATAAAGGTAAAATGAACTTGATATTTTAAACTGAGACATACTGTCCAATGTCTTAGTTCATCACATGACTTATTATAATTTGAATCAAGTCAGGCTATTCTGCTCCCTTCTAACCCAAATGCTAGTTAAGAATTTACAGGATATGAAAGAAAAGCAAAGGGAAGAAAATACTCTACATGTGGACACTGAGGAGCTGATCTTAACATCCACTTTCTATTTTTCTTTCTTTTTTTAAAAGTAAAACGAGATATGCTTGATTAAGATAAACGGAGTTTTCAAAGCCTCAATGCATGTTGAGCGATTACATAGGAAATAACTTGGAATGTCATTAATTCTAACACTTAATTGCATTTCAATTTATTTCCCACTTCTTAGTCTTGAAGGATTTATAATTTAAGTCTCTTATCTAAGGGAAGAATGCATAATTTGCTTCAATTGTCTGTTGTTTCAATTAGCCTCTGGTGATCATTTCATATTTAAAGGGTTCATTTGGGAAGATTTGTTTCTGTCTACTGAAAAAAAAGGGGGGACTAGAGAGAGCTGAGATTCTTTGCAGCTGCCATATCCTTCTGGGGCCCACACAGAAAAGATACACCTCCAATGGACAGAATGACTTGATGAAACGTATTTTTGTCTGCTGCCTTATTACAGAGTTGCTCAAAGAGACTGAAATGAAAGTCTGTATTCCCACTATGCACACTTTCTAACTTCCCTTTTTATTTGGGTAAATTACAGTGAAGTTAATGAGCTTTGGCACTTCATCATGATGGCAAAGTTAGTTACTATACCTGTCTCCCATTGGTTCTAAGAAGATTCTAAAAAAATTAAAAAACAAAACAACAAAGAACTACTGTTTACATGGACTTTTCTACTTGCTATTCAGCATCTAATTCATCAGAGATATTTTTCTTCTACCAACAATACATTTGAACATGCCCATGTTAGTAAACAAATAGCAACATTCTACCAGAGATAATTGATGTTTAGTGAAAGATATAGGGTGTCTGTCTTGCAAGGATTATTGGGTTGTTGGAAAGTTAGCTAAATAACCAAGCAGACAACTATCGCCAGCAGTTATCAGTTAAAGAAGATGAGTTTTGAATGCACAGTAGAATGGTGGTTTAATCACTGGTTAGAAGTGTGGTATTGAGAAACAAAGATAAAATTCCTCACTATTTTCCATTTGAAAAATAATGGATAATAATATCTTCCTCTGGGGAGCTTCTAGAGTGTGAAGCTTATGACATAATAAATAAAATATGTACTGTACTGCATACAAAATTAGAAAACAAAACTGTTAATTCCTTCTTCCTTTTAATGTCTCCCTTGCAGTCATCAAAATCTTCTGGGTTAGCCTAATTCTGTTAGAGTGCTTTTATTTATTTATCTCTGGCAAACATATTTACTAGTGCTTTGCACAAAGGATGTTCTGTACATCCATTGCACAAATATCTGTAATGTTTTCTCCTTATGAGATCTCTCATAATATGGTATAATTTTTTATCATGTTCCCTTATTAAGAGGTAGTTCTTTTTACCATCCTTGGCTCTAGGCTGGCCACATGACTTAATGTGGCAGACACTACACAGCTATGTACATGTTGAAAGATCTGCATGCTACTGATTATTGTCTGGCATTATTACAGTGCTATTATGCATGAGGAAAACAGCTTACTGGATGATGTTAGATATGTAACTTGTTCCTTTCCAATCTCTGTTTTTGTTGGTGGTGTTTATTTTGTGATTTCTTTTGTGAGTTGTTCTTTTAATTAGATATGTAGTCATATCTTATTTGCTTTTTAAATTTTTTATTTATTCCTCTCTCATACAATACATCCCAACCACAGCCTTTCCTCCTTCCACTCCTCGGACCCATCCTCACTTCCCCTGTCTCCTAGCTCTACTGTGCCTTCATTTCCCTTCTGAAAAGAACAGGCCTCCCAGGTATACCAAGGAAATATGGCATAATAAATTACAATAAGTCTAGGCACAAACCCTCAGAGGCAACCCTGTAAAAAGACCTAATTGAACTTTTAATTTACATTTCTCTGATGGATTATGATATTGAGAATATTTTTGTGTACTTGTAATACATGCAGGTTGTTCATGCCTGGTAATCATTTTCTAATATTGTTTTTTAATTATATGTTTGTTTCTTATGGTTCAGTATTAGGAGCCATTTGCACATTCACTAAGTTATCTGTCTGTCAGATATGTATGTCAATGGTAAGTATGTCTAGAAGCAATTCCTTTCATTCTTTTAATAGGGTCTTTCATATAGCTAGCTAAAAGAAGTTTGCTCTTATTTCCTAAGAAATTTCCAGCTCTATATTTTACATATAAGACTAGGAGCTATTTTGATTTCATTTCCCAGTGAGATGAAAAGAGATTCAAATTTCATTTCCTTTGCCAGTGCATTTCCAGTTCTTCCCAAACCACTGTTAAAACATCTGTTTGTCCTCCATTGGCAGTGTTTTTGCAACTTTGTCAAATGTAACTCTCATCTTGACTATACAAATACACCTTAAAACTGAACCATAAGAAATAAACACCTAATAAATGATAATATTAGACAATGAATTACAAGTATGAAAGATAATTTTCAAAACCATAACCTACCAGAGAAATGTAAATTAAAAGCACATTAAGTTATGACTACATATCTAAAGTTTAAAACAACCCCCACAAAGCAATCCTCAAATTAAATACCACCACAACCAACAGCCAAAGAAAAACAGAAAAAAAAATCAAAGACACCACCAAATACTTGTGGAAATATAAAGAACTTACTGCTTATACAATTCATGGTGACTATAAGGCAGAATGGTGCTGCAGGTAATTTAAACAATAGACTGGAAGTTTCTTAAGAATTCAGCCACTCCATAAAACTGAGCATATGAAGAAGGAAGTTTTCTTCCTAAGGCACACCTTCTTAGACAATGTATTACATCCTCATCTGGACTTGGAAAAATGAGTGTGGGGTTGCAAAAATTTGTAGAGGTAATAAGATGTTTACAAATGTGCTAAATTCCAAAGCAGGTTCAAACTGTTCATAGAAGACCCAGTTTTGTGGTCTAAAATTAAACAAATACAGGTAGCCTTCATAAGCTGCATGCCTAAACAAAGGAATACATACAGTTTATAGGATGCTACTCTCTGGACCTCTTATTCGGTTCTTTGTATTATAATCATCCACTATTACATGCAGTGTATAACAACTTGCTTCAAGCCTTGAGGAATCATACTGGGTGAAAATTTTGTTTCTTAACTGATATTATGGGAAAACAAAAATATAAAATATATACAGGTACAAAATATAACAGAAACACACACACACATACACACACACACACACACACACACACACACACACACATGCACGCACGTGCACAGAATCTATGAAGGAATTGAAACTAGAAAAACATCTATATTTATATCCTCTTTCCCAGTCATAGGGCGCTAACCTGTACTTCATCCTTCATCATTATTGACTCCCTAATACTCACTGTCCCTTCCTGTCTTCCTGTTCCTCAGAATTTAAGAATAAAAATCAGTGATGAGGACAACACCATCCAGAGACTGACAAGCCAACATTTACAACAACAACAGGCTAGATTCTCGTGCCAAATCCAATTTGATAAATTCAGCACATTCTGTAATCACAGATAGCACAATGTTTGCATGTGCAGATAGTTATTATAGTGTCATTTAATATGTGTTAAATACAAAGGTACAGGCATACAAATGCTTATTACTACAGTAATTACCAACATATTACTAAATAAAATTATATCTTGAAAAGAAACTGAAGATCTATTCAATAGCTAACACAAATGAAATATTTATTTATTAGCTTTTTAATACATTTTGAAAACATTGATATATCATCTGTAGTATATACTCTCCAAAGATAATTTAAAAAATGTAAAGTTTTATTTAGTTAGAATTATGAGGACATAAGGTTTTCTAAGTGTTTGAGGTTAAATATTTCAAATGAGATAATTGTTGTAATAATTATAAATTTTCTAAAATAAATGTTAATTTTTTATCCTATAACCATGAATAAAACATTCAAATATTGCTAAATACATTAAAATGTCAACAGTATATTGGAGATAAGTGTCAAATATCTTATTTGACAAGCAAAGATATAATACAAGATAATAACAAAACAAAATAGAAAATACAGGTAAGTGAATGGAGTTGTTAATATCTTTAAAGAGTTAGCATACTAATAAAATGATACTTCAAATGAAACTATCATATTGAAGGTGCCGTGAAAAATTTAAATATAATATTTCACACTATTTCTGGGCTATGGTGTTCACAATCACTAATATTATTGTTTTAGTATTATTAAGAACAATAAAGTAGCCATTTGTTTTTTTAAATGGGCCCGTTTAATTATAACAAAAGTGTGAAGTAAATGGAATCTAACACATTTTTAAAGTTATGAACATTAAAATATTTATTAAAATATTTATTTACCTTCTTATCTATATTCTAGCAAAGTATTCTATGATCATTATGAAACCATAGGTAATTATGGAAAAAGGTTGATAATGTGCATGTACATACTCATTATGAGACTAGTCAAACAATGAGAAACAGTAAAGACATGAAACAATAACTATTGTTAAGTAGTCACATAAACTATATATATTATAAAGTTGCAAATACTACAAGCATTGATATGTATGATTATAAGATTATTTTATTATACATAAATGTTTATTGAATCACATTATAATTAAAGTGGATTAAAATGATAGAAACTGTTTAAATACTGCAAAAGAAATGTAAGAAATTATAACTATAAAGGAGAATCATATTAGACATATTCTTAACATTTTTAGGGTGCCAGTGTGTCAACCATATACAAATATACCTTTACATATTAATTGGAAAAGAAGTTGAGAAATGTGAAGCAGATGAAATGATATATGTAGGAGTAAATAGCCTTTTATTGGTAGGATTTGGAAGCCTATAAATAAACAAAATGAAGCATTCATTGAGGTAACTGAAAAGCTAACAACATTCAGTCATAGCTAACAGGCTGTGTATCCTGGTCATAGATCACATGAGTTATACTAGCAAAGACATGGAGTGATTAGATTAAGCTCACTCTCCCTGTTTTTTTTGTTTTTTTTTTCAGTCTTTCCTATGCTCAACCTCTGATTCAAGTGCCTAGAATCTTCTAGAAACAGTCTAGAAACAGACTGTTAAAGAGACATCAATTAGTACAGTCAAGTTGATACATAACATTAAGCAAAAAATGATCTGTAAGCATCAGTTTTCTCTGTTCAGCTATATTTACAAATATGTTGACTGTCTCAGTATCATCTTTTTCCCCCCCTGGCATCCATAACTAATCTTTCCAAGGAACATTCTGCTAAACTCTAATCTGATGCTTCCATTGTAGCTTCCTGTGATAGAAGGGTATGCATTTTCATACCAGTGGTAAAATGTTGGACATAACGTTCCCCATGTTAAATACATGACACATATTTGATAAGCAGGTGAACAGATGTGTCCTAATTTTTTCTACATATTGTTTTGCCTTTGTGCCTGCATCCGTAACATTCATCATCTATTTCATGACTAACTTTCTACCCAGTGTTCTTGTAGATCTCATCACAGTCTGTTGGAGACATGATGACAAATTAGTGCCTGTATTGGTGCTGCTATAGAATCTATGTTCTGCGAGCTAGAGTTAGTCTGTAACATTGTAACACTACTTGGACAGGCCTTGTTCTGACAGCTTGCATTAGATAACTAATTGGGAAAGCTCTTCCTGATTGAAAATAACTCAAAAGTCTCAACATAAAACAATGTCTGCCAAAAAGCTATTTCTAAAGCCTAGGTTGATATGCACATGGAAATTGATAGCCTTGCCTAGACTTGGATTTGATCTGACACTTTCGTAAGTGACTTTTAGCAGTTTTCCGTTTCACTTGTTACAGTCTGACACCAAGAATTTAGACATTCAGGGTTTCTTTTGTAAAAGTAAATTGTTTAAAAATGATTTGAAGTTTGGGAAATGATGCTTTGGGCAGCGAAAATATTTCTGGATGAATGAAATAGACAGGTGAAGATTCCTTCCCACAATACAGTGAATGGGGTAGGAGCTTGGATTTATCCACAAGGGATTCCTGGAAGCTTAGCTTTCTTGCAAAGCTTGTGATTTCAGATACACCTTTAATTGTTTTCTCTTTAAGAATATACTTCAATTAGGATGGATTTGAGCAACGTGGGTTTTTTTTTTTTATGTAATTTTACCTATTATTGTTGTGGTTTTGATACTCAGAATGTTTGTTCTTCAAATAGTCAAAATTGCTTGTCATATCATGCTTGCTGTGTGTGTGTGTGTGTGTGTGTGTGTGTGTGTGTATGTGTGTGTGTGTGTGTTATGGATATGAATGGTGTATTTATATGGCATGATATCTGTATATGAATGGTGTATCTGTGTGAGCATAGAAGCATTGTTGCTATGGCAAGTATGGAGGTAAGATGATAATTTTGAAAATCAAGTCCTCACATTCCTCTGTTTTAGGCAGACTCTCTCATTAATTTTGCATTGTACTATGGACTCTATGCTAGCTGACTTTGGGGCTTCTCGGTGATTTTACCATCTCACCTCTCATCTTACTTTCAGCGTGCTGGGGTTATAGATGTGTGCTACCATATCCAGCCTTTTACTTGAGTTGGAGTCTGGAGATCTGAACTCATGTCACCAGGCTTATAGGCCAGGTCCTTTTACCCATTGAACCGTCTTTCTAGTCATGGATAATTTATTTCAGTGAAATGAAGAGCTTCTATGAGATGTAAAGTTTCCTCCTCATATAATTTGAGAAAATTGAGCAACAGTGACTACATTCCAACTCCTGGTGATGTCAGGGCTTAGGTGTTCACCATTTTGATACTGGTCTGTTCTGTCAGTAACTACACCCCTTCATCCTTATAAAACGAGCAAGCTATTACTTAGCAATGAGTGTGTAAGTGTTAAAATGTCTTTATAAATTGTGCAAATAAGGAGAAAACAATTTAATAAAGCTTTATGGGATTTTTAGATTTGATCACATTTGATCACAAATACAGTGCATGCATTTGTCTTATCTCCTATTTGTAAATAGAAGTCTGTATTTGAGAGAAAAGTGGATGATGGTGCTGTTAGCTGATAAAGAAAGCCTGAAGTATAATTGCTAGGCTTCAGGAACAGAAAATAAAAAGTATAAATGAGTATTAGCAGACTATTGCTTTCTCATGCATATTTTATGTATTTCTAAATTTGTCAAATTTGTACACTCTCTGTTCTATGGCAAATACCTACATACACATCTTTAATCCACTTCTTTTATTTCTTTGTGGATAAATCAGAAAAATAAATCTTGCTATCAGGCTCATTTTAAGATTCTCTGTCCTGCTGAGCCCAGCAGTTTACAGAATTGGTATTCAGATCTACTGTGAAACTGTTCTGATCAATTGATATTTCAGTGCAGATCATGATCACCCACTTGCTCCCAGGACATTTTCTTTGGAACAAGGAGCATATACTTTACCTTTGATTTAATATTTTTATTTAATGGGGCTCAAGACATGTCTCACCAGCTAAACACACTTTCTTCTCTTGCAAAGGATCCAGGATTGGTTCCCAGTTCTCATATTCTCAGTTCACAATCTTCAGTAACTCCAATCCTAGAGGATCCAACACTTCCCCTCGTTCTCCAGAGGCACCAGGAACACATTCTGTACACATACCTACATGCAGACAAACATTCATGCACAAGAAATAAAAAATAAAATAAAGCCTAAAAAGATAAAATTAACTAAGTTTTCTGTTGTCATCTAAAGTTACAGCTATTCTATGTGCTTTTTTTTGAGTCATGGGAAAACAAAGATGCCGTGTTTTATGACATCTATTTTGAGAGTGCAGCCTGTCCTTTCTATTGCTACTGGTAACTGTTTCATCAATACAGTAACACAATCAGTACCCACTTCTGCTTTTTATTAGTTCTTTCATTTTGGGGGATTATAATATAATTATATAACTTTCCCCTTCCATTTCCTTTCTCTAAATACTTAACATATACCCCTTCATGCTCTCTTTCAAATTTAGGGCCCCTTTTTTCTTTTTTTTTTTTAATTAAGAAAATGTTTTCATTCATTGTACACAACAATCAAAGATCCCCTTCCTCCCTCCTCTCATCCCCCAGCCTTCCCCCCAAACTACTTCCTACTTCGCCCCCACAAGAAAGCAAGGCCTCCCATGGGGAGGAACATCCAGTAGAGGCAAGTCCAAGCCTTGAGGGCCTCTTTTTCTATCAATTGGTGTCATGTGCATACAAATTACAAGCTGCTCAATTATATGTTACCTGTATGTGTGTTTTCAGATGAACTGAACAGGAAGAATAACAATGGACTCACTAAAGTGAATGGAGGAAAGCACATAGTCCTCACCACTACATAGAGAACTACGGGCAACTAAGGAAGGCTGAGAGCAGGAGAAATAGTCTTCCCCTGTAAAGAACACAATGATATCTAGAGCCCACTTCTTTATCAACAGCTCAACAAGTATTTATTGAGTTATCTTAGTTTTAACAGGCTGTGTATTTTGTTATGCACATATACTTGCACTCACATATACATTCATACATGCATAAGCTCATGTAAATATGTAGTTAGAAAAACATAAGCACACATACACTCACACCTATACACACACACAAACAGAGAGAGAGAGAGAGAGAGAGAGAGAGAGAGAGAGAGAGAGTCTAGAGTTCACAATATACTGTTAGTCATCCATCCAGAGAATGTTAGACCAACTGTCTTAGCACCACAGATAAATAAATTTGAGTGCATGAGGTGCATGAGCACACAGGAAGAAAAGTGTAGAAACTTGAACACAAAAGAAACAGTTTAAACAGTGTGGTCAGAGGTACAGGTAGGTGCTTTTTCATAGTATGTTCATGGAAGAGGCTTGAAAGAAAAAGCCTTTGTGTTCTGTGAATAGATAATGTTCAAGAGAGGGAAGAATAGAGGCTAGGCATCTGAAGTGGAGAAACACTTGGCATGAGTGAATCCAAGTACGGAGACAGTGCTCCAAACTATATCCGGGCAGTGGTGGTGCAGGCCTTTAATCCCAGCACTCGGGAGGCAGAGCCAGGCATATCTCTGTGAGTTTGAGGCCAGCCTGGGCTACCAAGTGAGTTCCAGGAAAGGCACAAAGCTACACAGAGAAAGAGTGGGAGAGATGCAGGGGATATTGACACCCCAAGAGCTTTATGTTCTGAGCAAGAGGTAGTGTGATCTGATGCATTGCATTTTATCTTTTATTTCCCTTCCTAGACTGTAAAATCCTTTAGGGCAGACTGGCTCGATGCCTGGAAATTTTTTATTGACTATAGAAATTAATAAATTCCTTTCTATGACTAAATTTAAGAGGAAACTAATATATTTAACTCTTTCATTTATGAAACAACATGTGTTTTTGTAAACCATTTTATGGTATGCAGAAATTGAAAAAAATGAGTTAATATTTTGTCCACCCACACCAAAAAGCTCTATATACAAAAATGTAGTGGTATTCAGTCTTTGAAACTTTGAAATATTGGCAGTTTAAATTGATATGCACTATATATCTAAACAAACCATTGAATGCCAAAGACCCAAAATGCAATAAAATTGTACATCACTATAACATTTTTAATATTGACTACACATTGAATATTTTGAGTATGTTGAGCCTTATGCTAGATATAATTTATATTCAAGGTCACTTGATTGACTTACAGAAATTCACTGAGATATATAGATCTTGAGACTAGTTCAGGAGGTATGAGTTTTCTAAGGTCTTTAGGAAATAGGAAAATACTAGAATTTGTTCTTCAGGTGATTTCCACATTTTTATTTTGTTGCTGTTTTTTATTTATTTTTCAGACAAGATGTCTCACTTGCCTGGAGAACACAGAATAGGCTACCTTGCCATGGAATCCTCCCATCTCTACTTCCTTAGCATTGAGATGACTGGGGCACATTTGGCGTTTGTAAGTTCTGGAGATACAACTCAAGTCACAATATTGGTAAAAGTTTGAGCCAGCAAGTCAAACCTGTATTCACATTACGGTGAATGTTTCTCTGTTCTCTGGATTTGGGTATGCCATGAGTTAAATGTAAAATATTTAAGATAATGGATTTGGAATGAAATTACAGACACACACACACACACACACACACACACACACACACACTCCACACACACACACACACACGGAAAAAAAGACTTCATATGGCCAAGTTCTCCATGAAGCATCAATTGACTACATGTTTTCTTTTGCTCAGTCTTTAGTTACAAAAGAGTCCCTAGAAATAACTAGTAATAACAATGGCCACCATTGTTTTACAAACAGCATTGTTTTAACTGCCACTGTGATAAATTGCTACTAATACTGTAAAATCAATACCACTCTCTGATTTTTTTCTGGGCTAGCCTAAAGAGCATATCATAACAGTTTTTCCGTTTCTGCATTTTCTACATTCAAGACAGGAAAAAAAAAGTGGAAAGAATGCCTGCAGATAATTGCATTTGTCCCCTTTTCAAGAAAGCAAAGGTTTCTAAATGGCCATACAAAAATTTCAAACATTGTGTGGTGTAAAACAGCAAGTGTGCTTTATGTTTTCAAACAAATTAGAAGCCCCAATTGTGCAATGCTGACAATATATTGTTTGGTACAACAATATTGAATTCTTCCCAATTTCTATACCCTTTCCTAAAACCAAACAATTCATATTTTCATTCTTCAGAAGTATCCTATAGGTTGAGAGTCAATATTGGTTTTTCCCTCCTCCCAGTGAGCCCTCAACAAATACACAGTGGGCTCTAATTTTTCAGTGCTTTAGGTGGCAATCTAAATAGGAAGTCTCTCCATGTGTAAGGGGCAAATTTGGCACAAGAACTTTTTTTCAATTTTTTTGAGATTATAACATAATAGTGTTTTCTCCCTGTCATTTACTCTGACAAAACTCTCCTATATACCTCTACTTGCTCTTTCAAATTATCATATTTGAATATATACATGAATGCATATGTGTTCAAAGAAGATATTGACTGCAAATCTGTAGGACCCTTCTGAAGAGAAGACAAGAATTGTTTGCTTCTGTCAAATGACACTCTTGGGTCCTCCAATATGTCTTGAAACATTAAGCACACTTGGTGTTTTAGACCACACATTCTTTGATATTTTAGTGTGGTCTTCGGGAAATTTTTTGCTTTCTTGAATATATTCATATTATGTATACACATATATGTACATATTCATACATTTACAAAATTATGCATTCCTAAGTATATAAATATAAAGCCCACATTCTGTATAACATACACACACACACACACACACACACACACACACACACACACACACACACATTTTTTCTCAGGTCTGACAATTTGGTGTGGGATAACCCAGTTAATATACCATTTCCTGAGGATGACTATTTCTCCTATTCCCAGCATTCCTTAGTTGCTTGTAGTGCTTTGTATAGAATTGCTACCTCATGAATACCCCTACTTCTCCAGCACACTTTAATGTGTCTGTTGTCCTTGTTCAGCTCACTTTAGGCAGTCACATGGGTGAGACTTACTGAGTGTAGCTTCTGCCGTTCCTAGATCATACAATTTCACAACAAACTTTCATTCTTCTGGATTGTTCACTCTGTCCATCTTCCCAGATGATCCCTAAGCCTTAATTGCAGAAGTTGTGTTGTAGATAGCTCAGCTGGGATTTGGCTCCACAACTTTGAATTTTGCATTTATTTTTTTTAGTCATGGTCTACATCTATGCCAAAGAGAAGTTTTCTTTGTGAGGCTTGAGGACAATATGTATCAGTAGATATCAGGATAACTACTGAGAATATTGTTAAGGGTTATGCTGGTTTAGTTCAGTACCAGTTGTAGGTTCTCTGTAAAAATCCACGGCTAGGTTTCCTGAACCAGGCATGGTTTCCTTCTTGCTGTGCAAACCTTAACTCTAATTTTTGTTATCATCAAGGTATGAATGCCGCTAGTGCACCTCTAACCTCATCCATGTTGGCCATTGTGGTGCATAAGCACCATAGTTATGTAGGAGTATTGGTTACTTCCTTCCTTCTGCTACCAGACATACTAGTCTTCAGTGACAAGGCATTTAAGCAGCAGGAACTTTAAAAAACGTAAAGTGCCTGATTGGAAGATAAAATGTAGAAACTTATACATTGCTTTTAAATTTTAATTTGGAAACAGAAGCAGATTCTTATAACACAAAGTTTGAATGTCATTTTATTCTGGAGTCTGTTACTTTTCATATGATTAAAAAACTGATAAAGGCAACTTTAGAAGGGAGGCTTTGTATTTGTTGATATTTATATACAGTTTCATTTTATAGCCCATCATTGTGGAGGAAAGAAAAGCTGTGGGTGCTTAGGGGATCTGGTGACATTATGTCTACAGTCAAGAAGCAGAGGATTATGGGTGTTTCTGCTTAAATCACCTACTCCCTTCTATACATCCCAGGACCTCAATTGAAGGAATTATATTGCATATTTTTTTTAATCAATATAGTCCCTCACAGTTATGACTAGTCACTAAGCAGTTTCTCATAGGTGTGCTAGACTCTTGGTTCCTGGGTGATTCTACATCCTGCCAAATTGACAATTCACACTAACAATCACAATTGAGTTTTAAGAATATCTGGAAAGGTAAGATGGACATTATAGACCTTACTTTCAAAGAGGAAATTATTTATAATTCTCACTCAAGGATGAGGAAAAGAAGGGATTGCTGTAAAACCACAGGATTGAAATACTAATACAAGGGCTGTTTGTGTGGAATAATTATGAAAGTCTAGAAGAGGTAGAAGAGATGGCAAATCCAAAAAGTTCTTATCAAGGAGCTGCATTCTAATGTAGACCTTTGCTGAATTGAGGGCATCTCACACTTGGATATACTTCCAGGTCTTTTCTATTAATAAGAAGCACTTTATTTTTCAGCTATACTAAAATGGAGCTCCTTCCAATCAAAGGCACGTACGTACCTGCTTTAATTCAAACAGAACACTCTTGAACAAGAAGTTATTACACAGCTCAGTACAACATGCCCCCAGATAGATCAGGGTGAATTCCTCCATGAGGGCTTTTCATTTCAAATAACTTTGGAGACCTGAATTTTTCAAATTCATCTGCATCAATGATTGGTCCTATTTGACTAGCAGAAGGTTAGGTTTTTTTTGTTTTGTTTTGTTTTGTTTTTTGTTTGTTTGGTTTTTTTGTTTTTGTTTTTTTTGAATGAAATACTTTGCCTCTGAGTCACACAGAGCAAGCTAGAAGTCTTAGCCAAGCAAAGCTTACAATGCTATTCATGTACTTTTGCTGCTGGAAACCATCAGCTCAGAAGAGAGCTATGGGCTGGTAAACATTATCATCTGATTGATGAGGTCGTTTTCCTCAAAGTGTGTGTAGCACAATGAATCAGGCAATGAAGAGGTCAGCAACGGCAGGTTTGTACTTAACTACGGTTTATTATATGTGAGAAATGACTCAATATGGCTACACAATTGACAATATAAATCACCTTCTTTACATTTCTACATTCTAGCAAAACAACAACAGCAAGAGCAAGCATTTTTTTTTTTTGAGTAACTAGGGAATTGAGTATCCTGAGATTCCATTTTTCCTTCTTGAATATAAGTTTCGTCATTTGTACACTGAAAAGAATTTGTAATGTTGGAAGTAAAAGCTCTGAATCATAAGAGCAAATATTTTCTCTGGAAATAAGTCCTTTCATGTTCTTCTGCATCTGTATAGTTGTGGTGAGGCTGATAATTAATGTAATTGCTTTAGAATTATATACTGTTCTTGAAATGTGATGTTCCAGTGGCTGGTGTTGGAAAATTATTCCAATTTTGAAAGTTCCTAGGACAACAAAGAGTTTTACGTTTGAGAGTGATGATAATAAAAGTAATTTTTATCCATCATGGCAGCTTCACTTGACTAAATATGGACTCAAAACTATATCAAGAGAAAAATCAAGATGAATAAAGGTTGGGGAGATGTCACAGTGTATAATTTTCTTCTTATGCAAATATTAAGCATATAATGTGCTTGTTATATACATATAATCCAAGTTCAAATTTCCAAACCTAAGTAAAGTGAGATCAGATAATCCCAGTGCTCCACACTTTCATGGGCAGTGGAAATAGAAAAATCCTAGAAGCTGAAGGATATGTTATTATGTTACTGTGTATCAGTGACAAGAACAAAAAGGAAGACCCTGTTTAAACACAGTGGAGGCAATGACTGGCTCCTAAACCATGCCCTAACCTGTTTTACCACACCTTGTAATCACAGCAATTAACATAGAAATACAGAGCTCACACCTCATGCACACATACATATCATATACAAAGATAAAATAAATAAATGATAATGTCAAAATTAATATATGATTCAGATAAACAATGAAATAAAAAAGCTTATAATCAACAAAACATCAACATGATATGCAGGTTTTTATTAACAGTATTTCATCATTGAATCAGTAAAAAAAAAAAAAAAAAAAAAAAAAAACTATTGAAATCTCCCTCACTATACCTGGAACAATAAATTCATTGCTCTGGTAAATGAAAAACAAATGAATAAAAGAAAACCAAATCTGATGGAGTTTTTCTTTGCAGCCGAAATGTCCCTGACCACAGTGCTGTGGGATGTCTTTCTGTATGCTGTGAATATGTATTGCTCTTACTGGTTGATAAATAAAGCTGCATTGGCCTATGACAGGGAAGGGTGGAGCAAGGAGGGAAAATCCAAGAGAGGAAATGAAAGGAGAAAGAAGAGTAAGCAGAGACTCCAGCCTGCTACCTAAGGAGCAACAAGATGCCAGCAGAGTGGTAATGCCACAGCCACATGGCAACATATAGATTAACAGGAATGGGTTAATTTATGATGAAAGAGCTCGTTATCCTGTATCTTGAACCATAGGCCATACAGATTTTAAATAATATAAGCCTCTGTGTGTTTATTTGTGACTAACAGGCTATGGGACATGGGTGGGAGAGATTCATCCTGACTACGGGATAGGCCACAGCACAGTGCAAAATGTTATTGTTTATCAAGGAAGTAACAATTATAATTCTACAGGAGTACAGAACAAGAAAGCTGACTGGCAACTGTGCTTGCTGGATGTACTGAGAAAGTGTCATAGGCTGTGGCCAGGGTACTGAATTAAGGAAAGGCTGTGATGTAGACAAGCATCTAGCAATACACTCCAAAAGCCCTGGAGATTGGGAAATATAGGTGGCGTATTTGCATGTGATATGTAAACTATTTGTCAAAGCCATGTTCATGCCAAATGGAATGTGTTGAATGAAGGGAAGGTTCTGAAGGTCTACCATATAAAAAAAGAAAATATACATTAGGAAAATGAAGGCACAGGATGTTGCAACTTAGGGGTGAGAAGGTAAAGAAGACTTAATGAAGAGATGATAGTGACAGTCTAGGTTTGCAAAGTGGAAATGAAGGATGGAGCAAATAGAGTCGATGGCAGATAGGGATGTCAGTTGTATAGGACTAATCACTGGTGTGATGGAGAAGACCCTTTGTTCCCTCCAGTTACCCCTGGATTGGGATGTGTTGTTGCTATTTGGAGGCTGAGGAGGACAACAATTACTCAGACTATAAAATGATGGTTTGCGCTAAAGAGTTCTCCCCTGGCTTCTTTACAGAAGGATGCAAATGTTAAGCACTACTTATTAAGCTGTGAAGGGGTCAGCGATGTCTGATCCATTAATTGAAGGCTGGCTTGTGAATATTTGTTTGGAGAAAAATTGCTATAGGAATGCAAGAATCAAATCACCTTAATGCAGACTTATATAGAAGGAAACCATGCTACCTCTTAGTTTTACAAATGATCCCAAGATATTTTTAATAGCTGAATACACATTTAGATTGTTAAAAAAAAAAAGTCCTCAACCCACTGTTGTTTTATCTTCCAGGAATTTCTTTTCTAGAAGAACCCGCAATGCAGAGACATGAGCATAAATTCTCATTCTAAATTCAATCTTTTGGAAGCGATACAGGAAAGAAGTCAAAAGCTGGAGCCTGAAGTCAATTTTTTACTGTCCTTTCGTTTCACTATTACTGCATAGTCCATGGTGACACTTGAGAGAAATCATTCCTCATTCAAAATTCATTACATTTTAATTGCAGATTTATTAACAAACCGGCGGCTTTCTATTGATTTCCGTAGGATGTTGTGGAAACTGGGAACAGCAGAGAGCACCTTGTAAGGCTGACAGCACTTCACACTAAGTGGCCAGATGTTGTTACATCCAAACACTTGAAACAGAGCCGAGCACTGCAGAGTAGCTTGGCTGGAAAATGTACAGTCAGAAGATCTGAGTAAAGGCAAAGTACACAGTAAAGAGCCACAATTTCAATGCTAGTAAATTTTGATGAACTTTGATGGAAGCAATCCGTTTTGTGGATACTTAATGTCACTCTACACATCAGAAGCCTGTGTTAGCTTCTTCAGAAACAAAAGTGACCCCCCCCCCAAGGCATAGAAAAAAAATAATGACATACCATTCCAAGATTTACTTTACTATGTCACCACCTATGAATTACCCCCTTCCAAATAGATTGAATACACATCCTTCCCATTTCCCAATAAGATAGAAGCTTCAGTCCCTATACAAGATAAAGACAAGATAAAGTGTTTTATATGTATTTAACCATGATAAATGCATCAGTTTTGATCTCAGTACCACAAAAGTTAAAATCAAAATGCTACCTTAGATACTGATATGACATTTTCAAAGTGTGCTTTTGATGTTCTAACCACTCCTCCTATAGCCCAGTGTCACCTTGCAGATCCTCCACCAGATTCTTTTCACTTTTCCTATCTCATACATGTTTCTGCCAAGACTTTGTCTTTCCTCATCACCTAATATCACCCGTTCTTGCTCTCCTTTCTCCATTTTCAGACTTTGCCTATACTTATTTACATATATTCATAACTTTATTGTAGGCTAGGTTCCGCATAAAAGAGAAATTTTGTGGGGTTTTTTGCCACTTTAAAAAATATACTTCCCAGATCCATCTATTATTTACAAATTTTTTACAGCTGAATGACACTTGATCGTGTATATGTGCCACATTTTCACTGACCTTTCATCTATATAGGTAATATTTCACAATCATTGATCATAAAGAATAGAGACAAATGAAGAGCAAGAAAGTCAGGGGGAAAATCAGCTAGCAAGAGAAGGAAGAATTTCAAGTTGAGGAGCATGAATGTGTCATGGTGGTCATAGAAATGAGACTCTGGTTTTGGTAAGCATAAGAGTAAGTATCAAGGAAGTACAGCTGTGCCATTTGAAACCAAAATGTCTCTGAAAATGTAAAAATATAGAAAGAGTTATTGATATAGTCACTTAAGCTCCCTGTTCTTAAGAGCATAGAATTTAGAAAAAGTTATAGAAGTTTACTCTGCCCCATTGGGATATCAATTTACAATCTAGAAACAACTTTTCCAACTAAACATGGGTAGAAATCAGCTTTTGAAATGTCAGAATAAAAGGAAGAGGAGGAGGAGGGGATGAAGGAGAAAGAGCAAACTTGGTGAGGACGCTTCCTCTGACTCTCTGTGGGTTGTGGAGCATAACTTTCTTAACCAGCAACTGGCAAATCTTTATCCCAAATCATCTTATATCTTTGTACTTGTATTACTTTGCCTCAAGTCTTTCAGAGAGAACTCTCAAAGTCATGCAAAGATATGGTTGTCATTCCATTATATCAATATTGACTGGAGTCTTTGTATGGTAATTACAATCCAATGAGGTCCTGAAGATGGGGCCCCTATGCCTGCATGGGTGGCTTATATTTTTTTTTATTACTTTACTGAGAGATTTTCTATTCATTTTATATACCAACCACAGATTCCCCTGTCTTCCCTCCTCCCATCCCCCCACAACCCACTCCCCATTCCTACCTCCTCCAAGGCAAGGTCTCTCATGGGTAGTTGGCAGAATCTGGTATATTCAGTTAAGTCAGGCCCAAGCTTTTCCTCCCTGCACCAAGGGTGCTCAAAGTGTCTCACCATAAGCATTCGGCTCCACAAAGCCCACTCATACACTAGGGACAAGTCTTGATCCCACTGCCTGGGGGCCCCCTAAACAGTTCAAGCTAAACAACTGTCTCAAATATCCAGAGGGCCTAGTCCAGTACCATGGGAGCTCCTCAGCTATTGGTCCACAGTTCATGCATTTCCACTAGTTTGACTAGCAATCTTTGTACTTTTTCCCATCATGGACTCAATGTCCCTTGCTCACAGAATCCCTTGGGACACATGGATCACCCAGCAAAGGAGAAATAGATAAAATCTGCATTAGCAAACCGGGGGTTAAGGGTGGAAAGGAGGGCAAGGGATAAGGGATGAGATTATAGGGGAACAGGAGGTTTGAGCTGGAATAGGGACTGATTGGGAGAGCAAGGAAAGAGAAACCATAATAAATAAAGACATTATGGGGATAGGGAGAAACAGAGTGCTAGAGAAGTTCCCAGGAATCCACAAGGATGACCCTGCTATAGACTACTGGCAACAGTTGAGAGGGTGCCTGAACTGGTGTGCTCTGGTGATCAGATGGCTCCATATCCTGTCATCACAGAGCCCTCATCCAGTGACTGATGGAAGCAGATGCAGAGATAAGGCCGGGTCCTGGGTGGAGCTCCAGGAGTCTAATTAATGAGAGGGAGAGATGGGTGGCTTATTTTAACGAAGGGAAATCTCAGGTAGTAAGTTTGCAAAGCCACATTAGGTGATGCCCCTTATCATCTGGGGCACTTCAGAGAGTTTCTACCAGTAATATCATCATTCTCTAGGAATGTTCTTGACACTTTTAACCTTCAAACTTGAGAGATACACAATCCTTTCTTTGCCTCATTAAGTTTCTAAATAAATGGTATTCATTTAGTGCTAACAAACACAAACATACATCAGAGAATCATACTCTAATTTGAAAAGTCTTTCTGCTCTTTTGTTCAATGCTGTTAAAGCTTAGTCTCTCTTATTATGATGGTTTTTAATAACATCTAAGGTTTCTTTGTCCTATATGATCTTTTGTATTTGCAATAATGTTACTGGAGTTCATACATTTCAATTATAGAATTTACTTATTATATATATAATATACTTAATAAAATGTATTTTAAATCATATTTTTAAAATGTATCTAAGTAAAAAAAAGGCACTCAAGTCACTTTGTCTGCCTATACTTTTAGAAAGATTAGAAAATGATAGACACAGAATGATGACATAATAAGAACTATCCTTTCATACTTTACTAGTATGAAAATGCAGCAGCATACAGCTCTAAAGAGGATACCAGACTGTGAGTTCAGGAAAATCGACCCAATACTTTTGCCTAAATCTCTGAAACTTTGTCTCTCTCTGCTCGTCTCTGTCTCTGTCTATCTCTCTATCTCTTTCTCCCTCCCTTCTCCCCTCCCATCTCTTTTCTTTCCTTTCTTTGCCTCTTATTTTTGGTTTAACAAGACAGGGCCTCATTCTGCAATGCAACCCAGGCTGGACAGAAAATTCCATGAAATCCAGATTGGCCATGCACTCATGGCTGCTTTCTAATCTTCCTCCTTCCTTCTGGGATTACATGAACTTCATACCTGTATTGAGCCATGCTCAGTCTGTCTACATGAATGTCGTCATATTTGCAAGCATACAAATGTACTGGGAACTTATTAATGAAATTGGTTTCTAGGATTTACTCTCAGAAAGTGCATTTCCATAGCTCTCATGCTACACTGTTATCACCAAATCCTCACCCGACTCTTAGGGGTTCTTACAGTCAACCCAAGTTCTTGTATCAGTGACTGCTAGACTGCACACTGGAAAGAGAAGCAAAATACAAAATTCTTATTCTCTGTTTCTGTAACATGTAGACTCCTGATGCCAATTCTGGATAATTTCTGAAGCACAGCAGTAATAAACCAACTGAAGTGATTTATAGATTTCCTTCAAATATACTAAAGCTTAACAAAACTAACTTCTCTTCTTTGAGTGTTGTTCAGTCACAGAACTTACCAGCTATTTTTTCCCCCTTGGTTGAAGATTTTTAGGAACAGAATGACTGCATCTGGGTTCTATTGTGTATGGATAAATTCATAAGACTTGATTGAAATGTTTCTTTCAATGAAAGTTTTCAGAAAACCACATTGGGATTTTTTTGTGATGAAAACCCTGTTATCTTTCATGTCCACATGTTCATAGACAATTAACACAGAAGTTAATAATGCATTTAAATCAGAGCTACTTAGTGTGTCTTTAAACATCTGAATGAAAATGCCAGTCTTCCTGACTGTTTTTCATATTTGATAATACACCAATGGCAGCTTGCGTATTGATGTATGCCCTTAAGTTATTTGGCAAGAAATACATTTTCTCCAGTATAAATTTAGACTAAAGAATTTCATTTTACCTTCTTAAAGAGGAAGGAACCCTAGTACTCAACAAATGTATTTTTATTGCAGTCATTGACACCAATAAAATTATAGCATATATAACTTTATAATTTATTGAATTCCCACAGTGTTCCAAGAACTTGACATAATTATTCTTTTTCAAATAATCCTTCAAGGTAGTATTGATTCCATTTTACTGAAGGAGTCAAACATAAAGGGTGTGAAATATCTTGATCAAAATTTTATGGTTTGATTTTGACATCCCTTTAATTTTAATAGGTCTGAGGTTTCGAATGAATTGTACTGTGGAATTACTTGGGACATTAAAGTATCTGTGAGCAAAAAAAATATTCAAGAGTAGAGAGCCATGGCTTGATTATGAATTTTGTTTTTACCTCCCATACCCTTCAAAGTAAAACATTTTTTTGTTGTTGATAAGGTTTTTAAAACCATCTCATTAAGTAAGGCCGTTCCTGTAAGATCTATTTCCTGATAAATACTGGCCACTTGCAGAATACATACCATATGATTAATAGTGAATATTGCTGAAATACACAAATAAATAGATGCCTATATTTCCTGAATATCTTTCTCTGTCTCTATCTCCCTCCTCCCTCCCCTCAACTTTTTCTCTGTCTCTATTTCTCTCTCTGTCTGTTTGTCTGTCTGTCTGTATGTCTCTTTCTCTCTCTGTCTCTGTCTCTCTGTCTGTGTCTGTCTATCTCTCTCTCTCTCTCTCTCTCTCACACACACACACACACACACACACACACACACACACAAATTCACTCAATCACACCCATGAGAGATTATAGTCAGAGAATGAGATTATTTATACACAAAACCTCCTTTCTCAGACTTCATAGTGTGAAATTTGAAACCAACTCTATCTTAGTAAGTAATGGTGCTTGTTCTGTTGATAGGGGAGATTTTGCATAACGGGCAGTTTAACCCTCCCTTTATCTTCCTTAACAAAGTAGTATGAATAGCTTTAGAAAGTGGAACCAGACATATGTTCATTTTTCCCAGGGATTAGAGTGAATTACTGAGAAAGCATCCTCAGAATAACTTAAAATTTAACCCAAATACAAGCACAGTTGGATTTTATGCAGTTCTACTTTCCCATAACGTGATGGCCTACTCTCTAGAATTAGCAATCTTCTACTAGATTAATTTTATTTCTTTTTGATGCTTTGAATGTATTCTCTGTCACGATGTCATATGTGCTTGATTGCACCCTTTACATAAGCTTTGAACAGCAATCTTTGTTTGTTTGCTTGTCTGCAATGTCACTTACTACAGATATCTTGAAGGAAGTCTTTTGTCATTTGTCACTTGACAACTTGAACACTTACCTGCCAATATTGGAACATCTCGACTTTGTTATTTTCAGGACATAAAAGTATAAGTAGTTGTTGAGTGTCTGAAGTTAAGATGAAAACACCCTTTTTGTAGTCAGGGTTTGCTCAGACCTGACAGCCCTCACAATATTTAAAAAAATCTCCTATGTTTCTGTGGAGTAGCCCAAAATCATAGTCCAGACAAAATCCCACAAAGTTCCCTGGGTTAAGCACTCCTCAGGTCAGAGCTTTCCTGAATAACTGCTTGGGTTAACTTCCTTTCAGGGAGTCACAATAACTATGAGGTGTTTCAGTGAAGCAGGATACACATGATAGCCTCAGGTCTATTTCCAGAATCCTGTACTGACATTGGATTTCACCCACACTACCCACGTGAAAACTGACAGGTTACTCAGTCATTGTAATACTCATGTATTTTGTAGGAAAATGCAGAAAATAGCAATAGTAAGAGTCATAATGGCTTAATAGCTTGTTTGTGTTGATCAAATCAGCTAATTTTCAGATAGATGACTAGATGTTTAAACTAAGCTAAGCATTGTATAACACTTGTTTCATTTTTCTTTTTTGTGAGCCTTGCATATTTATCATTTTATGATTTTATTTTATTTTTTAAATGTTTTCATACAAGTAAGGAGATTGCCTATGGTTCAGAGTCCTACTTATAAAGCTGCTAATATTTTAGCTGCTCCAGAAATAAAGTATAGACAACCTTGTCACTTCTCTGTTCTAGTGACTCACACTCATAAATAAAGGCCTGCAAGTGAATTTATTTTTGTCCACACTTTTCAAAAAGGTATAGCTGCAATCAGTTTCTTAGAAAATTCTCCAAGTTATCAGTTCTGTTTAGCAGCAGAATTACGATGAAGGTCCTGTTCTTTCCTATTTTTAATCAGTTTCATCTCATACATTTGCCATGTTCCTGTATATCACTGAAAAATAAAAATGTATAATTCTAAATTAAAAGTGACCAGGGGATTTGAGGACACCAGGATAATGCAGTCCACAGATTTAAGCTAAATAACTCGGCTCACAGAGACAGAAACATCAATCACAGAGCCTGCATGTTTCCTCACCTGCATTTATGTCATGGTGGTTAGCCTATTTTTTGTTTGTTTGTTTGTTTGTTTTTATGGTTGTTATCCTATTGTTTTTGTAGGATTCCTAGCAGTGGGAGTGTCTGTCACAAGAGAGAGGTGTCTCTGACTCTTTCGATTGCTCCTGGGACATTTATCCTCCTACTGGGTTATCTCAGCCAGCCTTGATATGAAGATTTGTGCCTAGTCTTATTTTGCATCTTGTTATGGCATGCTTAGTGAATATCCCTGGGAGGCCTGCTCTTTTCTGAAGGGAAACCTAGGAGCAGTGTATCTGGGGAAGAGGAAAGGTATGCTGGGTGAACTGTATGTGTGAGGAGGGCATCTCTAGGAGGGGAGGAGGGATGGGAAACTGTAGTCAGGTTGTATTGAAAAACAAAACAAAACAAAAAAAAAACTAAACCTAAAACTAAAAGAAAAATATTGTCTCATATGTGAGATCTTTTGGTTGAGCAGAGGATTCACAAGAGTTAAAACCCATACCCTCTCTGGCTAACCCTAAAGCTTGACCAAATGCTTCCTTGTTAGTCTCCACAAAGAATATTCTTCCTGTCTCCACTGACCCAAATCAGTATGAGGGGAATGTATACTTGTCAAATCTCTGTTTTTTGGTCTGAAGTGACACATATGAAGATTATTTCCTGCAGGTTTAGTCAAGCATCCAAATGAATGGTATGAGTGAGGATGAGGGGATATTGCCTCTTCTTTGAATTAGAAGGTAGGTAGTGAGTCTCCAAAATTCCTCTGATCCAATCTTTGCCAGATACTCACCCTGACAAGACATTCTGGAAACCACCATCACAACACTCAATATATTTCTAAACTAATTCTTTAATTCTATATATTTATGCTTCCAAAGAAAGTTCTTCTATAACACCTTTACATTATACAGCCAGTATTTGAAAAAATAAATTTATATGAAACATATCTGGAGGAAAAACGTATCTTCAATAACCAAATTTATTTTCTTTTTTGTAAAACTAATTTCTCCCTTCACTTCTCCCTACCCAAACCCTCCCATATTTTCCTTCCTGCTCTCCTTCAAATTCATAACCTCTTTGTTACTACTTATCATTCCACACAGATATGTATGTTTCTAAATATATGTAAAACCAACATTACATTGTCTTATCCTTGTGTTCTGAAAATTTTCACTTACAACATTCTTTTATAATGTTTCCTTTGATTTTTAACTAATCTGTCCTCTTCTACTATAGATTTTCATTAATGTTTTTGTTTCTTACATTAGGACTTTTACCCCCAAAATGAAAAAAATACTTTAATTATGACCTCAATTGCTTTACTATTCCTAGGATAGTTCCTAGTTATATTAAATCTCTCATGGCCCCAAATTTACTTTGTTAGAATAAAAAAAAAACAATATAATGCTGGTCATGCTTGATTATTAATGAAGTCATTTTGTAGAGAAATTTTCCAAAGGCATTTTTTCCCAAATTTTAATACTTGGAGTTCATGTATGTCTCATCTGGAGAGAAAAAACAAACTATTATTGGCCAATATATAATCTCCAGTTTTCTTAAATTAAAATTTTCCAAGAAACTGACACTTCCTTCTGTCTAAAATACATATCACAGAGCACTTTCAGGTTGTAGGACAAAAGAGAAGCAATGAAAAAGTGTCTCTCAAAATCAGCTAGAAGACTGAGAGCCAGGTGGTGACAGAATACTGTGGCACATCAGAAGACCTGGGATCAGGACACACAAAAAAATGGTTTCACAGAATAATAGCATGGAGTTGGCTCCATCCACCGTTGCAAAAATGGTCCAATCAACAATATCTGTGAATTACTATGTATCAGACCCATTAGCCTATTTAATTATCATCATTAGGAGTTTGATTCTATCATTTTCCCCATGTAAATGAGAAACTAAGCCTTGCACCATTAAAGAACCTGTCAAATGACATTGTCTAGTGAATCACAGGGTGCAGAGTCAAGTGACCCTTACATGATAAGAATGCCCACGACACTTGTAGTGAAACTTTAACAATTTTCGGCCCTTTCACTCTTTTTCTCATGGTTCACAATGAATGACAGGATAATTAGATGAGCCCAATTTGAGTTGGTGGAGAAAGAAAGAAAAAAAAAAAAAAAGGAAACCTCTGATTATAACCCAACTAGGCTGAGACAAAGGAAGCAATAATTTCAGATTGTAAAATTAGAGCACTTCTGGGAAGGCAAAATGGATATCAGAGCTCCAAATGAAGAGATGTGATGTAAAAAGCCTGTCTTATGACACTCCCTGGACTGAATATTTGAGATATTTTGTTTGTGTTTAAGAAGAGTAGATACACTAATTTTGGTTATGTACCACTGCTAGTTTGATTTAAAAAAATACATATTCTTCTGTGCTTTGAGTTACCAACCTGAATAAAGTTGTCTCAATTGAAATTGTTTTCACACTGTTACTATGTAATGACTTTCACATGAAGTACAGCTACCCCTCTGATACCAGGGAGGAGGGGGCTTAGCAGATGAAACAGTGAAAGTATTGGCAAGGACCTTTTCTTAAAGTGAAAAAGAATGCAGGATGTTATTATTGAGTGGAGTCAAGGAGAATCTCATTTTTCATTAGGAAGCAGTAGTGTAGCAAAACTATCCCCTTTCTCTGAAGCAACACAAATGCAAAGCATCCTTCAAGGTCACCCTGAGTACATGCATTTGCAGTGTAGTGGGCTATATGGTTATTCATAAAACTAATGAATTTGTTATGAGAACAAAGAAACCTTCAAACAAATGTATGTTCAGGGTTTTAAAATAAGAATAGGATTCAAGTATTTGGTTTGTGTAGGCATTGTTTAACTCGGCCGAGACTTTTGTTGTTTTGTTTGCTTTTTAAATGTGACTCGCTAATTTCATGCTCCCAGAATGTCAACAAGGGCAATAAAATAGCAATTTAAGGCCACATTAAAAGCTGAACTAAATGGCACCATTCAATTGGAGACATTAAAATGAAATTATAGCATGTCTGATGCTTGGAAAGCATCTTTGTAACTATAATGTAAAGTGGCGAAGACAAGATCTACCTGACTACACTCTTTCCTTCGGCCAGAAAGAATTGCAGCTCTGAGGGACCAGAAGCCTGTACTGAGATTGCTAAGGATATCCATGTGACACTTCCTCTCTTTTTCTATAACTTGTTTAATATTTGAAAAATGTACAGGTATTGTATATATACAATATGTTATGTTAGAAACAAGAAAGCAGCTATATCACTGTGTCATCATCACAATGAAAAATATGAACTTGTACCTTACCCTCCAAAATACATCACGCTCCAAAATACATCACGTCTGCTTGCTGATTTTGTAGTCTGTGTAAGTTTTTAAAATAGTGTTTGCTTTACTGCCATTATTGTGGCAAGGAAAAGTAACAAAATGGAAACAAACTAACTTTAAGTTTAGTACAGAATGGATACAATAATATGGTATGCAGGTACCTTCAAACAAAGGAAAGAAGCCAGCAGGGTGGATGACTAGTAGGCATAATGCTAAGAGAAATGAAACAGAAAGACAAACACAGGAAGAGCTCAGGAACCTGTGTTCTAAACCCTCATTTCTAGTGGGTTATTCATTTGTTCCTTAGCATAGCTGCTGTGTAATTCATAGAGAGGTTAATTGTGTACAAAAAATGTGAGATTGCATATGTCCCTCCTTCATTGCCAAGAACGTGCTAACAAGCAGCTCATTTGGGCCACTAAGTGTAGTGACTATTCCTTCCTTACTTTTGTGATTATGTTTTTGATATTGGGTCAAGTTTTTTTCTGCCTATCTCACTAGCCCTTTATACACATGCTCCCAATAGGTAGGTGAGGCAGCAAGGCTTCCCTATTTACCCCTTCTTTCCTAGGACACTGATTTTAAATCCATATCCACACTAAACACCTTCCATCTCCTCACTGTATTAATCTGTAAGTTTGTATTTACAGCATTTGATTCCAACAGAGGTGAATGGGAAAATTTGGTGAAGAATGTGTTGGTGTGGGCATAGTGTTTAAGCACTAATATCCATGTCTTATTGTAATGTAAGACAGGTTTTGTAAGGAAGGGATAATGTTATTTAACTTTTAGAAGATAAAATTAATAGTTTCAGACATGTAATCAATGCAGAATTTTTTTCTACAGTCATAAACATAACCATAAACACAAAGCTTAGGTAAAATTTTCTATTCCAAACACAAACACAAGGTTCAGGATTTTTTTCAGACAAATTGATTTTGTTTTTACTATAAGTAACCTCAAAACTTTGTTTTATGCTTGTGATTTCTTAAATGTTTCAAAAATGTGAAGACAGTGAGAGAGTTGTTATCATATATGAGAATAACATAAACTAATTTCCGATAAATTTTTAATTGTCTGGGTCATTGATTTTAGTCATATTTCATTGATATCTCTACTATGCCATCCATCCATATTTATTATAATTTTGTTGTTGTTGTTATTTTGAAATAGGCCTCACTAGATATGTTCAGGGTGTTCTTGATCTTACAATGATCCTGCTGCCTCTGTAACCAGCCTGCACCTAGGAGTGTTATTATAGGAGTGAACCATCATGCCTTGCTTCAGTATATTTGTTAATAGTTATTTTTACATATGAACCAAGCAATGCTTAACAGAATAGATTCATTATGAATATTTATCTAATAAAAGTTGGACATGAAGAGTCAATAAGAGGTAGGTTATTTTGGTATCTAGGGCAGGACTTTAACAAGAATCTTGAGAAGAAATATTTCTTGGAAGTAAATTGTAGCTATTGTTCTTGCAAATCACAGAAGGACATGAGTGACAATAATCAAAGAACTAAAAGAGACAATATTTCTAGAAGTCTAAAATTTAAATAACACTTGAAACATAATTATAATAACTCCTTTACTATTTGATACTTATTCATTATTGGCTGTCTAACTTCTTGCACATTCATAATAAGATTTTATTCCTGGAAATAATTCAGTTTGGATAACTGGCCTCAGCTTGTCACACCCCAAGAAAGGGCAGGACATTCTCCTGATTGGTAATGTGTGACATCTGTATGTTTCCTTCAAACCTGCTCCTTATTACTTTTGTGAAAATATTTACTCCTAGAAAGCATATGTTTCCTTTCAAGGCATATTGTGCTAAATGTTACCTGGGCTGTCAGAATCATATGTGTTCCTCTCACTCTGCTTCGGCCCTGCCTGTCAGTGGATAAAATTTGCCTACTTCTGATGTTTATTTAAGAAACCCATTTGGTTATTTCTTACAGCTACCCCTTGCTGTCTATCTAGGGTATTTTGTCCTTAGGAATGTGTCTTTATCTTACGTCTTAAAATATGCAGGACATCACAGATAAGAGAGGCAGCATACAGCATTCATTGAGAATCTCCTACTGCAAGCTTATGAAATTCAAGGTAAGAGGGTTTTAATTCATTTAATCCATTCAATGGCTCTTCAAAATATGTATTAGCATTGCTTTACAAGTGAGAAAGAAAAAGTTCAATGATGTGACAGCTCAAGGTGTATTGCAAAGGCTGAGCAGAAATTTGAATGAAGTATGCCTGCCTCTCATAGTCTGCAATCTCCAGCATATTCCCTGAAGTCACTAGGATGAAAGATTATTGTTTTCTGATGTCTCATATCACTGATGAGTAAACAGAATCAAACAGAAATGAAGTTCATTGTTCAAGGTCATGCAGTCCATAGCTGACTTCATCATGGTTTGAAACAGGGCTCCTGCACTTTGTCCTCCTTTTATAATTAAAATTATGATGTAATTTATATAAAATAGAGTTTTTCCAGGTGCAGCTAAAACTGTTTATAGAAAATCTAATGTCATATTTGCATTTGGCCACAGGACATACAATCTGTGGAAGAATCATTGAATATCTATTTTCAACGTGGGCTAAAAACATAAAGATAAAATGTCAATAACATTTAGTTTCTGTAGAGTACACAGGCTCAAACTAAAGTACTTTCAAATAGGAAGAGTCAATTTTTCATAATTTCTGTCATTAAGAAGAAAAGAATATATGCCTATTCTGTGATTTTTTTTTTATTCTAAGTTTAAGCATTACTGTTGGCTGTGAGGATGGCATTGCTTCATAAGAACAAGTATCTCAATACATTGTTCCACAGCCACTGACTGGTAGATTCAATCCACACTGTCTTTACTGCTACAGATAAATCTGAATCTCAATAATTTAGTTGGATTTTTCTGTTTTGTAATGCACAACCCCTCACCAGCCCTTAAAGTGCCATGGCAGTTTCAAATTTATAGTTCAATATATAAACATTGATAGCCTTTTATTTATTTACTTATATGGGTAAGTCAGACTATCATTTAATTCAACTATACTTTAAAAAGTAATTACCCACATAGATCAGATATCAGTCATTGCTAACTATTTAAACATATTTGCCTAAATACACAGCTCTATTTATTTTCACATAATTCCATGCTTCCTGCTTCTTTGAGGGATTATCTGTCTTCCAATAATTGGCAAGCAGTTTTGAAGAACTTGCCTATGATCTCACATCAGTCCACAGGTTTGACTGCGATCATTTTATTTCCTTTGAATTCAGGAGGCTACCTCAGGTAACCTCCCAGGCTAACTCCAAACCTATTCTAACAGTGACCATAGAAAAGAAAATAGTAGAAAGACAAATGTTTGAAAGCGCTTCAAGCCTCTGGATCAAGTCTGCTGACATCCTATTGGAAAAAGCAAATAAGTTGAATGATTGTAGTGACAGACAACTAGTCAATATCAGGGTAAGCGGTGTAGTTACAGGGGTGTCAGTAACAGAGCCTGTCCTTGCAATGTAGTGTTTGACATCCCATAGTCACAATTCATAGATGGATGAGTACTTATGGTATCAAAACGCAATAAAGAGAGGCATTCTGTGGCTAAATATTAGCAGTATTTATAGAAAATGTAATACTGGAAAAATGACATTATTTTTCTTACTGAAGCACGTGTAACAAACTTGAGAATGGTGAATATATTGGATGAGGAGACAACTTGATAGTTGAGACTCGAGAGCAGAGGTCACCAAAAGACCTTTTAAATAAGAAGAATTTCAACTATGCATGTATACTTACTAGGCCATTAAAAAGAAAATAATATCAAGATTATATGACACAACTGGTAAGTGTCATTATAAACAGGTTGAGGTTCAGGTCTTTCAGAGTCTTGGGGGCATATGTTTTGATATTTCCTAGAGTTTCTTCCAACTATGAGTCAGTAAAGGAAAGCATTGCTCTTTGGAAATTTTAGCTCAGCATATGTAAGTTAGAACTGAGATATACTTAGCTTACTCATATTTGCTTCTAATTCTTATAGAAATTATAAAGTTTCAATCATTTACTTTAATCAGTTATTTATTAAAGCCCTGGTAGTTCCCAGTACAACATTATCGACAGACATTAAACAAGAGAAGGCATGTGGGATTTTGAGTATTAACCACACAACTAATTAAATTATATCGAACTCATTGACTTAGGTTTCATTTTATTATGAGCATTTATCTTGACGTTTTATTAACTAGGATTATGAGCTTGTGAATTGAGTCTGTCTGACTTGATCTTTACTCTCATTATTACTACGGGGATACTTATATCGGCAACTAAATGAGACTGCTAGTCAGCAAAAACATACTGTAAAATCACAAGTATGACTGTCATCTAAGTACATTCACAAGATGGGAGTAGGTAGTGTTAGGCTGAATCAAATGAATAATCATGTGTTCTCTTGTCTTCACTACTATTCTACAGCATATGTTATATTAATATCAATGAATTGGAAGATACACAAACATTTGTAAGACATAGCTCTTGTTTTCAGTAATTTGCATTGTAGAGATTAAGTAATAATCTACTACTGTGTGACTCTGCTCTCTCCTCAGGATATGGAAAGTTGACTGCATTGGTTCGTGAGGTGAGAAACAGGGTTTGGGTGGTTGTGGATATGACAGAGAAAGCCCTCTTGGAGAAAGACTTCTGTGAATCAACTCAACTTTATTCCAGAGTATAGAAAATATATAGGATTAGGGAGACTGGGAATAAACCCTAATTTGCATTAAATAGCATGCTCCTATCACAAGGTTTTGTATATAGCAGCCAGGCACTATAGCAGAGTTCCTCTTATAAGTCTTAGTTACCATATGTGCAGCAGGGGTGGCTTTTAGCAGAGATCTGTCTCAAGGGTCAAGCCAAAGATAAACCAGGCATCTGGCTTAGAGACAGCTTTCAGGTAAAGTCAGTCCTCAGAGCCCAGGGACATTCTAAAGATGAGGGCAAAAGTAGCTTGAATTCTGACTAGTCTTATTAATAAAAACTGGAAGTCAGATATCAGGGTGAAAGCTGAAAGATCAGAGAAGCAGAGCAGCCAACTACTAGTTCTTACCTCTACAAAATCCTCAGCATGAAAGAGAGAGTGAGCTCCTGACGCCCTCTGCCTTATATTCCTCTCTCTGTCAAGCCATATCACTTCCTGTCTCCACCTCCCTAGTGCTGGGATTAAGGGTGTGTGTTACCACTGCCTGGCCTCTATGGTTAACTAATGGCTTAGCTCCCTATTCTGATCTTCAGGCAAGTTTTGTTTGTTAGATCACAAACAAAATATTGTCACAGGCAGGTGATGAACAGGAAGTTTCACTGTGGGGAAGGAGTCCCACATCATTCGGCTTTGGAAAGAGCTGCCTGGACATAATAGACTGCAACCCCAGAGCAGGCAAAAGGCCTCCAAATCTACTGTATAAAAACATTTGGAGCAGGGGGGCTGGGCAGCAGTGACATTTGCCTTTAATCCTAGCACTAGGGAGGCAGAGTCTGTGTTCAAGGCCATCCTGGTCTACAGAGCAAGATCCAGGACAGGCACCAAAACTACACAGAGAAACTCTGTCTCAGGAAAAAAAAAAAAAAAAGAATGATTTGTTTCTCTAGTAAGACTCCAGTGTGGGAAAACTATTTTACTTCTAAGTGGTTATCAATTGGACAGAGATATTGGGTTAGGCCTGGGGCCATGTGTTCATTTCTCCTCTTAACTCTAAGACCTCACTTGGTGCAGACCTGTGCAGGCTCTATGCATGGTGCTACAGTCTCTGTGAGTTCATTTATGCATCATTTGTACTGTGTTTTGAAGGCCTTTTTTCCTGTGTGTCCATCATCCCCTTCAGCTCTTGGAATCCCTCGGCTTCCTCTTCCACAGAGTACTCTGAGCCCTGAGGCAAGAGATTTAATGAAAACATTCCATTTAGGCCTTAGGGTACTATGGTGTCTCACTCTTCGCATTTTGTCTGGCTGTTGGTCTCTACATTTCTTAACATTTGTTGCAGGAGAAAGCTTCTCTTATGATGTCTAAACTAGACCATGATCTATGAGAATAACAGAATGTTCTAAAAGTCATTTTATTTCTATGTTCCTTTAGTGGAACAGTTGTATTTGATTTTACCCTAGGTCCTTGGCCTATCTAGTCTCCAATTCTTGGGTACCAAAGAAGTGCTGAGTATGGAATCTAATTTATGAAGTGGACATTAAAATCATATGCTGGTTACTCCCGCAAAATTTGTGCTACCATTGCACCAGCATATCTTGCAGGCAGGTCACCACTTTAGAGTGAAGGTTATGTAGCTGGGTTGGTGGTTATCTTTTTCCTTTGGTAGTGTGCAAAGCATTTTCCAGTACTATGGACACTTGACCTTGGGGTGAAGGCTCTGTAGAGGCACTGGCTTAACTTCTCCATGTTCAGTGAATTGTGTAGGTCTTGACTTCAGCCATAGGAAATTACTGTCAGTTTGTGGAAAGAAATCAATATTCTTGGCAATAGCTTGGTTCATTTGAGGTTCCCAGAGTTTCCATAAGACTCCTTCAGCCAACAATTCAATTAGATATAACCTATTCCCAGCACTGGAAACTTCATTTGGTGACAAGTGATTACCTGTTGGGGCTCTATCTCCTTTGTTATTTGTCAACTTCATTTAGATTGTCTTCATATATGTATATATTTAGGAGACTTCTCCTCTATTAGGTTTACACAGGACCCCTCAGATGGATATTAGTTTCAACACTTCCTCCTCTATTGCCTCTTACATTATTATCTCTCCCTACCCATTTGATCCTCCCATTCTCTTACCTAGCCCTGATTCATCCATAACATTATTTTCCATTCCTAGGGAGACTCATCCCTTCCCCCATTTCCCTTAATGTTTACCTAAACATTTTGTTTACATGATTTGCAGCTTGGTCATCAATAGTTTACCATTAACATATACATATAAGTGAATACACACTATGTTTGTCTTCTGGACCTTTGTTACTTTACTCACGATGATTCCTACTATCAACATTAATTTAACTTCAACTTTATTTTTTAAGCAGCAAAGTAATATTCTATTGTGTAAATTTATCACATTTTCTTTATCCATTCATCCATTCATGGAACCTAGATTGTTTCCAATTTATGGCATTTATGAAAAGACCAGCAATGAACATGTTTGAACAACTGTCTCTGTGGTATGATGAAGTGTCTTCTTGATACAATGCCAAGGAGTATCTTTGAAGTAGATGTATCCCAGTTTTGTGCATTCTCTGTGGATATTTTGGAGAGGTACAATCTTGATGGAAGTAATACCACACAGGTGTGACTTTAAGAGCTTACAACTTTACCCTATTTCCATTTTTCTCCCTCTGCCTTTTATTTGTAGTTAATAATGTGATCTCTTGGCTTTCTGCTCTTTCTGCCATGTGTACCTCTTGCTTCCATGACTCCCTGCTATAATAGATTTTTATCTTTCTGGAACTGTAAGCATAAATAAACTGTTCCATAAACAACTTTTGATCATGATACTTTATCAGCAACATAAACACAACTAATACAGTTGCTTTTATAAAGTATTTTACAGAGTTAATGAGACAGCTGGAGAACATAAAGGCCTTATGACCTAATAACTTAAATGTTAAACTCTCTGATTCCATTACAGTTAATTTTCCAGTAATCCTTGGAACCATAATCATCTGATCATAACATATTGTATTAAACAGACCAATGCTACTTTTAACTGTGTAATTTATTATCTATCTGTGAATTAGTGGATTGTATCACTCTTCATTTTTCTCATTTATTAAAATGTGATAGGCTTAGGTGATATAAAGTTGGGAATCCATGAGAGAGCAAAAAGTAGTAATTGTGTATTGGTGATGCTCATTAAAAAGTACTCTGTATTATCATTAATAAAAAAGAAAATATTTTAATCAAATTCTGAATACTTTAAAAATTATAGTTAAACAGAATTTGTTTAGTCTATCAAAAGATGTTATATTATAGTCAGAAAATAACTTTAATTAAAGTACAATATTTTAGTTGAAAAGATAAGCCTGGCTTATTTGCAACTATCCTAGGAGAACTGTAGACATATGGTAATAATGCCCTCACAATCCTCACTTTTGCTGCTTTTCTCAGGGGCACAGTATGAAGAGGTGGAGACTTCTTTTGGAACAGCTGAGAAAATGTCTACAAAGTACATCAACTCATCTCATTGGTTCCCAAACTTTACTTTACTGTTAGAAATGAAAACACAATGGATTACCAAGTATTTAAATTCAGAATTTCTCAGTCTATGACAGTGAGACAATGGCTCCTGAATTTCTTCAAACTGCCCAGGCAATGCTTCTGCAAGAAGTTGGGTGCTATATAATGAGAAACACAGAAATACCATCTCCACTTTTAATATCAGTGATAAACTTCCAGGAATCCAGTCTGGATCACCAGGGTCATGAAAGGTAAAGAAAACAGTGTGAAGTGGCATGTTAAATTCTACTTGTGTAACCATGAATATATGTGACAATCTATATTATAGTTTAGAATGTACCTCATCCTAGATTTGGTAGGTGCAAAGTGAAAGAAGGCAGTTGGAGTGTCTGTGTGTACATGTAGGTGATTAAAATGCATCAGAAATTTGGTGTCTATGATGAGAGTCAAACAAAATACCCAAGGAAAGAGTGGAGCTGGTATCAGTCACTAGTAACTCCACAGCATGGTGGATTTGCATTTGAGGCAAACCTACACATATCAATAGAAAGAACTGTCTCAAAAATTAAAAAAAAGCAGAAAGAAGTAAAGAAGTAAAGAAAGAAAGGAAAAAAGAAAGAAAGAAAGAAAGAAAGAAAGAAAGAAAAAAGGAAGGAAGGAAGGAAGAAAGGAAGAAAGGAAATATAGAAGGAAGAAAGGAAATAAAGAAACAATCAAGAAAAGAAAGAGAAGATAAGACAAAAAGAAAGGAAAGAGCAAGTAATTAACATACTGTTCTTCTAAACACAAAATTATTAACATTAGTCAAGGAATACTATTAGCAAAATCCAGAGAAAGTTTCCAGGTTCTGACTATTACAAACAATGATGACAAGAACATAGCTGAGCAAATGCACTTGTGATATGATTGAGTATATGCCCAAGAGTGGAGTAGCTGGGTCTTGGGGGAGATGGATTCCCAGTTTTCTCAGGAAGCACCATATTGATTTCCAAAGTGGCTGTACAAGCTTGCATTTCCACCAGCAGTGAAAGAGAGTTTGGAGTAACTGGATTTATGTTGAGGTCTTTGATCTACTTGGACATGTTTTGTGCATGGTGACAGATATGGATCTATTTGCAGCCTTCTACACGTTGACATCCAGTTATACCGTGTCATTTGTTGAAGATGCTTTCTTTTTCCATTGTACAGTTTTGGTTTCTTTGTCAAAAACTTTATGTTCATAGGTATGCGGGTTAATGTCAGTTTCTTCAATTCGATTCCATTGGTCTACATGTTGGTTTTTATGCCAGTACCAAGCTTTCTTATTACTGTAGCTCTATAGTAGAGCTTGAGGTTGGGGATTGGGATGCCTCCAGAGGTTGCTTTATTGTACAGGATTTGTAGTTAGAGTTTTCCTGCCTGGCCCAGTCAGGACAAATCTCTCTTACCTGCCAGGCCCACAGTCGCTCAGACCCAACCAAGAAAGCACACAGAAACTTACATTGTTTAGAAACTGTATGGCTGTGGCAGGCTGCTTGTTATCTACTTCTTCTCTCTTAAATTAACCCATTTCTGTTAGTCTATACTTTGCCACATGGCTTGTGGCTTACCAGTGTCTTTACATGTTGCTTTTCATGGCGGCGGCTGGCGGTGTCCTCTCCAACTTTCTACTTCCCAGAATTCTCTTCTCTCTTGTCCCTCCTATACTTCCTGCCTGGCCACTGGCCAATCAGAACTTTATTTACACAGAGTGATATCCACAGCAAGGATTCTTTTGGCTACCCTGAATTTTTTGTTTTTTTCCATAAAGTTGAGTATTATTCTTTCCAGGTCTGTGAAGAATTGTGTTGGTGTTTTGATGGGGATTGCATTGAATCTCTAGATTGCTTTTGGTAAGATCACCATTTTTACTATGTTAATCCTGCCTATCCATGAGCATGGGGGATCTTTCCATTTTCTGACATCTTTAATTTTTTTTTTTTCTGGGACTTAAAGTTCTTGTCATATAAGTCCTTCACTTGCTTAGTTAGAGTTACCCCAAGGTATTTTATATCATTTGTGGCTATTGTAAATGGTGATGTATCTCTGGATTCCTTCAAATGAAGAATGGATAAATAAAATGTGGTGCATATACACAATGGAATACTACTCAGCAGAGAAAAACAATGACATCATGAGGTTTGCAGGCAAATGGATGGATCTAGAAAAAATCTGAATTAACCCATACTCAGAAAGACAAACATGGTATGTACTCACTCATAGGAAGATACTAGATGTAAAACAAAGATGACTAGATGGCTACTCACAACCCCAGGGAGGCCACCTAGAAAACAGGACCCTAAGAAAACACAGGGATTGCCCAATGACAGAGAAATGGATGAGATCTACATGAGCAACTTGGACGTGAGTGGGGGTAATGAAAGGCAAGATTCGAGGGAAGAGAGCTTAGGGGAGCAGGAGATCCCAGCTGGATCAAGAACAGAGAGGGAGAACAAGGAATAACAGACCATGATAAATGAAGACCCCATGGAAATACGAAGAAGCAAAGTACTAGAAAGGTCCCCAGAAATCCACAAAGATACCTCTACTGCAGACTACTGGCAATGGTCAAGAGAAAGCCTGGACTGACCTACATTGGTGATTAGAGAGCCAAACACCCTAGCTGGCATGCTAGAACTCTCATCCAATAACTGATGGAAGTGGATGCAAAGATCCATGGCCAGGCCCCAGGTGGAGCTCCATGAGTCCAATTGTCAAGAAAGGTGAGGGATTGTAAGAGTGTTAATTGTTGAGACCAAGATTGGAAAAGCACAGGGACAAATAGCGAAACTAATAGATACACATGAATTATGAACCAAAAGCTGTGGAGCTCCCAATTGGATCAGGCCCTCTGGATAAGTGAGACAATTGAATAGTTTGAACTGTTCGGGAGGTACCCAGGCAGTGGGACATGGACCTGTCCTTAGTGCATGATCTGGCTGTTTGTAACCTGGAGCCTATGCAAGACCACTTTGCTCAGCCTGTAAGGAGGGGACTGGACCTGCCTGGACTGAATCTATCAGGTTGAGCTGAATACCCAGGGGAGTCTTTGCCCTGGAGGAGATAGGAATATGGGGAGTCTGGGGGAAGGTGAGGTCTGGGGTGGGAGGGCGTAGGACAGGGGAACCCATGGCTGATATGTAAAATTAAATTAAATTTTAAAAAAATCCAGAGAAAGTTGTAAACATATAGCAAGTATTAGTAATAGCAAAACATGAAAGACTCACTGTATACATGATTGAATATATATTATCTGACAAATCTTCAATAATAAAGGGAAGGTTCTAGGAGACTGGCTGACTAACCTGTGCAATGGGCACATTTCAGGCTCTGCATGGTAGTGTTCCAAGATTAACAGTAAGAAATGGGTATTTTCATCCAAATTGAAACTGTTAATGGAAATAATAAATTAAATTAATAATAAATTTGTTCTAAGTTTGTATACAGGCTTGACTGTAACTTAGGCCTCAGGAGGCTGGTATGGAGGGACTATTGTACTTCAAGGACAGGTAGAGGTTCATGTTGAGTAACAAGCCAGATGTTATAGAATGAAACAATAACATAAGATGGGGGCGGAGGGGAGAAATAACAACTGCTTGAACATAACATTCTCGTGTAAATGTTACTGAAAATGCTTTCAAAGGAGAACAATAATGAAAATGTAACAGAAATGAAAATCTTTTCCCTTTCTCTTTTTGTTTTGTTTTGCTTTTGTTTGTGAAAGGATCTCTATATGTAACCATAACTTTGTGGAATTACTTATGTAGATCAGGATGGCTTTGAACTCACAGAGAAATGCTTGATTCTGCCTCCTTGGTGTTGGGAATAAAGGAGTTTGCTACTGTGTCAGGTCAGGCTAATTTTATCTCCTTAAAGGAACAGAATAAGACATGTCTAAGCCACACTATTGAATTTGCACTGAGAAAGAGCAATGTGAGTTGTAGTAAAGATAAACAGGGTGTGGGGAGAATGTCCACTGGGTAAAGCACAAGCCATGTATAAGATGTAAGAATGAATTTGGATTTCTGAACTTGGTATGTGGAGTCAAGGGGTCCCCCAGCTAACTAAACTAGTAAAACTAGCTAGCTGCCCTTCAAGTGGGAGACCTTACCTCATTACTCTGGCCTCCACATATGGGAACACATGTGTGTAAAGGCACCTATGTATACATGTGAATCCCACATATACAAACATATCCCTACTCATAATCCACACACATATACACATAGACACACCAAAAGAGAGCCCATTAAGCATGTACTCCCAGGTAAGCACTGTCAGTATACCGCTCACAGTAACCAACTCTAACTTTCAAGCCCTTCAAGACAGTGGTCTTGGTCCTCATTTTACACATGAGAACTGCATCAAATATTTGTTAACTTATTTGCCAGACATCTTAAAAATGTCCAAAACATAATTTTGATTTAGTTACCCCTCTATCCTTTCAGAAAACTCATAAAGCACAAGTATAGTATAAAAAAAAAATGTGCTTTCAACTTTGATACTTCTAATTTCGTAGAGTGACAAATAGACACAAAATATGTGACAGGGAGATAGACTGGAAAGATAAGTTAGAAGTTAAGAGTACTTGATGCTTTTTCAGAATCCCCAAATTTGATTCCAGCACCCATGTTGAGAGGCTTATAACCACCAGTAACTCTAAGTCATCAAATGAATTTTGAACTAATCAGTATGCATTGTGCGTTAACTATCTTCCTTGCTGTTAATCCCTTAAATGAATTGTAATGCCCCCTTTGCAACATAATCATTGCTTGAGAAAAGCCCATATCATAGAAAGATTAATTTTGTTTGGGCTGAGTCTAAGTTGTCAGATGATTTTTGGTGGTGATGTTTAGAGCACCAAGTTTCTGAATGATCAGAGCCCATGAAAGCCTAGCATTATTGTCTTTCTCAGCAAATTTTATATAATAGCGATATCAGTTTAGCAGCTGAGATTTCTTTCCTCTGGAGAAAAGTTTAAAATAACTTGTGCTTTGCAGTTAAATAGGATTTTTATTATTAAAATAACTCAGAGTCATCTGAAAGCGAATTTTGTCTTAAGTTCTATTAAAATATGCAATAATGCTAATTTTAAAATAATTTTAATCCATTCCAGGATTGTAACATCCAATTTCAATAGTTACACTGTCTCCTTTCACAATATAATATAAAGTAATACATGCTGATTTATTAAACAAATGAAAAATGAAAAGTCGGCAATGTAAAGATTCTACTGCACTATAGCTTATTAAGAAACCATTTGGAGTAGCCTGTTAAAATATTTAAGACTTTAATTACAAATCATTTCTCCTAGCTTTATGGCAGCATAAAGTGTTAGCTAAGTGGAGTTTTGCAAAACCACAAACAGAGGGGATTACAGATAACAGAGAAGCAAAGAGAAAAGTAAAAGCAAATTATCTTTCTTTGTAATTGTGGGAAATATAAGAAAGCACAGTTCTAAGCAAGTCACAATTGAGACAGAAATAAATGGGAGATGGTATGTCAAGAAGTGAAATGGTATAGGAGAATCAGTCATGACTGATATTGGCATGGGGTGTATGGTAGTCTCTGACTTTCTCCTTACTTTTATATCCTTTACCTTTCAAATGTAAACTTGTTTCCTTTTGGAACTCATTTGGAGACTTTCTTCTTACTTTCATACCCTTTATATTTTTCAATAATTATCATGTTATATTTGTGTGTGTGTGTGTGTGTGTGTGTGTGTGTGTGCGTGTGTGTGTGTGTGGTGAATGCCACATGTGTTTTTGTCCTTGTGGATTCATAGCAGGGTGGCCATGTTCCCTGTAGTTGGAGTTACTAGTGGTTGTGAGCCTCTCAGCATGGGTGCTGGCATTAAACATGGTGCTTCTGAAAGGGCATCATGTACTTTTCACTGCTAAGCTATCCCTCTGGACCTGTCCTCTTTTACCTTTTTGCATCATAGTTTTTTTTTTTTAATTTTAGACTAATTTTGGAATATTGATCACAACTGTCTGTTAATTGGAGGCAAATGTGAATTCTGTTGCCAACTGTTTTTTTTTTTTTTTTTTAACTACCGTTTAGTAAATGATAACAACCTGGAAAGCAGTCATTGTTAACTATTTTTATTAAAAATCAGGAAGCAAATAAATAAACATGGGAAAGGAGGGTAAAATAAGATGAAGGATGTCTGAAAAACTCATAAGAAATCATACCTTAATGATTTATCCACAAAACCTATAAGATATGTAAGTCTGTATTAAATATACTTATCTATCTTAAATGAAAATTCCCCCACCCCATCTGTGCTGAAAATGCTCATGCCCAAAAGACAAATATCACTTAATGAAAATCTGACACCAGGCATGAAAAGCCCTCTTTGGAGATGTTGGCCAAGGTTGTCTAAGAGACTTAGAACATTACAGGTTGTTGCTATTGACTTTGGTTGTCTTCAAGATGTAAAAGGTCTGAAACTGTTATAGAAGTTCAAAATGAAAATTCTGTTAATTAATGCTCTCAGGTCCATTGCTAAGGAAAGCACACACAGCATAGGGACATCCATAACCAATCTGGACCTAGCAGTTCAAGATATCCCATACTGCTAAACTTCTAAACACTTGCCTCTATGCAAATCTATGGGTGACATTTCTAGCAAAAACTAAAATAGAGAAGCCCTTTGTTTGCAAATACTATGGTAAATAAAGAACTGCCTTTTTAAATATTTTTATGTGTTGATATTGGCTTGGAGAAAAGTTAGTTAATGAATATTTTGTGAATCTAGTATCTGGTCAATCCAAAGTACTTTCTATTTTTCAAATTCTCATTTTCGCTTTTGCTCTCAAAGTCATTATTTTATTCTTTATAGTTCTAGAGATGCATTTGACATCTATTAACCTGTGTCCCTGCAGAAGAATACTTTCTGGACATTGAATGCAACTGACACGAGGGGGTGTTAGCGACCACTTGATATCCAATACAGATTTAGAATTTTTCAATTACTTCTGTTCTGCAGACTTAATCCACACTTACATATTTGGGCTCAAAAGAGAATACAAAATATCAATCTTCATACTGTCTGGTATGCACAATGATTTTGAATGATTATACTTTTAAAAACTGATCACAGATGAATGTCCAGTCTCTTATCCCCTCATCTTTAATTCGAGGTTATTTTAAACATCAGTCAGAAACAATCACCATCAATGTTTGTTGCAAAGCTTCCTAGTAGATATTATTGTAGGATCTAAGATCTGCCAAAATAGTGATAAAATAAACCTGTAACAAAATCAGGTATTTGAACACCAACAAAATAGAAGCCTAGAGGAAATTCACAGAAGATCATCAGAAGAAGATGGTGGTAGCATTGCTTGTAAATTCCAGAAGTACAGAGTTCAGACAATTTGTAGAAAAGAAAGTGGAGCAGAGGATAGTATACACCTAATGGTGCCTCAAGTTTAAAAAGTTGTGCATATTCAGACAGTGCAATTGTTTTAAAATTATTGGCTTGGGGTTTCCTTAGAAAAGTACAATGAATAGATGGTCATGATTTACCTCAGCTGCCATCACATCAAGCAAAAGAATTAGACTTCACGTGTCATGCATAGAAAACTCTTGAATAGTGCTAATAAAAGGAGCTGTATTGTAAGACTAGTATTTCATTCTCAGCTGGTGTCAGTAAAGATGAAAAATTTGGCAGAGTTTGAGGTGCGTAAAGAACTGAGACCAGAAAAATGGCAGATAAATAGGAGTCCCAAATATTCCAAGATAGGAAATAAAATAAGAGCTGCTTTGGTGAGGACAAAAAAGGTGGGGGGAAGGAGGTAGACTGGAAATGAATAAGGAGGTATAAATGGATAGTTCATGGTAAACAGTGGCCCAATGACGGGAAATTAATCAAATGGTTCACAGTGTTAATGAGTACCAGTGCTGCTATTAGAACCAAGTGGCTCTCTCCCAGTTAAGGAAGCTTTTTTTTTTTTTTTTCTTTACCTTTCTGAGTCTATATTTTGACAATGAAAATAATTAAATTTAAGATGAATTGTCTATTTATAGCAAAGGGCTATATTTAAGAGACCCCATTTTTTCTCATTATCCAAGGCAAGTAATGCAGGTGTTTGAGTCAAATAGAATAGGATGTTAACAACTCCCTCAATGCCTGACACACTTGAAAACAAATCAACATTGACTGCCCTTGATTTAAACTTAGAGCAGATATCACCTCCCTTTACCTATGAGCAAGGTAGTGATAGATTTCCTGTCTCATATTCCCTGGATTATTTAATTTTTAATGCAAATCAACACAAGGTCAATAGATACCATTGCTGAGAGTGAACTATTTTTCAACAACTCAAGCTGTTATTCCTATGCAGCTTTTAAGGGAGTGGAAATAAATAGAAGAAACAAGATTTAGTGGTGAGTGTGACCACCCATCTTTAGGAAGTTCTTTCTTAACTGAATGATTCCATCAAGCTTCATCACCACTAAAAGGATTAAACACTGAGGGCATGGGTTTGAGTAGTTGTAAGTGGGAAAATAGGAGGTGGGAGTTGTTACCCTTTATTTGTCTAGCATGAAAATTATTTTAATGACACTATGCAATGCTTGGTTCACAGATGCATGTTTCATTGTTCAGATCTGTTCTTCAAGGATGTAACATATAGAAGGTAGAAAGATGGCTCAGTATTAATGAGAACTTGCTACTCTTGCAGATGACCCAGGTTCTATCCCCTGTATCCCCACAGTAGCTCATTATCATCTGTAACTCCAATTCCAAGGAATCCACCACCCTCTCCTGGCCTCTGTATGTTCCAGACACACACACTGTATACATACACACATGCAGTCAAAACAAAGAAATTGTTAACAAACAGGTTATGTAATTTAATATACACACCATAATCATATTTATCAAATAGTTTTAAATTGGCTTTTACTCTGTTTTCTTGTTCACATATTTCATTCAGTTCTTGGAAGATAGTAACTAAGAGAATTCTTGAGAACAGATTAACTACATAAGCCACTCCTCACATTCCTACATGGATGCGAGTAATTGTGTACACATATTTGTGCATTTATAAGCAAATTATAACAAATAGGGAAAGAGTATTTACAACATGTATATTCCATATTCAATTTAGTCTTGAGTATGTCTTACTCCTTTAGTGTACTTACAAACTGCAACTCTATGGAAGACCTCAAATGTATCACCAAGAATGGAAAAAATAAATTGATAGTGCCAGGATGTGTTTGTAGGATATAAGGGAAGAAATGGTCATTGCTTCAGAATAATAGTGAGATACCAGAGTAGAAGATATTGTCTAGACCCTGAGAGGTTCAAGGTACCCTGAAGGAAAAATCCTTTGTTGATAGAGCTATAAATTTGTTTATAAACAGCTTGTAACTAAACATGCTGATTTAAGAGTAATTACCTCTGGCTGACATTTGTCTATGTACTGACATTGCCTTTTGGCTTGACTTATTGGACCAAGAATATTTATGATGAAAAAATTCATTAATTGAAAATGTAAATCCCAAGTCTTCATGTTATTTATCATATAGAATATACCATATGTCATATAATACATTATTAATTTTTCATTTACTAACTGTACATAAAGATGGACTATTTCACAGTACTTTTATATATGTACATATATATATTTTGATCATATTCATTCCACAAACTTGCTTTTGTCTTTCATTCTTGTTAACTCCCTTTTTCTTCCTAACTTGTAATTTTTTTTTTATTCATGTCTTATTGTAAATAGAAGAAGGATGGGCTCATGGAGCTCTGCCCAATACTGAGGATTTATTGGCACATGATGATTATTGGAAGAGAGAGAGATGATTTCTTCAGTTGTGCAGCCAAGTGATAATATGCATGTGCCCTAAAAACAAATACACAACCATTATTCAATATGCAACTCACTGGGTCACAAAAAGTGAATAAATCCACGCATTGTTAGCACATGTTTATAATACTTATTTCTTAGTATCTGTGATCAAGAATCACATTTCATTATAACTATCCAATTCATTAAGAAACACATCTATTCTCTTTTCTGATCCTGTGTTAAGACCACTATGGCTCCCCAAGTTTGTAACATTCTTAATATCTCTCTCAATTCTACATTGTTTTTTTCTATGTCTCATTTATCTACTTGGATTTCATCTAAATGTCTGTATCTCAAGGCACTCTCCCTACTATCCTACACTTGCTAGGTTCTGGCACTGTTTGTTCCTATTACATGCTACATTTCCATTTTGGTCATAATAGTCATACTTGTGATAACTTCTTCAGAGTCTCCTCATGGATATTCAATAACCATATTTGTTATTGTTTTAAATTTCATTATGTTGCTGGTATGGGATTGGTTGTTTGTGTGAAAACAACACACCCACATGGTACAAACTCTTCAGTGACTAGTCCCTTTAAAAGATCACCTGTTTAAAAGCTCAGCCATTAAATAATTGGTAGATATTTTTATAAACTAAATTATCCTCTTGGGATAATTTTATGAGAAATTAATTTGTTATTATTGAATATATATATATATATATATATATATATATATATATATATATATTACAGAACATATTACAAGATGATAAATGACAGAATTAAAGCAAATTATGGTGGTACTGATTTCCAGCATATATTAATCTCTTCAATTAAATCTGCTGATTTCAAAAGAGGTGGGCACATGCCTGATGATCCTTTTCCTCTCTCATCTTAGTTATCATGGGTAATTTGTGGAAACATGGGTAGATTGATGTAGCCATCATTTTGCTGTTGTCTCTTGTAATGGCAAGATCATTATTAAGTTACAAACAGATAACTCACACCAATTTTATAATCAAAATTATGTATATAAATAACTCAGTTTAGTAATCATTGAAGACCAAATTTTGTGTATTCTAGTTTATTTACTGAATTCAATACCCTGCCTATTTTGAAGTTTTATTGGGACAGACATAAGCCTCTAATGTATTTGCATATTGTATATATCTTCAGAAGCACCAAAAATAGTGTAATTGAGTATTTAGAATAAAGGACACTGTATAGAAAAACATTTTTCTCTGTCAGTCTCTCTCACACTCATATGATATATACATATTATTTATATTTAATTAAATATATTGCATATATGTTATATTATATTGCTTAGAAATCTGGTAATGTTTTGAAACAGAGTTTTTGCTACATGATCTTAATTTGCAACTTTACATGATTTAGACTCTTCATGGAAATACGTCTCTGGGCATATCTGGAATTGTTCATTGAAATGCAAATGTCAACTGTAAAAGTGTGCAGTATTATTCTATGGGTTATGCTCTCAGACTGAATAAAAACAAAATGAGTTAAGCACAAAAACTAATGGATCTTTACTTACTGATTGTGGATATGATATGATTAGCTGCCATAAGCTTCTGCCACTGTGATTATTCTTCCACAATAAGCTGTGCAGCCTGGACTAGAAGCCAAAACAAATGCTTTCTTCCTGGGATGCTTAGTTTGGTACACGACTTGGCATAGCTGGGAAGGCCAACCCTCCATTAAAGAATTTCCTCCATCTGAGTGTCCTACGGGCATATCTGTGTGGGTGTTTTCTTGATTGCTAATTGATGTGGGAGTTCCTGAGTCACTGGGGGCTTTATTATTCCTAAGCAATGGACTTGGGCTGCACAAGAAAGACAGATGAGTGTGAGTCTGGAAGTAAACCAGGAAACAGTGTTCCTCTGTTGTGTCTGCTCCCACCTCCTACCTTGAGTTCCTAACCTGATACTTCTCACGATGGTTGACTGAAAACTGTAAAATAAAATAAACTTTTTTCTCCCTCATTTTTTTTTTTTTTGGTCATGGTATTTATCACAACAATAGTAATGCACAACAAGTAATTTCCTGAAATTCCCTTTGTCACATATGTTTTTCAGAGCAATAAAAAACTTATTATGCAGTTATGATATGTGAATAATGAATAAACCATGCAAAGAATTTGTAAAATTATTTAAATTGTCTCAACTAGTAATAGAGCTGCCTGTTTGAGGGCTATACTCCATGCATATTCTTAAAGGACAAAGCATGTGTTATCCATAATGAAATGACTAAAGTAAGGTAATCATGAGAAGACCATGACACTACAATAACAACAACAAAATAGTCACTGAAATTAATTTCTGGGTTAAAGAGGATTGATGTGAAACAGACAAAACTAAAATTCAATATCAAGATTTATGGTGATCCACTTGGGTCTATATGTATCCTCTTTGACTTTTTGATGTGCTGGGAGGTTGAAAGAGTAACTGAACATCAAAACCCCTTCATGCTCTGTTATTGAACTTGACTGAATATTGACATGCTTTATAAGGGATTACTAAGAAGAGAGTGGACAGCCAGACAGTGTTCATCTTTCTTACATCAGTTCAAATTTTATTGGTTACACATTATTTGGGGCCTTAATGGAGCCCTGGCTACTCTTACACTGCCACATCTATGTGTCCTAATGACAACATAGTACCGAGTGATTTCCTTAAGTGATATAGAGACTATCTTTTATAGGTTGACTGCAGAAATTTTAAGCCAAAATCTACTTTCTCACATTTTCTCTACTCATTTTTGGTTCTTTTGTGAATTCTACATATATGTGTAGACGTGGATGCATGTCTTATATTTAACACATAACAGTTGTATGAACAGATGCCATATTCTGTGCTTTTACTTTAAATTTAATACACCTTTAACCAATTTTAAAGGATACTGTTAGTCATTGAAACACACTGAGCTCTTCCGGCAACATTGCTATACTACGTGGATTATCCATGATGTCTCTGTCATCTTTGATTTATTTTTAACAGGACATGCAGAAATCAACAATTATTCTTGACTAATTTTCTTCCTAATCAAAGATCTAGTCTGATTCCATTTTCAATACTCATTAAAATGTTCATTAAATCATAAAATTAAAGCAACCATTATCTATATCTGAACGTGAAAGAATAACCTGCTTCTCAGTGGGCGAGGGTACTCCACACCAAGCTTCATGTTAGTTAATTTTTTTAATGCATTACACTGTCTAGTTTTATTAGAAATGACATTAAATAACAAGGAATTATCAAGCTAAAAAATAGAACATCAAAAATATGTAAAGTAATTTAAATCTGTAGGGAAAAGACTTGACCAAGGCAGTAAATAATAAAAAAGACAATGAAAAAACGTCTATGCTATATCCTAGAACTCTCTGACAATTAGTTGCCAAATAAAGACTTAGAAAATTCCCATTCTTTAATTATAAAAATTCATGTGAGTAGAAACCAGTTACATGCTAGAAATCAAGGAGCATACGGTAAAGAAGATTGACTAGGTAGTTGTTAAAGAGTTTTTGAGGCATACCACTCATCAGAAGAAATTAAAGTGAGCTTCCCATGACACAAATTGATAAAAACTGACTTATCTGAGTATATGGCTGCTAATAAGGAGGACTTAAAAACTAGATAAGAAATTCACCATTGGTTATTAAGAGGAAAGAAAAACCATAAACTTTGAGTCAAGCTGAAGAACGATAGGAAGTAATATGTCTGAGTTTCTGTTGGTTTGCAGAAACATAGAATAATTACCACCAAAATAATGAAAAGGTCAGACCATGTTATAATAAATGAAGTGAGCCTGCACCCAGTGCCAGCTCCTTTCTCTTTAATTGGCATTTGTTTTTAAAGAAGCATGGTGACATTTACACTTCAATTACATATGATACGAATACTAACTACGTTTCAAAATAAACAGAAGCTATAACCATAAATTGTGTGCTTGGGACAGAAAAAAAAGAATAAAAGCTTTTCATTTCATATCAAACCTGAGTACATCTGAATTCTCCAAAGCACATTGAGTCAATCAGCTAAGTCTTGCGGGGTACATTAAGAAATAGGTTTGTATCAATACAAGTAATTGGTTGTTTTTGGTTTTTTGAGACAGGGTTTTTCTGTGTAGCTTTGTGCCTTTCCTGGAACTCACTTGGAAGCCCAGGCTGGCCTCAAACTCACAGAGATCCGTCTGGCTCTGCCTCCCAAGTGCTGGGATTAAAGGTGTATGCCACCACCGCCCAGCAAGTAATTGTTTTAAAATTAGATTTCTTTATTATGTGTTTACACGCACATGCACTGGTGGAAAGCATCACATCAAAGAGCACACACGTAGATGCCAGAGGATAGCAATATGTAGAAGGTTCTCTCTTTCTCACTTTGCATGGGAACCAAGTGCCCAGGTTCACCAGGCAAGTCACTTCACCCACTGGGCATCTCACTGGATAATTGTTTTGTAACTGATAGATTATTTTATGCTAACATGGAAAATGCAGAATTGACATATTCTGTTGATAAATTCTGCACTTGGGATTAAGCTGATTTTTCCTAAGAGAGCATATATTTCTTGTTTTTATGAGAAATCTCTTATGTCTTCATAGTGTCTGTTGAACAGTCTCAGCAACTTAGAACTATCCTTTTACCTGTCGCAAATGCAACTTACCACATTGTACATTTTCTTCATTCTCCCTTGAAGAGTTGTAAGTATCTCCAAATTGTTCCTCTCTTTAAGCAATATTAAAGTGTGTGCCATTTATAGCAAATGTGGTATGAATAAAAAGTGCTACAGAAACCAAAGAACTTAATTCATTCTATGCATACATCATTTAATGTAAGGTCAAGAAGAGCATGGTGCTCTCAACTGCAATGTGTGAATTTTTGAGGACTTCAAGGTAAGATGGTAACATTTTCTGTTTGATGCTGAGCTCAGATAAGAAGTTTTATCCCATAAGAGAGTAAAAATGATGGTCACTTTTCTCTGTTCATTGATGTAATTGGTTGTAGTAGCCAAATTTAAATAATTAAGAACCTAATTAAAAAGTAGACAAAAGATGTACTAGATACCTTAACAAAAAAACATATACTTATAGCCTATAAACTCTACAAAGATGTTGATGGCACCTTTATTTATAATTTTCCAAACTAGGAACAATTAAGCTGCCTTTATGAAGGCAAAGAGAGAATATGTACTAAAGCTAAACAATAGAATATTACTCAGTATGAAAAATAAATCAACTATCAAGTCATAAGACAAAGAAGATATTTAAATGAATACCAATAAAGTGTAGATGCTAATCTGAAAATACTAAACATTTTGATTCTGGCAATATGATATTTTGAAACTTTAAAACTATAGGTTAGAAAACAATATGAGTAATTGCCAATATTTATGGGAAAAGGAGGTAGGAAAAGACGGAATCCAGCATATCATTTGGATGGTGAAATTGCTGTGTTACAATGAATAAATGTCAGTATACTGTGTCAAAATAGAATGTTCACCCAGAAGGAAAATGTTGTGAAATGAATGCTTTGGGTAGTGATGATGTGAGTTTGTAGGGCCATAATGGATTTGGCGACACATGCTCATTCTTTTATTTTTACAGTGAACCTAAAAAGTAAAGATGCATATACATGAAAATTACAAATCAAAGAGAATGGAGTATTTTGAAGACAAAATTAATTTAAAGAGAGTGATATAATGAAAGATCATTTCAATACAAGTAACTTATTAAGAAGATAGAGTCAAACTGCTTGTAAAAGAGTTAATAATGTTAACAAACATGTCAAATCTTTCAAAAGAAACAGGAGAAAAATCCATAGCAATAGAAAATTAAATTCATTAAAATTTAATGAAACATAAACACAAAACTTAAAATAGCTATTATATTTAGAAGATAGAATGGTTAGTATATAAATAACCTAGTTTTCTACCAAAACTGACACCATTGACCTTTCTATGTGATTTATAACAGTTTCATAGAAAAATTAAGTCCAATGTTATATTGCTTATTCCACAGAATAAAGAGAATATATAAAAAATGTAATGCACATTTTGTGAAGCTAATGAATTCTTGAACTTAAAACTATGCAAAGTTATACATAAAAGGAATTTGATATATAACTTCATGCATATACATAGTGTCAGAAAATCTATACTTTATATTCACCTTCATGTACCAACTCCTACATTTGCATATACTTTATCATATTTAAATAAAATGCATCTCAACATTTCAAGGAAGTTCAAACATGATAAATTGAACAATTTTATCATGTTAATAGGTATATAAAATCACATGGTTACAACATATACACAAAAACTGTTCAATTAATTTTTAGCAACTGTTACTAAACAGAACAAACTAAATACTATGAAAAATTGCAAAATTTATATTTTTACATAATCTTTACACATTTAATGATTACAGAGTATTTACAAACTTTGAAACCATTTTAACTGCATATTTCAAAAACACTATTTTAATGAAAAAGGAGTGTATTGCAAAGAAAGATAAAAATATTTGTTGTTTACACTCAGCTAAAAGTGATCAAATATTCAATTTAAAATAAAGAAAATTACTCAGATATTCAAATTACAGTAAAGTAAATGTGAAATATCACATCTAACTTAAAAGAAGACCATTCTCGAGAACAATAGCTAACTAGAAATTAGAATTAAGTATACCAACCAACCTGTAACTTATTGTATAGAAGTAAACAAATTATTTTAGAGGGAAAATTTATGATAAGTATTTTCAATATAAAGGTAGCTATTCCATTTCTAAGACAAAGACCACCAACCTTGTCCTCTAAAATGATAGATATGAAGTAGTGCTGCCTTTAATAGGAACCTGTCATATTTCTTTGCATGTGTTTTGATCTTCATTTTAACTATTCACCTCCATACTTTGGATAGGAGGACAGCTATACTATGTGTGCAGAAATATGGATGTATTTATATGCAAATAAAATATGATTTATGAGCTCAAATATTGAAGTTTTATATCTTAAAACTTTTTTATATTTTTTGGTAATTCTTCTGAGAATTTCATCCAATGTGTTTTGATCATATTCACTTCATCCATCAACTCTTCCTATATCCATTCCTGTTTCCTTACCTTCCCAAATTTGTGCTCTCTCTCTGCCTTGTTCTGTCTCTCTGTCTCTCTCTGTCTCTCTCTCTCTCACTCACTCTTTCAACACACCAAGTCTAATAAATGCTGTCCATATATCATAGTCAGTGTGAAAAGACACCATGACCATGGCAACCCTTATAAAGGAAAGCATTTAATTGAGTCTTATTTCTGATTTCAGAGGTTTAGTCTGTATCATCATGTAGGGAAGCATGGAGTCACACAGACAGACATGGTTGTAGCTGAAGTTTTTGTAGCTGAAGATTTTCTGTGTCCACCTGGTACTGAAGCTTCTCAGACCCAAGTAAACACACAGAGACTTATATTACCTATAAACTGTATGGCCGTGGCAGGCTTCTTGTTATCTAGGCTATCTTATATCTTAAATTAACCTATTTCTATTCATCTATAAGTTGCCACATGGCTTGTGGCCTACTGGTACTTTATATCTTGCTTCTCACAGAAGCTTCTGGCAGCATCTCCTCTCTGTTCTGACTTCCAACTTCCTCCTCTCTAGTTAGAATGTCCTGCCTAGTCCTATTCTGCCTTACCATTGGCCAAACAGCTTTATTTGTCAATCAATCAGAGAAACACAAATTCACAGCATACAGAAAGACATTCACCCATCATATGGTATGGGAGATGTAGCTGATAATTCTAATTTGGGCTTGCAATAGGATTTTTGAAACCTCAAAGTCCAACCCCAGTGACATGCTTCCTCCAACAAGGGCACACCTCCTAATATTTCCAACAGTGCCCACTCCTTGGTGACCAAGTCTTCAAACCTATGAGACTATGGGGGCCATTTTCATTCTCACCAACACATTCTCTGGCCCTCATAGGCTGATATCCTTTATCATGATGTAAAATGCATATACACCAAGTTTAAAAGTTCCCATAATTGGGCTGAAGAGATGGCTCAGTAGTTAAGAGTAGACTGCTCTTCCAAAGGTCCTGAGTTCAATACCCAGCAACCACATGGTAGCTTACAACCATCTGTAATGAGATCTGGTGCCCTCTTCTGGCCTGCAGCCATATATGGAGGCAGGATATTGTAAATAATAAATAAATCTTTAGAAAAAAAAATTTCACATAATCTATCCCAGTCACAACACTATTTAAAAATCCAATGTTTAAAGTCTTTTCTGAGACTTAAGACAATCTCTTAACTGTAAGGTATGTAAATAATTTTTTTAAAAAGTCACGTACTTCCAACATACAATGATACAGAATAGACATGACCATTCCAAAGAGGAGGAAAGGATGCATAGTGTGGGATATTAGTAGACATATTAGTAGACAGCCAGACTGAAAAAGCTGGGCAAACTCCCAACTGTGCAACTACATGTTTGATGACAAGTCCACTTCAAAACTCAATTTCATTTCAGTTTTGTTGACTGCAACATACTTCTTTCTCTTAAACTGGTTCCACGCAAGGTGGGCTGGTTTTCTTGACAGGTATCCTATGACTACAGATTCCCAATATCTTGAGATTTCTAAGAAGGCTATTCAGGCTTCATATTCATAGTTTAAAGTTTAACAGGATCGCCTCTCTAGACCTCCATGCAGGGACACTCCTGACACATGCTTGGCCTCAGAGGCTTTCTGCTACTGCTTCAGGCTACTTATTTGTCATGGGTTAGTTTAAACTGCTGATTCCTTCTTGGTTGAATTTTGATGATTTGGATGAATCTAGATATTGATCCATTTATTTTATGTTTTCTAATGTGATAGAATATAGGTTTTTACAGTGTTCCCTTATAATGTTCTTGGTTTTTTTGGTCTGTTGTAGTGTTTCCCATTCATCTCTAATTCTCTTGATTTTGGTTGTCTCCTCTTTTCTCTGGTTCACAATGAAAGCAGTCCTGTGAGGGGAATTTATAGCTCTAGTATTCATCAAAATTTCTGTAAGGGTGCAGGTAAATGATTTAATCATGCAACTCAAGAACTTCATAAAACAAACAAACAAAAAAAAACAACTAATAAAAAACAAAAACAGACTAATTTTAAATTCAGTAGATGTGAAAAAATAACAAATACTAGGGCAGACATTAATGAAGAAGAAAACAAACAACAAATCTAAAAACATGTTCTCTGAAAAGAAAAGATTTACAAACCCTAGAAATGTGATGCAAAACCCCTCAAATTAATATTTTCCATTTTCCATGGTCAATTAAGCCAAAATATAGAATAAACTAACTCCAAAATTATTTTTTCATAATAATGTAACTCCAAATTTTATTTTTTCAAGATGTGTATCCATGATCAACTGGAACTTATTGGAAGGTTACCATTTTAGGGTTAATCCTTCAATTACTACATCAAAATCTCTCTATATTAATGAACTCCACAAAGGATACCTAATATATTCAACAGTTTAGGTACATTGTAAACTTAAGATAGAGAATATACTCCAAATGAGCCATGTAATTTAAATATGCTTCTTGAGTATATGCATATCTCCCTGACAACGAATTTATAAAAAAAAAACATGTTTTTCAGTAGTTGCTATTGAGAGTCGGCCTGTTTTTCCTGAGAACCCTCTGAGTTTCAAGCTGTAAGAGAAATAAACCATTTGTTTAGATGCTGATCTGCTGCCTAGAGTTCACCATTCACTTCTTACCCACTGTAAATCACAGGCTTTCATGAGAGATAATTGCTATTACATTCAAGAGAAGCACATGCACTACACATTATACTATCAAGTCATGTCTTGTGTGCTGAAGTGTGTCTGATACAGTTTGCATTGCCTTGTAAATTTTACTTCTATTTTTTGTCACGCATTTTATTTCTCTAGGGAAGTAGCCTTTAATGCTACTATCGCAGCCTTTACATGGAAAAAACAACAAAAGAGGAACATTCCTTTAGTTTTTATCTCCTTAAAATGTTTAATTCCTACCCCCTTCCAAGGTGAGGCTAAGAGATCTAAACTATTAGGACTTGTTCTGACTCCAAGAATTATGTAGATTAATGTAAAACAAGCTTAAATCATACATAAAACGAGCTTAAATCATAAGTTAACTCACTAATTACTCGAAAGATGTTAGTGTTGGTAAAGTGATTGGATTGTAGTGCTTAATGTGCTAATTCATTCATTCCCTCTGTCCTTTAGAATTCTAAAATGCACTGTGTCTAAGTCCTAGGGTTGCATACTAAGTGATATTCTGAAATTACACAGAGAATACAATCAAAGCAAACACCTTCCAGGTTAGATTCAATAATATAAGTGCCATTTACTTTCTTGTGTGTTATAAAGAAAGATAGGAAGCCCTCCTTGCCCTTGAACGAAAGTCATTTCCTCCCTGAACTCACTCTTACTGTACTGAATAATAAGTTTCACATGGCTAATGCTACCATTATCAATATCAAGATATCAACTACAACAATAAATAATGTGTTCTCTGAAACAAAATAAGTTTTGTAGCCTAACAGTTCAAAGTGTTATCCTGCCAGGTGGAAAACTTCATTGAGTTTCCATTTCCCAGGAAATTTGTTAGAACCAGAATAATTTTATACTTTTTAGAATAGAAAGAAGAGGAAATAGAGGGCAGGTCAAAAGAAGAGTCTATATTACTCATAGGAAAGAATATTTCTCTCTGGAATAAGCAATGTCACTGCTACTGTTTCAAGAGGGGATACTGCAGGATATCTGCAGCATCTCATCAGGAAACCTAAGAATTTATGCAAACAAAAATAGTGAACTTTAATTCCAATGACATTGATAAGTGTGTTTATTTGACATATGGTGCTAATAACTACAGAATCCAAGATAAAGCTATGATCCGCCTTTCGAGGAAAGCTTTTAGATAAAGCATAAACATTTCCACTTTGTTAAGTTCATGTATTTGGTCTAAATGATTATGTGCCACCAAATTTTCCCAAACATAGGCCAACCTTTGCTGTTCTTTACACAACAATGGCATTTTGAGTACAGAATCATCATATTCTATGGGTCTCATTAGCATAAGCACACTTGACTTCTCGTATGTGACATATGATGCAAGTCAGTACAACTTTACATATTTCCTCCTATTTCCTGGCCTGTCTTTTATCAGACATCCTCACTGATTATTTATCAAGATTAAAAAGAAAGCATGCAATAACATTACAAATGTTCCAAGAAAAATCTGTGTGTACTGGGATGAACAGATGTTGAGGAAAATTCTCTACGTTTATGAGAAAGAAATAATTTTATTACTACATGCACTAATCATTTCTGTCTGCCACAACAAATACTGGAAACTAGGTAGTTTGCAAAGTGAGTATTTTTTTTTAGAAACCTGGAAGTTGAAAGTCCATTATCAAGGCACCAGCAGTGTTTGGTGAGTCCTTCAGGTTTGAAATGATGCCACTTCCTACATTAGATCTGTAATGACCTGTCTTATACACAAAACCACACCCACAACCATGTAATGAAGTAAGGGTGTATATTCTTTCTTTATAGGAAATATGAGTCCTACTTGACTTGGGAAATGTCTTATCTCCTTACTTAACCTTAATTATCTCAGAGTTTCTGCTTCTGAATAGTGACATTAGAAAGTTTAAATTTCCATAGATGAAGTTGAAATGGATACTATGTAAGCTATGCAATGATAAAATAATCAATTAAAATTTAATTTTTATATAAAAGAGGAAAATAATGTTATTGGAAATATTCTCATGAACACTTCTTTTTAATCTTATTGCTTGTCAAAATTGTGTTAGAGGGAATACTGTTTGTTCTTAGGTTATATTTTAATGATCCTCTGACACACAATCACTAAGTGAAGAGTTGAGTAGACCAATGTGATACACATTTTCTACTGTAAGTTCTTCTCCTTGCCTTTATTTCTATTGATTATCTTGGAATGTACTCATATCTGTTCAACAAAAACTGAATAGAATCTATTCTCCAAATGGGCAAGTGAGAATCTATCAGATTGAGCACATGAGTGAATGACAAGAAATCCTGGATGAGAAAGTTGGAGTCTCCAGTTAGGGACAGTAACTAAGAAGGACATCTGATTCCCTAGGCTCCGTCACCAATAACTGTTTTGGGGCCACTGAATATTGGTCACACTGAGCACAAATGCCTCTTGGCTCACCACAGTGGGATAGCAATCCACTTTTTGTATATCCAGCCACAGATTGTCTCCTTAGATTCACCTTCTCTTGTGCTTTCTTAACTTAATTTAGTCTGTGTATTTTATGTCAATTCTGATAGGTAAATTGTTCTGTGTAGTTTCATGTACCACTTTATTTCTAGTTTTATATTCCTCAGTCTCACGAATCTAAAAACTAAATATGTGTATTATTAATTGTTATTTAAATTATACAAATACAAAAATGAAATGAGTAATAATATAACTTGTTTTAATTTATGGACCAGAGGAAGACATAGTCTATTATGACAGTACTCCCAACATAACTGAATTTATTTGAATAAACTAAAGCCTGACTACAATAGACTAAGACAATGACATAGACTCATGTATCTTCATACTAAGTGAACAACTTTCTGCATAAAATTTTGGGGCTCTCTCATTCTTTCTCAACAACTTCTATGGTTGTATTATTTTAGATATTGAATCAGCTATTGATGCAAATGAAATCTAAGTATTGCTGGGCCTCATAGGACTCTCATCCTGTCATTGAATCACATCAAATTCAAAGCAACAACCATAGTCATTGTTCTTCATAGTAGGTACAAAAATGGAAAAAGACTATGTAAAAATAACTTGATATAGAAATTTTTACTGGGGAGGTATCCTCTGAGAACTGGAATAGAAGAGATAAGAAAATTTAAGTTAGTGAATATGAATAGAAGGGGCATTTACAATCTAGACAGTAATTTATAAAAGTTTTTTACAGGATGACTATAAAGAAATGGTTATTATAGAGAGTAATGGGAATAGGAAAAGATGGGCCAGATGTAATGGGATAGAGCTAAGGGTCACACAATGAAAGCCTTTAGGCTAAGTGAAGGAACTATGAATTATTCCAATAACTAAGAAACCACTGAAGTGCATATCTCTCCATTTCGGTCCCTATTTCTCAAGGGAAGCTTAGCTTTTCCCACCTGATTGTTACTGTCTTTCTTTCATTACTCATCTCAAGTCTACTCTCAATAGCAGCCCAGAGTAATGGTCTATGACACTGGGTGGTATCTTGAGCATAGGAGACCTCAAAGCCTACCCCCACAGTGATGCTCTTCCTCCAACAAGGACATTCATTCCTACTCCTATAAAGCCACACCCTCTAATAGTACCACTCCTTATGAGCTTACATTCCAACTCCCACAGCATGTAAAAACAAAATTCGTATGTCAAAAATAGCACATACATTAATTGGAGACATTACCAACTAGGATGGAATGATAGGTAGAAAGAGACATGGAAACACAAATATATGTCCTAATACTATGTGAAAAATTAAGATTATTTTTCTATAGCAATGAGGCATTTGCTATTGCAGATCAATGGAAGAGTTTCAGAAAGATAAGTTATATAGTGCTGTTGTGAATAATAGTTAGAATACAAAGAAAAGCTAGTTAATTTGAAGGACTTCAAAGTAGGTCATGCTGAATGAGGCCAGTGGCAGTGAAAACAGAGAGAAATGATTCATATGATTGATGTTCACTTTTATTTAAACATTTACTGACTATGGTTGACACTGTACTCTTCTAGCCATTAGGATTATAAAAATGAGCTGTAAGCTTGGTGAAAAGACACACCATTAAAATCACTTCATTATCCATGCTTTCCCTTTCATAACAGAAAAAAGTCTTGTTCTTATTTACAACATCAAGATGGCTATTCAGCCAAAACTAGCAAAAGTAATTTACACTTGCAAAGCATTTTACAATTTAAAAATATCAGTCATGTGTCTTACATAATTTATTTTTAAGAATGCTGGATAGAGAGCATGGTGAGTTATTCTCTTTATCTTTCAATGGGGAACTGTAGGTAGAGTTGTAGGCAATTGGCCTGCATTTACACAGTCTATAGATTTAGAATTGTACTCATCTGTTTAAATTGAACTTAGTGTGGTTTCCTTCATAATTTTACTTCATGTGTATTCTACTCTTCATGGTAAAAGAGTATTTTCTTTCTCTATCATAACTTCATTTTAGTTTCTATTCTTTAAAGCATATTGGTTATTACTTAATTCTATTATTTTTCTTGTTATAATCCTTATAAGAACAACTCTATTATATTAATTGATTTTATAAAATAGATTGCAAGGTTTTTTGTGGCTAAGTTAGTGTCCATATTTCTCTTTCTGTGCATGCAGAGTCCTTGTCTCTTGAAGGCTTGCTTTTTCCTGAAGGGAGACAGAGAGGGAGAGGATCTTGGAAAGAGGGAAGGTGGAGGGTTTAGAAAAAAGTAGGAGAAACTGTGATCATAATAGACTGTATGAGAGAAAAAAAAACTGTTTTCAATAAAAAATATTAGTTTTCAGGATATAGAGAGCCTACCCCTAAAAAGTATTGAAAATAAAAACACATATACCAAAAATACTGAAACACATGAAAACAATAATAAAATAGGTGTTCTTTCATCCTACAAACATTTTTAGTTTTCAAGATTTTTATTCAAAACCTCAAAAAGGAAGACATTTGGACTATTGGTTTCATAAATTCAAGCTCTTTATTCTTTGTTATACAATTTTAAGATAATGATTTAGACTTTAATTCCTCTGTTTTAATTTGTTATTTTGCCAGTAATCATATAATGTATAAGAAATAAAATTATATGAAATAGTAACATATCTGATTCTATTGGAAGACTTTAAAGTATAAATTAATACATTTAAATGTTTTTCTCTATGACAATGTAACACTGAAGAGCTTAACAGCAAAAGAACAGTTTTGGCCTGAGATTTTGTGCCAGATAGTCATAAACACAGCAGTGGTTCAGCTTACTTTCATAGATTTTATTCTCTTAAAGAAAAGTAATTCCCCACACTCAAGTCTTGGTCTCTAAATACTAGTCTCCACTGATGAACCAGAGCTCCATGGAAAATTGTCTGTGATTCCATTGTTGAGGCCAGAACCACAAAGTCAGAGAAAGCTCAAAATATTTGGGAGACCTATAAAAGGGGTAGGGAAGAAACAGAAGCCTGGCTGAGACAGTTTGTTAGTGTCATAACCAGGTAACTTGAGCAACAAAATAAACACTATAATTTTAACAAACAACACAAGTAGAAAACAAAAAGTAACCATACCATATAAACAAAGGACTAAATGATCAATAAATACAAGGATATGATTATTAAAATACACACTTTTCCTCTAAACTGTATTTTTTAGAATGCAACACCAACAAAAGTTTGAGAGAAGTGAATGCCTACAAATATCTTAGATGTGTTGGAACTAACCACAGTTAGAAGTATATATATTTCTAGGAGCTGTGCCTACTGAACAGTGAACAACTATATCCACTTGTAAAGGAGAAAAAGAAGTAGAACATATGATTTACTGTTTGAAGATAAGAATAGCTCTCATATTCAGAAAGGAAGCTTTATTTTTCAGCAGACAGATGTCATTTCAGAAAGCAACAACTTACTGAAAGGCAGAGAACCACCCATGTGATGTGCAGCCTCAGACATCTACCACACAATTTCTAGATGGAACCCTCAGAGAACAACATGGAAAGCGGGGAGTGAGAGTGGTAAGAATATAAGAGTGAGAGGACAAGGATATCTATTGTGAGACTGTGTCTTCTGTGTATGACAGAGAATCTGAACACATCAGATCTCAAAAATACTGTTTCATAAACAAGCCCTGAATAATGAAAACATAGATTGACATGAGATGCTCCATGGAAGATCCCTACCAGAGCTCTTTCCCTAGATGAAGAGGCATTTAATGACTGCTGAGAGATGATGAATCAGTTTTCCTCAGGAATGACCCTCCAAGGTGAATATATAGATAACACTAAATGCACTCAGCATGATATGTATATATATGACACAACATAAGGTCAGAACGTGTGTGTGATAATAATAAAGAATAAGAGGTTATGAGATTGAAAGTAGTATGAGAGGCACAGAAAGAGTTGAAGAGATGGGGTGTTGTTGTAAATAGAGTACACATATAAGAAATTAAAAAAAAAAAATCAAGCTCACTAAGTGAGCACCAGGACTCTTGGGCACAATATCCTTATCTGAGTAGGTGGATCTGAGGAAGTGCTTCTCTTTCTCCTATGAACAATAAGAGACCTAAGGATGCTGCCACACATACAGCTAGATGTTCAAGATATCTCATACCATCCAATAATGAACAGATAAAAAACAATCATTCCAAGTCATCAAAAAACTAGTAAACGAAAAATGACAACTATTTCTCAGATGATATTATCAAAAATTGGCTCCCACTGTACAGTTTATGACTGAGAAGAATTTGCTCTTTGGAAACTAAAAAAAAAATTAATGAAGCTATATGTTGTATAATATAAATAAAAACCTAAGAGAATATTATTTTAATAAGAAATAACATAATAACATGGATTTGAAATAAATAATTTGAGTGGAAAGAATTACACTAAGAATTATAGGGAGATTAAGAAATAATAATAGGTTTATTATTATTATAATTAGGTACTTTAATTAATATTCTTCCTTTTTATAATTTGAAAAGTAACTACATCATTTCTACCTCCCCTCTTTCTTTCTGCCTGGCCCTGTCATTTCTGATACCTCCTCCATCCTAAATCAAGGGCCCCAGTTTCAACTATTTGTGTTATCTGTTCTTATGACTCAATCAATATATAAACTGAACTATTGAGTACATTCAGTGTTGCATTTATGCATATGATTCTAGGGCTGACTACTAACTATAAGACACAAGGAAAAGTGAAAGAAGATATCAAGATGTTAGAAAAGATTCACCCAAAAGTGAAGAAAAAGAGCAAGTAACTGTATAGGAATATAATGAAATATTATATTTAGGAAATACTTAAATATAATTCAAACATATTCTTATCAGCTTATGATAAATCTTAGTATATAACTTTAAAATAGCTCATGATATCATTACAATTAATAAATAAGAAACATCAATAAATCTGTTATCACTCTCTATAACCTAGAGAAATTTTGATTTTTTTTCCTTTATTTATTTATTATATTTGTGTTTTAATTTTACACATCAGCCGTGGGTTCCCCTGTCCCCCCCTCCTGCCCCCACCCCCACCTTCCCCCCATCCCCTCCTCTCCATTCCCATCTCTTCCAGGACCAAGACTCCCCTGGGGACACAATTCAACCTGGTGGATTCAGTACAGGCAGGTCCAGTCCCCTCCTTCCAGGCTGAGCAAAGTGTCCCCGTGTAATCCCAAGGTTCTGAACAGCCAGCTCATGCACTAAGGATAGGTCCGGGTCCCACTGCCTGGGTGCTTCCCAAGCAGTTCAAGCTATTCAATTGTCTCACTTAACCAGGCCCAGGTGCAGCTCCAGGAATTCAATTGTTGAGAAAGAGGCGGGACTGCAAGAGTGTGAATTGTTGAGACCAAGATTGGAAAAAGCACAGGGACAAATAGCCAAACTAATGGAAACACATGAATCATGAACCAAAAGCTGTGGAGCCCCCAACTGGAGAAATTTTGAATTTTAAAGGAAGAGAAAAAAATCATAATTTCAATGATTCAGTTAGTACAAACGTAATTTGTAAAAAAGGTTCTTGTTCTGGGTAATTAAAACCATAACAAGATGAAGAAGCATCCACAAAATTTTTAAAGATATTATATATATATATATATATATATATATATATATATATATATATATAATTTCATTATACTTCCAGATCTTTCAAAAGTTGAAAGCCATATTCAACTCAAGAATGTACAATTCATTGGATGAAAGAACTGCTAATAGTCATAAAAATAATTAAAATGCAACTTCATCAAATCTAATTTTAAGTTAATTAATCAAAACATATTAGTTCTATTTGTCTTGATAAAGTTACATTGAGTCTTACGGCAAATTATTTACTATCTTGTCCCTATTTTCTCTATTTGAAAAACGTTGTCATGTCTTAACATTGCCAAGTTTTAACTAATATCCTACAGCTGCAGGAGAGAGTTGGCTCTTTTCTCTTCTTGACAGTGTTCTCTTCTGACATGTTTTGTTATGTGCACAGTTACCCACTTTCCTACCCTCATTTGAAAATATCACTAGAGGTTTACAAAATATGGAACTGTGTGTTCTCATTTTCCTGTACAGGCAAAGACTGCAAAATGCTATAGTTTGTGTTCTTGTTTTTCTCTATAGGCAAAAACCTTTCTATTGAGCTAGTTTTTCTTCCAATGCAAATCAAACAGTAGCAATTATGGCATTTCCTTGATTTTGCTAAATTAGTTTTATTTTCATAAAACATCTTAATACAGATTTCTGAGACCGAAAAAAAAAAAAACAACAACAACAACAATAAAAAACCTGTGATGTATTCCTTAAAATTCTATTTGCCTTTTTCATTAACACTAGCCCATGCCCAGGCTGCTTTCTTCTGGATGCAGTGTAAAATATTCATTGGCAACATATCTATCATTACCTGGTTTTCTGATAAAGGAAAGGAAGGTGAGTCCAGCAGTAACATCTCAATGTAAGTTTACCTATAGTATCTAGGGATAATATGACACTGGTATTGATGATTAAAAATTCATAAATTCCAATAATGATTAATGCAAATGAAATCTCCAAGCATTTCAAGATCTCAGGAGAACTAAAAAAGTGATTTAAGGGAAGAAAAGAGAATATATCATTTTAATGATTTCAAGTAGATATTAATGACACATACATTAAGAATGCACAAGTATTCAGAGGAGCCCATGGAATTTGTCTATACTCCCCTTTTAATTTATGAATTAGCTCTTATTTGTGTCAGATTAATTTTATGGAGATATATGTGTATAAACATATAGTAGATTAGTTTATTGAATATTAGTATACATCAGATATGCTTAAGTGTTTGCATGCATTAATCTCTATGTATATTGCAACAATTTTTAAAGCTGGTACTCATTTATACTTTTATTACAGAGTAATTTACAAATTGAATCACATCTACAGCCCAACAAAGAGTATACATGGCAGAAATTGAAATTTGCAACTAAACTATGAGGCTTTCCTTGAATTTTGCACAAAGTTTCAAAGTCATCCTGTAACATACTGAGAAATACTCAATTTCTCTATTCTGTTATTTCAGTTGAAAAGTAGACTGGATGTTATGATACTTAGATTTCTTAATGTGATATTTCTTTGATAGTGGATATGAATTCATTATTTGGTTTCTTACCTTCCAATATCAGACTCCACTGACTTTTAAAATAAAACATTTTGAAGATTTCCATGGCTATAAGAAACAGATCTCTGTGGAATTTCTTCTGCTCTCGCTGCAACCTGACTTTGGAAACATGGAAATATAGGTGAGTATCTTCAGATTTCTTACGGAGAAATCCACTCTGTTGGTATATGTGTTGCACTCCAAATAGGGGAGAACACTGAAGAGAAGAAAATGAAGGACTTTGTAGGCAGAGTTTTTAGTTGGGACCACAACTAGCTCTGTTCTGCCAGCCTTTTGTCAAATAACTACTCAGACTTATTACTAATTATAAATCTTGGCCAATAGCTCAGGCTTGTTACTAGCTTATTATTACAAGTTAAATTAGCCAATTTATATTAATCTATGTGCTGTCCAGTGGCTCATTTACCTTATATATGAACTTTCCATGTTGCTTCTTTTGTGTCTGCCTGAAAACTCCTCTGACTCTGCCCTTCTTCCTCACAGCATTCTCTCTGCCCCCAAAATTATGCCTAGGTATCAGCCAATTAGCTTTTATTAAGAATGAGAGCAACACATTTTCAGAGTATACAGAAGGATTATTTCACTTCATTTCCCTATTTTTGTCTAAATAAAAATGAAGACTTTAAGTTTAACAAAGTATAATTATATACAATAAAATTTACATAAGAATTACAGTTACAATATCCAGTCCATTTGTTTTTTGAGAAACTTATAGAAAATATTCTAATATTTATAAACTTATCTTTTTGAGTATAAAGTTTTACACCTAATTTACCTCTTTTTCATAATTAAAGAAACTGTAACTATAACTAGCTAATCTTCAACTTCATCAAAGAACCAGGGAGGATATAATATTACCTGAGTAAACAGGAAATATAGAGCAACAAACTGCTGAAACTAAGAAATGACAGAAACATCTGGTTACCTGGGCAGTCACTCAAGGTTCCTCTGTAACATTGGGGCATCAAACACTGGACTACAGGCCTAGTATATCTAACAGACATTTTTGAGAAGAAGGGAATTTTAAGGAACTGTCTACCTTGTCTTGGCAAAGTTTGTCAGTCAATTCCTTTTGTGTCCTGTTGATACAGTTTGAACAATGTACTGTCAGCAATTGAGGCAAGGGCATGTAGCTAGAGTTTTCCTGCCTGGCCCACAATCAGGACAAATCTCTCTCATCCGCCAGGCCCATAGATGCTCAGAACCAACCAAGTAAACACACAGAAACTTACATTGTTTAGAAACTGTATGTCTGTGGCAGGCTTCTTGTTATCTACTTTTTCTATCTTAAATTAACCCATTTCTATTAATCTATACTTTGCCACATGGCTTGTGGCTTACTGGTGTCTTTACATGTTGCTTGTCATGGCGGCGGCTGGCGGTGTCTCCATGCCCCAGCCTTCCACCTCCCAGAATTCTCTTCTCTCTTGTCCTGCCTATACTTCCTGCCTAGGCCAAACAGCATTTTATTTATACTGAGCGATATCCACAGTTTCTTTTCCCAAATGGCTAGCTTTTGCCATGAACAAAGCAAATTCCATATGAAGTTTCTTTGATGCACATCATCCTCTTTTGAAGCAAATTGGTGCTGTCAGGAGCAGACCTGTCTTACTGTCATGAAAAGCCTTAGGTTATTAAAACATATTAAATGCCATATTCTATAGGTCTTTGAAGTGTTTAAAGACCATCTATCTATCTAAATATATATGTTTATGACCTTGAAAATATACCTAACATGATTATAAGCTTGACTATTATAGAGGATTATTAATCTGTATTTCTTAGTTATACACTATATTTTTAAATGAGTTGCATAAGCACAATATCCCAAACAAGGGTAAAAACATACATACAGTATAACAAAAATAAACTTGAAGTTTCATCAGTATATAAAAAGCCATGCCAATGTAAAATATTTAAGAATATTAGTTGCTCCCAGCACTTGGGAGGCAGAGGCAGGCGGATCTCTGTGAGTTCAAGGCCATCCTGGGCTACCAAGTGAGTCCCAGGAAAGGCGCAAAGCTACACAGAGAAACCCTGTCTCGAAAACCAAAAACGAAAGAGAGAATAGTAGTTGCTTTTATTTTAGTTTAAAAGTGCATTCAATTATCAACCATTTTATCCTGTCACTTCTCTGTCATAACCCCTTTTAGAGAGATACCTTTGAATTTAACTCTTTTGTTTAGCTTATTTTTGACTAAGACCAATAGCAACTTGTAATTAACCCCCCTTTAAATGATAATAAAAATCCATAAACCATCTTTTGGGAATGTGATATCATGCTCTAGACTACTTCCTGTTGTCTGTGGGTACTGGTATCTTTAGGGGAACCTTGAGAATATCAAGATGATTGTTAAGTCTTGGCTGGAGTGGTTAGACACTTTGAAGCTGTTTTGGAAGCAGAATTCTGAGGATACTGTCAGAGGCTTTTTGTAATGCTGCATTACCTCGACTATTGATTTTTATTGGTATCTGTTCCATTTTCTGAAAATACGTACATTTTAAAGGTAATATACATTGCAAGTATGGAATATGTTGGTGTGCACAAGTGAGTTAAAGATGACCTTTAACATACTTTACATATTTTGTAGTTTTTCTAGGTTTATTGCTTTATGTCTGTAGCCAGGATGGCATGGAAGAAATGAAGATATTCTAAAGAGACACTTATGCCTCTCCAACATACTATGAGATTCTTCAAACAATGGAGTTCCAAAAAATTGGTACGTCCAAGGAATCTCATTCTGGTAATAGGAAAAAGCCCTAGATAGAGCCAGCATTCAGGAATGCACCACAACAGACATAAAGAGGGCCTTGTTTCTTCTGGGGATCTGGTTTTTAGAGTAGAGATGGACAGCTTGACATAAGTTTTCTCTAAGAAAGAGAATGAACAGAGTTTTAACAACTTGTAAGGATACTTTATAGGTTATAACACATAAGTCAATGATGGGAAGCAACCACTCAACTCCCTACTTCTCTATTTCAATTCCCGTCTGGCTTTAGCATCCAAAGATGGACTGAGTAGTGGTGTTGCTGGATCTTTATGTCTCATTCTCAGTCTAAACACATTTGATAAAATTTATTTTCTTTTCTGTTTTAAACAGTTAATTTGACTCCTTAGTGAGGATAGGTGGTCAAACCCAGCTTGGCACACAGACTGTGGCACCCAAGTTCAGTAACAAACCATATCCCTATGTGAATACTGTCTGCTGAGAGAGGCAAATGTAATGTCTGTTTGCAGCCTTTGGCATGTATAACATTATTATTATTACCATGTGCTGTATCTTATGCCTTAAAATTGTGGTAGTCAATAAGAATTCAGAGATAAATGTGAGCAATATCCTATTATAGAACAATAGTAGTATGTGAAATACTCATCTCTGCTGTTAATAAAAATAAAATTAGATACTACAATTAAGATCTACCCTAAGGCTGATGCCCATTACTATATTAATTACCAAAAAGTGTCACTGTAACTCACCTGAAACACTTCTCATAATGAAACTCAGCATTGGGGCTTGTCCTTGTCAGGATAAATCATTAAAATGAAACCCATCAGCCATAGGAAATTGAGCTTCCATAGACTTACTTGTCCTAAAAGGAATGAAATGTATAACAATAAGTTTGTAAAATGAAATAATACTTATTTAATTATTTGTTTGCTCATTTATTTATGTGTAAATGGTGTACGTATGTGAGAATATAATCATTAGTTGTAACAGCATATATATGTAAGTGGGTATAGGGATAATTGTGAATATATATAACATATAAAAACAGTATTGGCCTAAAAACTCTAAGATTTCAGCCAATGATACATGAAAGTTAGATTTCACTGTCATATGATTCAGTCTTTAAATGACGATACTCTTGTAGTTTCTACCTCTAACACAGTCTTGACAATGAAAGATGATAACTGACATCAAAGGGTCAATGTAGTCACAGTCTTGATGTCTATAGAACATGGTTCTTCCTAACTCTACCTCATTTCTAGAATACAGATTGTATTTTATATCACGAAATTACCATTCTCTGCTTTTGATCTCTAACCAAACTAGTATTTTAAGCATTCCTTGTGTATCTAAAATCAGAAGTAAAATTTGTCTGCTTTATAAAATGTTGTCTATATCTCAGAACAAAAAAATTCTTCCTGCTGGGGATTTAGCTCAGTGGTAGAGCGCTTGCCTAGCAAGCACAAGGCCCTGGGTTTGATCCTCAGCTCAAAAAAAAAAAATTCTTCCAAGGAAAAATCTGCCATTCTAATTATTAGGTCTTTCTTTTTTTTTTTACATAAATATACTGTAATTAAATGACTGCTTTACAATCTCTTATCCTTACCTCAACTTTCAGCCTAGAAAAAATACATGATAGATTTATTCTGTTTGCTACTGATTTATATTTCCATTTCTAACATCATTCAAATTTCTTATCAGTGAACATCAGTATAAAGTTCGTGAGTGAAGAAACAAAAACAATATGATAATAATTTTAAGTTATCTATTCTAAAATAGTGTTTAGTGATTTCTAGGGTCAAATATAAATGGATAATTTTTCTGGTGAGACAGAGGAGGGAGAGAGGGAGGGAGAGAAAGAGATAGTGTATGAATAAAAAAGAAGAGAAAGAAAATACATGTGAGTCTATGTATCTAAGTTGTAATACAGAAACTTTTTTCTCCTTTTTTTATTAAGAAATTTTGTATTCATTTTACTTATCAACCTCAGATTCCCCTGTCCTCCCTCTTCCCACCCCCAGCCCTTTCCCCAACCACCCCCCATTCTCCAAGGCAAGGTCTCCCATTGGGAGTCAGCAGAGCCTGGTACATTCAGTTGAGGATACAGAAACGTTTGCTACACTGAAGTTCTTCACGCTCATTATGAATACAGATTACTGATATCTGGAGAAATATTTTCCTAATTTTGTAGACTCTGGGTTTTTCCAGGTTTCTGAATGCATTCTCAAACTCTTCTTTTCCCACTTTCCCTCCTCCCCCAGCTGATACTAAAGAACCCTGAGTTTTCTGGATCATACAGATTTTTATTCATTTTTCTCACCTCTTCCAGTTCCTGCCCCAGTTGCTTGTTCTGCTAACATCCAACTTTTTCCTTCACTAGGTAATAGACTTTAGAAGTAGAAATTAAGGTCTGCTATATAAGTGGCTGTTTTTTTTTTTTTCCCTGCAGAGAATGTAACTAGCTTATTATATAAGCTCTAAAGTTCAATCTGTAAAGGCCCTGGAAAGTCATCAGAAGGCAGCTATTGGTCTCTTTTTTCTTATAGAATTTTCCACAGTGGTGGCCAGTTATTTGAACAGTTAAATCATGCCCAAGTCACTCGTTAAACTGTCTAGATTGTATGAGGCCTCAGCATGCGTAGAACCAACTCAACTAATTTGATCTTAACAGCATTCAATTGCTTCTGAGTAGAAACATTAACTGAGGCCGCCGAGAGAATTTATATGCAATAGAAAAGTCATTAACAATTTTGTTGAAACATATAATGATAATTTGGAATTTTTTTGGCATTTTATTTGAAAATTAGATAAATCCCCTGTTCAATGTTTGTATAAAACATTGCACTAAAATGTATACTTTTTTTTCTAATTAGAGTTTTTTTTTAGGTTTTAAGAAAAAAAGATAAGAAATGATTCCTCAAAAGTTTTAAATACATAAAACATAAGGTTTTATTATCCCAAAGAGAGACATTCTATTATGCAAATACATTAATTCAGTTGCTGGTATGGATACTAAACAGAAATAGATAAAGTTTAAATAAGGATTTTATGCTGAGGAATTGCTGAGTAAGATAATTACCCATTTGGTATTACATTGCATGCAGGTTTAAAAACATCTTCCTTTTAATGTATATTCATCCACACAAATCATCTATGACTATAGATTCTTGTAATTGCTGTAGGAAGGATAATCATTCAGAGATAAGGTAAGCAAACAGCATAAACACTGCGTTTTGAATGGGTTGAGCACAGATGTGTTTATTTTGTACCCAAAGCACCCTAGTCTATTGAGATAGAAAGGTAGACTAAAACTATCTGAAGTCTTTACTATTAATCCATGTGTAAAAATTTGGTGATTGCACCTCATGCTTCATGAGGATAACAAAAAATACATTCAGTTTTGTGTGTTTATATACCTATATTTGTATGTAGGTCAATACCATGATACAAATAGGAATGCATAATTTATGAGGGAAATAGGAAAATATTATCGACTGAAAATTGAAGATTTGTGACATTAATCATTTTGTGTTTATATTTTCATATTTTTGTTTTCCTTATTAATTCCAAGATACTTTAAAACTTGAAACTCTCTAATAAAATGGATGTTTTTCATGCCTTTCATTGAACAACATACCTATAATTAGGAAATTACCCAAAGATATATCACAGCTCCAAAATTGATGTCAGGCCTGTGTCTCACTATGTCCCTCAATCTGTGTGTAAATTTATATGACATAAACTCATCCTCATACATGTGCTGGACCAGTAGGGCCACATTGAGGCTGACACTGGCACAAGCTTCTCTCTGATGAGCATAGTGACAAATGGAGAGAGCTTACTGTGTGTCACACAGGCCAAGGGTCCAGCTCTCACATTCATGTCCCTGTATTGCCTTTGTAGTGGCAATGACCATTTGGAACATAACTAGGACATTGTTACTGTTGTTTGGTAGAGATATTTCTGAGTGCCCTTACTTCTTTCAAAAGTCACTTCTATTGTATTGTAGAGTATATTCCATTACTAGCTTTTAAGAATTAGACTGTCATATTCCCCCAGCCCTTGTACCCTGAAACCTATTTAAGGATTTCCTTTATAGAGTCCTTCTGTCTCTGTTTCTCTATCAATAATCTTTCCCCACTTCCCTACATCTTTCTCAGCAGTACAATCAGACACTATTATTTCTGTCATCCCAAATCTTCCTCTGTCTAAAACACATTTACACATCAAGCTTTTGTCTCAATACTTTTTTTTTTTCCTTTCTCGCAAAAGCTCCTTGGAGGGTTGTATACTGAGTCTCTCCAGTTTCTCTCTTCTCATTCTCTCTTGAACTTGCTTCAGTCAGACTTTTGCACTGAAACTGCTCCTCCTCAAGTCTTCCATGACCTTCCCATCACTAAGTCGACCTCGACATTGTTAAACCACTTTGAGTTCTTGCCTCACTTCACCTATGAGCAGCATGCGATAAAATTGATCACTCCCTCTGCCTTGAAATACTTCCTTAGCTGTCAGGACACTGTAGTCTCCTACTTGTCCTCATGCTTCTCTGATGCTGTTTATTTTTTCTAATCTTTTTATTGAAGTCTCTTAGTTTTGGGGTGTCCCTGGACTTGATATTTGTAACTGTTTCTTTTATGTCTGTAGTCTCCTAACCACAGGGTTATAAATAATCACAGGCTCACCCTTCCTGTGTACATGTTCTGCTTACATTGCTCTGCCTCCTGCATAGTTAACATCTCCATGCAAACGGGGAATAGCCATTTTAGGTACTTAACAATCCTCAAGTTGGGCTTCTGGTCCCTTATCATCAATATCCCACAACTCTTGCCTTTTCTCAATCTCAATGACAAGCAATTCATTTATTCCTTCTATTGAAATATTAGATGCATGACTAGTTTCTTTACTTCCTGCACAAATCACATTCATTCTTTTGGGAAATTCATTCCAAAATACTCACAGATTATGCCCAAAACAGAGGACTCCATATCTCTCTATAAATTTAGCTCTCTGGATCATGATGTCACTTCTTTTTCTATGAGTTATTGCCATGGTCTCCTAACAAGTTTCTAACTCAATTTTTAAAATTTTGCCACTGTTAATTCTTAAAACAGCATCATAAGTGAGCCTTAAAATTAGGTAAAACATATTTTATTTCTGCTCAAATATTCTAAAACCAGTTTTTCTCTAAACTCATTGGGTCACTTCTCAGTAATTTGTATCATTACAGTTGGCCCCCTATAATCATTCAAAAATGTACCAGGAACACCCTCACTCCAAGTATGTTGCCTCATGGTTTCTAACTCTAAAACCAGATATTAACACATATATCCAGTCATTTTCTTTTTTTAAAAGATGGCAATTGAGTTTTATTATTCATTTCATTATCTCTACAGACAAAATAATATTTATGGATCTTTATCCTGGTGAGAATTTTAAACCTCATTACTAATTATTTTTTAAATATTCTTTCAATATTTTTTAGCATGCTATCTACTCCAACAAGATATCTCAATTTTAGGAGAATTTTCTTATTTCTTTTGAATCTTTTTTTTCATTTTTCTTCTCCTTTTTATTTATTATATAAGTGTTTTAATTTTACACATCAGCCATGGGTTCCCCTGCCCCCCCTCCCGCTCCTGCCCCCACATTTCCCCAGCCCCTCCCCTCCATTCTCATCTCCTCCAGGGCCAAGACTCCCCTGGGGATTCATTTAAACCTGGTGGATTCAGTACAGGCAGGTCCAGTGCCCTCCTTCCAGGCTGAGCAAAGTGTCCCTGTGTAAGCCCAAGGTTCCAAACAGCTAGCTCATGCACTAAGGATATGTCCTGGTCCCAATACCTGGGTGCCTCCCAAACAGTGCAAGCTATTCAATTGGCTCACTTATCCAGAGGGCCTGATCCAGTTGGGAGCTCCACAGCTTTTGGTTCATAATTCATGTGTTTCCATTAGCTTGGCAATTTGTCCCTGTGCTTTTCCAAGTGGTCTCAACAAATCACACTCTTACAGTCCCTCCTCTTTATCGACAATTGGAGTCCTGGAGCTCCACCTGGGGCCTGGCTGAGGATTTCTGTATCCACTTACATCAGATATTGGATGAGAGTTCCAGCACAACAGTTAGGGTGTTTAGCCATCTGATCACCAGACTAGGTCAAATCAGGCTTTCTCTCGACCATTGCCAGTAATCTACAGTGGATATATCATTGTGGATTTCTGGGGACCTCTCTAGCACTTTGCTTCTTCCTGTAGAAATTTTCTACTCAGTCCACATACTATCCACAGATATCCCACCTCCATCCTCACACCCCCATCCCTCTTTTCCCAAGCCATCCTGCATCACATCCCCACATCCCCCAAATCAAGCTGGGGAGGTTCTAGGAATCCACAAGGTTGACCCCACCTTGGTCTGCTGGCAGTGGTCCAGAGGGTGCCTGGACTGGTCTACTCTGGTGACCAGCCAAGCACCAGGCTGAGCTCTGGGAATCTAATTGATGAGAAAAGGGAGAGAAAGTGCGAGAAAGGGACGTGCAGAGAGGACCGGCCACACTAGTGGAAGCCCATGAACTCTGGACTGGTGGCTGTGGAGCCCCCATGGGACTAGATTAGGCCCTCTGGGGACAGAAGATAGTTGTTTGGCTCGAACCGTGGGGGGGGGGGCACCCAAGCAAGGGGATCAGGATCATTATGAATGAAGTAAGTATCTTGAAATGGATGGATATACCTTATCCAAAGATTCAGCAATTTATTAAATTCTAACTATGTACCCAGAAAGAGCTATCACAAAACTGGAAAACACGGTTAGGTACATAGTCTTTAGAGTTCATCAGTAATTATTTTGTTATGGAGCATACTTGATTAGAACTTGTTTATCCTTTGGTTGTAAAAGATTTATAAGAACACTAAATACAATTGTTAAATACACACAGCACAGAGACTTAGATACATAAATTCTAATTCATGGGAGAGTATCATCATTAGTAAATGGCAAGAGAATATTCACTTTATTGACTTTATTAATGTTTCAATTAATAGCTGCTTGAAATTTCTGTCATTGAATAAAAATTTAAATTTTAGTCATGGAAAATAAAGGATAACAGGTTCAGGTAACAATCAGAGAATCATAGAATTTTTGTTTTAATTCATAACATTTTTATCTCTATGTGTTAATTAAATTCTTTGTATGTTCATAATATAGTCTATGATGTTAATATTAATATAATATAAATGTTGTAACTTTTCAAAGTTATCTTAGACAAACTTTTAAAAATGTCTAAAGTAAATAAGCATTATAAAAAAGAGTTAAGCATTATTTTTTTCTCAAAGAAAAGATTTCATAAAGGATGGTTAAACAGAAAGTCTCTGGCTGCTAGCACCATACTTATTTTCAGATCATTGTTGTAAAGTATGAGAGTTTGTGTCATACCAATTGCTTCTGTCACCTTGCATAGCAGGAACTGATCTCTGATATTGTGAGAGAAAGATCATATCTCAGTATCCAGCTATGACTGGATTAAGAAATAGACATAGATCTAGGCTTTGACATGTCAGCCATGTCAGGAAACTCCCCTTTAGTGTTCATAAATCAAATCAGTGTGTATAGTTCTGCTCATTTTTAATCTGCCAGTAGGAAAGTCAATAGAGAACACAAATATTTGTGGCTACTTGTCTCTGAGAATCAGGTCCAGTAAGGCAGTTCCTGGAAGCCATGCAGATGTACTGCAAGATCTCACTCTTTTGTGTGCTTGACCACTAGACAATAAGGCCAATGATCTGACCCTCTATTGCTTCAAGGTCTGTAATGAGTGGTTCATCCTGAGGATGTACCAGTCATTCTCAATATATGGCCTGATAAACCAGTGAGTAACCATAGGAACTAACCTTTAGAAATCCAGAGATTAGATATAACAGCATAAAAGTACATGGATTATAATTGATGGTCTTGGAGAAGTCATTAGATCAAGCAGCAGAGAAATAATGTGATCCAGAGTCAAGGAAAGACTGAAGTGAATTCTTTTATAGTTTTTTTTTTCTATAATGGAACCAGTGGAATATCTCTTAATAAATCCAAACTTATACAAATGATATTGACTATCTGTACTGGAAAAAAAAGGATAATAAGCAGGTCACATTTGAAAAATCAAATGTATTGAGGGGCAGTCTGAAAAAGCATAATATTGGTCACCTTCTATGTGTACTAGACTATTAGAAATTACGAGAGAAATGTCCTAAAGAATATGGTCCACTTGATATTCACTCAAGCATAAGTGCTAATCCTAAGGTATTCTAAAACTGAAATGCATCAATGGGATGCTGGAGGGTAAGGATACATAGAGCTATAGTTATTTTTCTCCCCTGATCATTCTTGTATCAAATTTACATCTATAGTAGGAGCTGAATCATCACAGAACAGGATATTCATCTTTTAAATATCCTCCTCTCAGTGGACTCTGTTTGTTCTATCTCCTTATATTTTACCCTTAGCATTTGGTTGTTAAATGTTTCCCTAAGTTGCTAATCCATGATTTCTTGACTGTTTTTACTCCTCTAAAGCTCTCTTCTTCTGGGAAGAAAGTATTCTTTAATGCTGATCTTCCCATCCCCACTTGGAAAGACAAAAGATAAACATTCCTCTTACTTTATCTCCTTATCTCTTTAATATATTTTAAGTCTTACTCACTTCTGATGTTATGCTGAGACCTAAACAACTAGGATCTTTTTCTGAACCAAGAAATTATATTGATTAGCATAAAATGAGCTTAAATCATAAGCAAACATATTCATTACTAGAAAGATGAGTATTTATAAAGATCACCATGTTCACACACACACACACACACACACACACACACACACACACACACACACACAAATTTAATGGAATATGTACAAATGATTAAGTTTTCTTACCTAGAATGGTTTCTAGTTATTCTAGAGAATAATGCTACGTTCTACAGTGTGATTAGTAAATTAAACTTCCCTAACGACTCAGATAAGTACTTTTGGTTGGGAATAGGAAAATAAGGTGTCGAGAACCTAGTTAGCAATAAAGTGATTGGAAAATGATATTGTGCATAAAGATCAATAAGTAACGCAGGTCTGTACAGTCAGCATGCTGCAAGAAGTAGCATCTAGCAAAAATTGTCATTGTCAGACATCAGAAAAAAAACCAAGTTATAACTGTACATAAGGTAATTATGTACCTTACACTTTGACTGTTGTCACAAAACCTAGTGGCTCCAATAATGCACCTTTTATGAGCACTCTGTAAGCACTGGTTTAAGTGGCTTTAAACATTTGCATTAAGTTCCATGAAATATGTCTTCATTTGGTGTTAGCCCTTTGCTGCTGCAATAGGTTTATCTGAAGTTAATAAATTTTAAAATTGCACTATGACTTTTCATAAGTAGTGCAGTTATAGCCTCTGATTTACACAGCACTTTTCTTCCACAAAATCGTTTTAGCTTCATTCTCCAATCCAGTTGTACTTGTGGTTAAATATATGTGTACATTAAATATGTATACATATACTCAAATATAATGATATACATGTTTGTCTTATTTTTTATACAGTGCATTTTTGGAAATATTTCAGTGTGAGGAAAAAACTGAATTACAAGAAGCACTGTAGTACACTGTGGTATTTTTATCAATAGGAATCTGTATATTTCAAAATGTTTCCTAAATAACAATCATTCTGGAGCACATAGTCAAATTTGTATGAGATTCTATTCTACGTGATTTTAAATTTATGTAAAGTCATCTAAAATTGCTTTACTTAGACATAGAGGATAATCTAAACAAAAATATAAATACTGCAAGTCATTTGGCTTGCGATTCTACCTATGTTGGCTGAATTGACAAGACCTTTCACCTTCCTGTACTCTACTTCAATTTTTTCCAGATTTTTACAAGGTGAGACTTCAACCTGATTATGAGATTCAAGAGAATAAAGATGCACATCCTGTATATCATAAACTTTAATCTTAAAACAACTACTAAATCTGATACTGAACCAATTAAATTAGTCTCTAATCCCACCCTACAAAAAAACATTTAACTATTGGAGTCTCTGAATTAACCTTCAAGGAGATTTTCTTAAGATTTTCCAAGAGGGAGATCTACAATATATAATAACTGACTAAATGCCTCTTTTGACACAGATTTTATACCCCAACAATAAAGTAAGACCCAGCACAAATATGTGGCATTCACCTATGCTTCTGAATATTCAGATTTTATGTTTAAGTTCTCTACTACTTTGAATACCACTGCGAGACAATTTAGGCAGTGACTGAAACAATACAAGAGGGGCATAAGAAGGAATTGTCTCTAAATTGAAGTGTCTGCTTAGGCTTACCATAAGGAGAAGTATTGAGGAAAAATGTCTTAGATTCCAGTTCTAGTATCACTTTGGAACAATGTTCTAGAAATTCTCATTTTTTTTCTGGAAGCAAAATAAGGATATTGACAATTCTTTCTCCTACATTTCTATGAACCAAGCTAGTTAGTGTTAGTAAGAGCTGTTTGAATATCCCTTGAGTTCAATTAGCCTATTGTTGAATGTATCACCTACACTACAAACTCCTGAGAGATAGAGCAAGACATTTTAGTTGTAAATGGGCTGAACACAGAAGAAAAATATAACTGGTAGGGCTGTGCTTCATTTATATATATATATATATATATATATGGATTGCTTCTAATCTAATACCAAAAGCACTTTAAAAACTGATATAATTTATCTCATCTAGTTCACTGTATATCATGAATTCTTCATACATGTGGAACATGGCTGTAATTTTCTATTTCCTTTTATGTTTGCTTACTTTTTATTTTTACTTTTTTAGATAGGATCTCTTTTGTAGGCAGAGTCTGGCCTTAAATTCACTATGTAACCAATGATAGCCTTTTGCCTTAGCAACCAGAGTTTATAGATTATAGGCATGAACCACAATGTCTGACTCTATTTCTTGAAGGAGAAAGAAGTCTGGTGTTTGAGAAATATAGAGGAGTTGTTACAGAAGAATAAAAAGAGCATGATGGAAAATAACTCTTGGGGGATTGATTACTAACTCAGATATGTAAGAGAGAAATGGAGACTTTTCTTCTCTCAAAACATGTTCCAAAGAGTAACACAATATATAATTTATCCTTTCTTCTTTTGGTATCAGCATTTGTTTTATTTTATTCTTAAAGTGATGATTCAGACGTATTACATAGAGATTAGCACCTCATCATTAATCTGGGCATGAATATTTAGCTTTTTTTTTTATCAAATACAGTTAAAACTCTATCAAATTTCTTTCATCCATGAAAACTAAAATATTGTAATATATATTTTACTGTGTAGTGGACATTTAAATTACTATCACTCATTACTATTTTGTTTATTATGTCACTTCTATTGTGACATATTTAGTATTTATATAATCGTTATCAAGATTGTTGTTTGTATGATGAGTGTGAGGTTTCCAATCTGAGATACTCTTTCCTAGATTCTTCTATAACTTACTGACATTGCTTTTTTGTTGAAGATTTAAAACAATGTTAAAAACTCTTATAAGAAAAGTTTTCAAGACTCCAATTGCTAAAATGTTTACAGAAAAATAATGTTTTTTTTACAAGGGGAATATGGAACTGCCTCACTCAACTTAGCATATGCAAGAAGTTTTCTGCAATGGGCATTTCTACAGAAAATAACCAATCCATTTATTTTAGCTAGCTAGAACTTTGGTTTTATACTAAATAGAGAAAAAAAAAAGTTCACCAAAGATAAAGGAAATAGATGTGAATTCCTCATTTATTATTACAATTATTACATTTTATTTCATTTATTTCACTTCAGGCAGTACAGCCTATTAGTTACTTATTGAAAGAAAACCCTGTCACAGAAATGAAACATTCTAAAAACAGAATATTCTTTCAATATGTCTTTCAATACACAATCGCCACTAAGTCCACCTGTTACCACTGAGCAATTCCTCAACCCAGAACTGGCTGTCTCATTAAGGCTGTATAATATTATATGGTCTTATTCTTATTACTGATCAATAGATTGGACTAGTATTTTTCATTATTTTACCCAATAAGACTGATACCTTTAAATGCTTACATCACTTTATTATTTTGTGTATGTAACATATATTGTCAGATTTAAAAGAACAGGACAAGTGAACACAATGACTTCCACATATGAGGAAAATAACAAGGAAAATAGCTCATCATTTTAATTTCTTGCTGATTCTGTCATTTTCTGTCTCCCTTAATTTGGTTATTAGTTATAGAGCTTTCAGGATAAAGCTGTTGTGAGAGGCATTGATTACAAGTTTTAACATTTTTTTTTTTTTTAGTTTTTCGAGACAGGGTTTCTCTGTGTAGTGCCTGTCCTGGAACTCACTTGGTAGCCCAGGCTGGCCTCAAACTCACAGATATCTGCCTGACTCTGTCTCCAGAGTGCTGGAATTAAAGGTGTGCGCCACCACCGCCCTACAAGTTTTAACATTTTTAAGAACCATAAGAAGGAGGAAAATTGTAAATATTATAGATGGGAAAATGGCAATATGGGAAGCATTCAATAAAGTGACCAGAATATAAAGATATGAAGACATTGGTTATAATATTATTAATCAATTGATTGACACATGATTCACCAAATATTTATTACTGACATAATTTGTGAGATGGAGATGTGCATTTATATTTTTGTACAATCTCAGAAAACCCAGTCTACTAGAAAAAGAGAAAAAACTCATTGTATTGGGAGAAAATACATAGTTTAATTAAAGAACTCATTCCTGCATTCAGAAGATATCTCCCAATTTCTATAATATCTATCATATCCACATAATTAGAGAAAATTACATTAAAAATGACTAGTGGAACACACGTGGAGGGTATCAATGGGAGAAATGGTTTAGGAATGGGGCTGTTAGCAGCTCAAGTGAGTCTCCATCATTAGTGATGGCAAGGCCCTCCATGATTATAGTGTGGGTTTACTTCAGAAAAATATGTAAAACTACTTCCATTATGAAATCTTCATTTTAAATAAAAAATAGGAGTCATAATCAATTGTGAAGTTTAAATGATTGCTAAACATAAAATTATCTTAAAAATCAATACAATGTATATGTAAATTCAGCAAACTCTTAGCAAATTTCTTACATCCATGAGGTCCACAACTCTGTAGTGTTCACATTTTACTGTGCAAACTGGTACATTAATAACCATCACCTGTTAATTCTTCTATGTCCCTGTTATCATGGTTCCTACATTCCACAACTGCCTAAATGTGCAAACTGTTTCAGAATATTGGGAAATTGAAGGAAGAAGAGTATTTTAAATAAGAGCTAGGACCTATGGCCACTAGTTTTGTGTCCTCTATTTCACATAAACATATTACCTTCCCAGGGACTGAGACAGAGTAAGGGACAGAGACTCAATTTGGTAGAACATGCTTTAGTTCACATCACTATGGAGATGGAAGTAAGGACTCCATGCCTAAGAGTGCTTGCTGCGCTTTAACACACCCAGAGTTCAGTTCCCAGCACCTTTGTCAAACTGCTTACAAATACAAGTAACTAAAGCTCCAGAGAATCTAATACACTCTTGGTTTCTGAGGGTACCCACAATCATGCGTGCATAAATACAAGCATACATATATATAGCTAGAGATTTTTCTCTCAGGGTCCCGCCAAGCCCCGGCACTCTGATGGCCCACTTATAAGATACACACACAGACGCTTATGTTATTTACAAACTGTATGGCCATGGCAGGTTTCTTGCTAACTGTTCTTATATCTTAAATTAACCTACTTCTATTAATCTTTAAGTTGCCACATGGCTTGTGGCTTACTGGTGTCTTTACATGTTGCTTGTTATGGTGGCAGCTGGCAGTGTGTCTCTGCCTCAGCCTTCCACTTCCCAGAATTTTCCTCTCTGCTTTTCCCACCTATATACTTCCTGCCTGACTACGGGCCAATCAGTGCTTTATTTACTAACCAATCAGAGCAACACATTTGACATACAGAACACCCCACAGCACATATACATAATTCAAGTAATATATTTTTATTATTTTCGAGCTCAAAGGATAATTACAACATTTTTATCTTTCCTTTCTTCCCTCCTTACCCTCCCATATATACTGCATAACTGTCCCACTCTCCTTCAAATACATGGTCTCTTTTTTCACTAATTGTTATTGCATGCCTATATGTATATATACAGAAATATTTAAATATAACCTGCTTAGTCCATGTAATAATACTTGTAAGTATGTTTTCAGTGCTGCACGCTTGGCATTAGGCATCCAGTTGATATGCACTTCCCTGGCAAAGGCTTCTGCTTCTATTCCCAGATTCTTTGGTTGCCTATAATTCCTTGTGTATGATTGATACCTCCTGGGCTTTCCCCAATCTAGTTTGGAATGGCTATTGATGCTATCTATATTCAGCTCACTTTTGGGCAGTCATCATGGTGATAATTTACAACTTTCATCTCTGACATTACTAGGATACATAATCTGACAGCAAACTCCCCTTTTTAATGATTCTTAGAACCAGTATGCCACCTCTTCTGCAATCTTTCCTGAGTACAAGAGTGTTTTGTAGATGTAAACATTGGTACTCGGCTCTACAACTCTGCATTTTGGTTGTGGCTGTTTTCTGTAGTAGTCTTAGTCTGTTGCAAATAGAAGTTTCCTTACAAGAGATGAGGACTATAGTCATTTGCGGGTATAAAGGCAAATGTGTAGAATGTAGTTAGGATCTATGCTAGTTCAGTAAACAGCGGTGGTCAGTTCTTCTCCAATAATTATGACTTCATTAGCACAGGGTGGTTTTCTACATTTCTAGTACCAGAAATGATTTCCCTCTAGTTGAGTCAGTTTTAAGTCCAGTTAGAGAACTACTGGTTACTCCCAAGATATGTTTGGCACTACTGCACCCTAAGGCTTACTGTGCCATGCTCTTGGATGATGTAGCTTATAACATCATAGCTTGGTAGGATTATTGTTTGCCTCATTCCTTGGGAAGCTTCATGATACATTCTGTACCATAAAAACTAGTCCTCTGGGAAGGGGATTGTGGTTGATAATATTGTGTACACTAATAAACTTATCTGGGGGTCAGAGAACAGAACAGCCACTAGATTAGACATAGAAGCCAGACAGTGGTGACACACATTCTTAATCCTATCACTTGTGAGGCAGAGATCCATCTGGATCTCTATGAGTTCAAGGCCACACTGGGAACAGAGCCAGGCATGGTGGCACATATCTTTAATCCCAGCACTTGAGAGCTCATGTCTTTGCTTAGACAGGACACACAACTTTCATCCCAGGAAGTGATGGCAGGAAGCAGAAATGTATATAAGGTGTGAGGGCCAGGAACTAGAGGATTTTTAGCAGTAGTTCAGCAGAGACACTTTTGGGTAAGGACTTCAGGCTTTTGGGTAAGGACTTCAGGCTTCCAGTCTGAGGAAACAGGATCAGCAAGGTGCGGTTGGCTGTGGCTTGTTCTGTTTCTATGATCTTTCATCATTCACCCCAATATCTGGCTCTGTCTTTTTTTTATTAATAAGACTGTCTAGCAATTTGTCTTGCAGGGGATTTTGATCATTTCCAGCTCAGTAGTCTATGAGTTCTGTTTCTGAAGTGTATGGTAATACTGTTTTTTGTTTGTTTGTTTTTATTGTTTTTAGAGCTCATAAAACACACAGAAAAGTATACAAGGGAATTTCAATCTAAGCAAACTCTTTCAGAAAAAGCTAAATAAGAAAATCATGCTAATACCACCATCTTGGCTACAATTCACTAAGAATTTTTAAAGGGAAATTTGTCCTCCCCTTTTAAATTTGTAATCACCCTGTGTTTGACACTTAGTCTAAATGGTACTACCTAAAATGAAAGCAACCCATTGGGAAAGATCTACAATAAATATACAAACACAGTTCATTTGAGAGTACAGAACTTAATGCCTGATATTTTCACATCTCACTCAAAAGGAAAGCATAGAGCTAATGAAGTCTGGACTCAATTTAAAAATGCTCCCAGGACTTAACCATCTGTTAAAGGAAGAAGAAATCTGAGGAAAGAAAGTGAATGAACAACATTGCATTTGATGCTCAGTAGCTCTGTTACCCCGTAAAGATGACTGTCAGAATTTCTGTTCCTGATAATGCTACAGATTAGATGTTTCCCAGTGAGTTATTCAAATATTGGCAAAGCAAAAAAATAAATCTGGATATACATTGTTGCTCTGTCAAAAGAAGCCTTGGATAGAAACAAAACCAAAGTGGAAAATAGAGAGGGTCAGAGACCTGAATTTTCTGTGGGTGGATGTTTAAATGAACACAGACATAATTGCTTTGATCTGTTATGCTATTTCATTTCTTATAAGTTTGGCAAACAAATTTTAAGGAATAAATTATATATGAATCCATGAATTTCTATTGTAGGCACTCCATTTTATATATCTAACACACGACTTTTTATGATGTGTGCTTACGTTTGTTTGATGTATGTATCTGAGTTTATATATGTGGGGACTTAATGGGATGCATAGGTGTGCACATACACAAGTGTAGAGGCCAGAGGTCAGCATCACGTCTTTCTCCACTCTTCTTCACTTTACACACTGAGCCACAGTCTCTTGTTCAACATGGTTAGTACCAATTCAGCCACCTTGTTCTAGGAATGGCCTCCATATGCCTTCTACCTACTAGGGTTTCAGATATGCCATCATGCTAACTAGACTTTTACTTGAGTCCTGGGGATTCATGCTCTGACCTTAAGATTTCATTGGCAAGCACTTTATACTCTGAGTCATCTCCTCATATTGGGAATTTTCTATATGTACTTATGCAAAAAATTATGGCCTGCATTGTATTACTGCAGATGAGACTAGATAGAACACATGCATATGTAAGGTTTGTTTTGTATATATGCATTTAACAATATAATTTATTTTGGTTACTTTACTTTTTTCTATTTTTATTTTATTGAAAATACATTTTCATACAATATATTCTGATTCTGCTTTCCATTCTGCCTACTCCTTGTAGAGTCTCCCTGCCTTATCTTCCAACTGAATTCACACATTTCCTGCCTCTACTTAGAGAACAAGTAGGCATCTACAGAGCTAGAACAAAATAGGATAAAATAAAAAAAATAAAACCAAACATATTGGAATAGGATGAAAAACAAACAGCAGAAAGAGAGCCAAAGAAAAAGTCCCCCAAAACACATATTATTGCAATAACACGTACATTTGCACACACAGGTTTTCTGCTAAGCCACAAAGCTAGAGCCATACTAAAGATGCAGATGAGCACCTGTGACCTTAAAATAAAATGCCCCTACACAAAATTATGAGACAGAGAACTAGCAAAGAGCCATTGAGGTGTTGCTGTTGCTGTTTGTTCATTTGTTTGTTTGTTTTGGCCATTCCCTGCCTTTAGAAATTTGTAATCCAGAAAAACTACATAGGAGAAATCTAATGTTTTCAGTTGGGAGTAGTTGTCAATCACAGACAGCTTTTGGTTTAGGGATGGGAGCTTGTGTCTACCCCTCTCAGTCTTAGCACCCTATCTCGTGCAGACCCGTGCAGGTCCTGCAGAACACTCATTACAGAATTCACACAACCAAAGCATGTAAGTAATCTAACTACACACAGTTGTATTAACAAACACATTACACTATAATCAGTGAGTGGAATGAACTCACAGTAGGTCATATGACTGAGTTCTCTGTAGTTATGCCTATCAACACAGATAAACTCAAATCTCTGTTACTGAATGTAAAATTTACAGATGCAAACACATAAAATAACCCATTAAATCATTAAGAGTAAATGGTACTTAACATGGATGGTGACACTACAAATGAACAAAACAACCATTAAAAAACAAATATATGTACAGACGGCATGCATATGAACATCACAAGCGACAATGTGGCCACAATGAACTTCCTGTCGCTGGTAACAGCTTGTAAGCTTCATAATGAATGGATGGGCTTATGCATTTTACTAGTCTCTAAAGTGCTCACATAAAGTTAACACATGCTGTCCTACATACAATTCACATTAAACATTGAATTAAATATATCAATGAAAACAATGCATGTAATCTTAAAGAAATTTCACTTTATACTGTCTCAGAAGTTTCACAGGTATACAATGAAAGAAACTTATTGTAGATTCCACTCATAACAATGGACACTTTGGTAGGCATGTAGACCATAACTCTAGTCCTAGATATTGAGGTTATGAGGTGGGACAATCACAAGTCTTAGGACATCTCAAGCAATTTAGAAGATACTGTCTTAAAATTAAGGGAAATTAAATTAAAAAGAATGTATTTACATCTCAGCAGTAGTGTTCCTGTTTAGCACTCACAAAGCCTTGGACCAATATTCAGTACATAAAACAACCACAATAAAATGAAGTACTAAATAGTTCATGACAATCATCACCCACTGTTCAGAACATATGTCTTCTCATGGGAGCTAGATGATCCAGTAAAGTCTCATAGGGTTATCACATTAATGGCAAAGGTATCAGTGCCTGCCTGTTAAGAATACAAAAGCTATAGGTAGGGCAGTGAGTTCTGGTTTCATAGGTGGGTGCATGTTCAGCTGCACTGACTCACTCCTTCTGAACATGTCATCCAAATCCTATAGCAGGACAACATATGGCTCCTGGGACATTGCCATAAGCTCCTGAAACATTTCTCTTAGTTTGTTGCTCTTTTGGACCATCATGGCTTCACTTGTATTGAGTTTCCCTAATACACATTGTCATTCATTTCTCATAGACTCAATGTGTTGCACTTCCTCTTCACAGAGGAGTGAATGCAGTTTTGTATACTCTGACCTGATCATTTGTTCCTGCAGAGTCAGGTAGTCCATTCACAGAGTTGTCATTCTGTTCTCTGCCTCTAAATTCTCTTGATTTTCTTGGATCTTCTCCCATAAAGATGCCATTTGCTTTACAAGTCTTTCCATTTGATCCTCAGCAGCTGCTTCAGTGGGACAGTGTCTGTGTCCTCTGTGCTCATGAGAGTTAGAGCAGAGTTGACAGAGGAAGATCCTGTTCTCAGCACAGAAGATCCTCTTTGTGTGCCCTACCTATTGCTGGACTGACTGAAAGTTACAACCAGTTTCCAAGCCGACATTTTCTTTGAAAACATAACCATCCTTCATTCCACGATGGACCTATTTAAAGCCATGAGAAGATTCAGCATCAGATTTCACCATAAAGATACACCTGCAGATTCTGCTGGATTTTATTTTGCTTCCTGGGGATCACAAAGCTTCATCTCAGGGAAATATTACTGGGAGATTAGTTTGAATGACACTTGTGAATGGGCTGTGGGAGTCTGTAAGGATTCCCGGTTAAGGAGTAGAAACCAATTGATTGAAGCTGAGGGTGCATTTCTTCTCGTGTGTGTGAAGGAGGGTAATCATTACAGTGTCCTCACCACATGCCCAGTATCCCGGCACTACATAGAGAAGCCACTGGGCCAGGTTGGCATGCTTCTTGATTGTGAGGATGGTTTGTTTAAGCTTCCTGAATGTTACCAAGAGTTCCCTCATATACAGGTATCCTCCTGGTACCTTCAATTATCCTGTCAGGCCTTGCTTATCCTGTGGCCACACATTATCATAGGGAGGAGTAATCCAGTGCTTTATTGTTTCAAAGATTTTACTCTGTAATGTCACATCCTTCACTGCTATTAAATATTACAATACTAATAAATGTAAAAGATGGTAAAAAAAGAATATTTTTGTTCTTGTTTAAGGGATCATGATATATTTGTAGGTATCTTTTTACATCTCATTTTTTTTTCCTGTGGTGCTATCTATATTGTTAGTTTTATATCATCTAATTATATTGTTTCTCTGGAAAATAATGGACCTTCAATAATTTTGTATTCTGAAAATTCCTTGTTATGAGTTCATTGTTTATGTGTTGGTTTATGAATTTTTTTGTGTAAATACAGTTTTGGTTTTCTCTTCTTGATCATAGAGGCTTGTCTCTTCACATTTCCAGGCACATGTGTGGTTGTTGCTGTCTTCATGTTTCTGTTTTTGCTGCTTAAATGATTGACATAATTAATACATTGGCTTTGGATCTTTAAAAAAAAAAAAGAATACAAAAGCTAAGGCACATCATTAGAGTGGATATGTTAGGTACTAACCCAGTTCTAGATCTGTGGTAAAAAAGACTAAAAATGTATGGGTTCATTTGATTATATAATAAAAATATCTATTATTAATAAGATAGTTGAACAAATGTTCAATGTCTCTGTATCTGTTTCTGTCTGTCTCTATACTTATCTCTGTTTTTCTGTCTCTGTCTCTGTCTCTGTCTCTGTCTCTCTCTCTCTCTCACACACACACACACACACACACAAACACACACACAGAACCACAATTTTGCTGTCTTCCAAAGATATTAATCATCCTTTGTAAAAAATATCTTTGAGAAAAATTTTTCATAATAAATTATTGGCTATGGACATCCAATTTTTAAAATATATACTTTAGTGTCTCTTAAGATGTTCTGTAAATTTGATAATTATCAGGAGAACAATAGTGAAGATAAATATTTTAGTGTCTGTTTAGAAAGAATGATACTTTTTCAATATTTTGAGACAGGGTTTCTCTCAGTAGCCTTGACTGTCATGGAACTCACTCTGTACACCAGAATGACCTTGGAACTCAGAGATCTGCCTACCTCTGCCTCCCAAGGGCTCAAATTAAAGGCATGTGCCACTATTGCCCAGTAAGGATGATTCTTGTTTTTTTGTTTTTTTTTTTTTTTTCATTTTTTTAAAGATTGGTAGGAAGTGATTTTCAAACTGATACATAAATTTATACTTGGACCTGTGATTGTTGTATCATATAACAATTAAATTTTATTTTTTGGATCAACTTCCATATTCTCTTTGCATTGCATTTGGAACCACAAATTGGACTTAGAGAGAAAAAGAAAGATTATATGAAGTTGGGAGGGGTGGGGATTCAGTTGAGGGTGGACATTGGAATAGGAGTCAAGGGTGGGGGAAGGTGAATATGATCAAAATATATTCTAAGGAATTTCTAAAGTATTAACATGGATATATTTAAAAAAAATAAGTGTTCCACAAGTTTCTGATTGATTCTTGGTGAAGATTTTAGCAATGGGAGATCATCTTCCTATAATTATATCCTCAAATTCTTAATCAAGTGTCTTTGTAAAATGATAAATAAAACACAACTTTCTTTTCCTACTCCATCCACATTAGAATTCTATTGCAATCTCTTCTCCCTTCTCAGGAATAGTAATATGATATTGGGATCATATCATCACATCATCTCCTAGCACCTATGTTTTGTGCTGTAATTAGGCATGAGAAGGGAGTCAGCTCTCAGGGGGATTGTAAGTATTAATGATTACCAGGATCTCTTTAGACATCAGCTTATAATTACACAGTTTACTGTTATGATGACGATCATGAAGATTATTTACTGACACTTGCAAAAAGAGGCTTATGGGATTTCTAGGCTAATTTAGTTTGACCTTCACTTTATTAAACCATCAACCAGTTTTTGATCCCCAACTGTAGGTAGCCCATTGATATTCAGACACACCTGCCAAGTATTAGACTCCTGAAAACGACAGACCTAAAATACTGATGCAAAATGAGTGTAGCCAGAATAAAAAAGGGTATGTCCATTTGCAAAATAGTTTGGCAGTTCTTTAAAAGATGAAACACAGCTTTCCTGTGTGATGCAGCATTTTTACTCTCTAGTATCTTCCCAGAGATTTCAAATATTCTTTTAAATAAAAATATGGAAATTCTTAGCTAAAACACTCATAAAAAGGAATTATATAGCATAATCCAAGTATACAGTGACAGAGGAAAATATTGACAAATATGAAATATTCCTTCATTGGACAATTATTTGACCATAAAATGCTGAGATAATTATCCATATTCAGGAAAATAATACATAAACAACTGATGTATGTAAACATGTAGATAGGTGTAGATAATAAGTGCTAAGTAAAATAATTCAGTCACCAAAATGTATATATTATATGATTCCATTTATATGAGATAGCCAGAATAGGTAAGTGGGTTGATAAATAAATTATATAAGTGGTTAACTTGGGCAAGGTAAAGAGAAGTTGTCTGTCTCCCTACCATGTGTGGTCACAGAGTATGTTTTGGGAGATAATGAATATGCTCCAAAATTAGATTGTGGTGATAGCTACATAATCCTATTTATAGATTAGAAACTATATATTTTAGGTGCTTTAAGTAGGTGATTTCAAGGCCTTAAATTATAGTTTTTTTTTTTTCTTAAATGCACACTTCACAGAAAAGTGATTCACTGGAAATTGTCAGCATCAAATATGTCTGTGGGGTTCATCTGTTCCTGGTAGGCTGGTCTTACACTAAGTGTATGTTAGAGAATGTGTATTTCTTCTGTTTTTACCAGTTAACTATTAGATTCACCTTAGTGAGTAATGCAGCACTTCACTGTGCTATGGTTTCCTCCCCTGAAGATTGCACAAAGTGAACTTTTAGGAGCAGATGATTTCAAGGCAACAGGAATAGCTACCAGGCAGGATTGGGTCTTCTGGACTTTTCCCATTGTGGACCCAGGCCTTATTGAGGCTGAACACAGTCAGGAAAATGGGATATTTTCCTTAAGGACTTGACAGGTTTTATCCAGCTGCTGTGATCGATGCTATCTTCTGAGACTTTATGTTGTATTACTATTATTGTTTCTTTCTCTGGCCTCACCTTCCTCCTGGTTTTATTGCTGACAAACCAGAGTGTGGATCATTTTAGGAGCAGGGTACTGTGAGTCAGCAGCACTTCTCCTTAGAGCAGTCCAGGAAATCCGGTTTTCTCATGTCTTTTATTGACCTAGTTCTATCTTTCAGAATAACAATAAAATAAAATTGAATGCAGGGCTGTGTGTTTGGAAGACAGAGACACAGAAATCTCTTTGTTTTCTTTGTAGGATTTTGGAACCAAAGCTGGACATAGGGAGAAATAACTCTAATCTTCTGGGGCAACAGTTAATCCAATGAATTCTGACTGGAGGAGTTCAACCTTGGTCAAGATGGGAAGCCCTGCAATGCCTAGAAACACCTTTCTTTTCTTGAATTAAAAAATATAACTTTATTTTCAGCTACTGTTTTAATTACATTAGTGTAATCATATACATAAAATCAAATGCACACACACAAATGCACACACACACACACACACACACACACACACACACACACACAATTTAGTCATACTATGAAGCTTGAAATGGAAAGCCCCCAAAGTAGTAAAAATAAAACTAAGCAAGAAGTTCTTAATGAGAATTCAAACAAATACAAAAATTTCAATGATAATTATAGAGAAGAAAAAGCATTGAAAGTATAATATTTTTGACTTCTAAAAAGTTAAGGGGACTAATCTATTTTCCTATTATACAGGTTACTTTTCCAGTTTGATAGTCAGAAAATAACAATTTAAGATTTGATTTGTCTTTATTAAACAAAAGACAGAATTCTTCCCAAATCTTTATTAAAATATTTAGTGGAACACGTTCTAATTGTGTTTGTAATAGGTTTTGTTGTTGTTGCTGCTGTTGTTTGTTTTGTTTTGTTTTTCCTGCCTTCTCCAATCCACAGTGACTCCACATCCAAGCTTCTGCTATGTGACCTGTAGAATTTCTCTAGGAAAATTTCATTTTTCTGTCCCCTTATTGCTAGCCTCATCCTCAGAATATGCTTTGGTAAATTCAGTCAGGACAGAGTGACATTTGTTGAACCTGGAAGAACCACCTCCTGTTTCTATCATCTCTCTCTCTTTTTAAAAACATTGAAATGCAGTAGGTGAGGACAAACTTCTAGGCAAGGGGGTACCTTCTCAGAGAACAATCCTTACTCCTAGGACCGAAAGTCTTTCAAATATCTATTCAATATCATTTTGGAAACTATAGTAACTTTTACAGTATTAAGGATGTTTATAACTTTTATAACTACTTTCATAAGTATTGAAGAGGCACTGGAACGCACAATTCAGATTGTACTTGCTATGGTGTGAATGGTAAAGATACCCCTAATGCAATGTTCTAGAAGCTTGTTTCCGAGCTGATATCAGTGTTATGACTTTTTGGAACCATTAGGGACTGGATCTTAGTGAAAGCAATGTCATTGAAGTTATTGGGCTCTTGTCCCCAAATCTTTCCAACATAAAGTTCTGTCTTACCACAGGCCCATAAAAATGTAGTTAAAGACTCACAGATGGAAACTGTTGAAACTGTGAGCCAAAATAAAGCTTTCCTTTACCATTTTATTTTCCCATGTTTTTTTTTTTGAATCAAGAAATTTTAATTAACATATTCATTCTTCAGCTTCCAAACAAAACAACACAGACAGTTGAGAACAAGGAGTAAGATCTTTGGATGCACACACTGTCCCTGTAAAATACCTTAGCTTTCCTAATCAGTGTGTGAATAACTCACTAGAAAATTAAAATTCTGGTTCATTACTGTAGATAGATAAGTAGTAACCAAGATTTTAGAACATTAATTGGATCTGATTAAAATTACCAACACCTCCTGGGCGGTGGTGGTGTATGCCTTTAATCCCAGCACTTGGGAGGCAGAACCAGGTGGATCTCAAGTAGAGTTCGAGGATAGCCTGGTCTAGAGAGCAAGATATAGGACAAGCACCAAAACCATGCAGAGAAACCCTGTCTTGAATAAAAAATAAATACCAACCACTATAGAAAAGCCAGGCATGGGCCATAGTGCCATGTGCTTGTAATCCCACCACTGAGGGCAGAAAATAAGCTGATTCCAGGTTCACTGGCATCAAGTCTCATGGAAATGAAGAGTTTCACTTTCAGTGAGAGACCTTGTCTCAAATATATGAGGTGGAAGTAACAGAGGATGAAACCTGGCATCCTTCTCTGACTCCACATGTATACATGCCACACATACAACATCACATCTCACACACACACACACACACACACACACATACACACACAGGCACACACACACATGCAAACACATCTCCAACATACATGAATACACACAGAGACAAATCAACAATAGAAAAATAAAATTAATCCTGTTAATTTTGTGGGAATTGTCTTATTAGTTATCTATTACCATAATCTTTATTGATAATATAGTAGACATACACATACACACAGGTTTTAATTTAATTTAATTTAATTAAAATTTTAGGTTACATATATAAAAGCATGTCTATTCAACTCACACACAAATGATCCTCATGAGAAAAGCCTTTAACACCAACACAAACTTCAGGCACTATATCCAATACACTATAGTTCCATATTCATTGTTGTGATGCAAAATCCTGAGTCAGCAGTTATTTAAGTAACAATTGCACCTCTCCTGTCATCTGGTCCTTTACAGCCATTTGGTAAACATCTTTAGAAAATTACCATTACAGTAGAAAACATCTTGCAGTGAAATGTATTAGCATAAAATTTGCTGACAGGAAGACACATGAAGTCTAAAGAAGTGGGTATATGTGAGAGTCAAAATAGATACTTACCTTTTTTGTATTTAGAATAATTTACACTTGCTATCTTGGTAAATCAAAATTTAAAGGGCTTATAAATTTATCAAAGGCTGAGGATGTTCATAACTGGCTTTTTGAATAATGGGAAAGCCCTGTAAGTTCATGAAGGACACCAAAGCTTCTCCTGCTCAAACTCAAAGGCTAGTCAAGGAGAATAAAACAATCTAAAGACACAGTGACCAAGAAACAGGACAGCTCCTGCCAGAGTGGACATACAGCTTAAGTTGTAACAGGATTGAAGATGTAATCAAATGCCATTGTTTCAAAAGGAATACTTCAAATGCTTAGTTTTTAAATTTGTTTTATAGTTCTAGCAGATGGTGCATCTATTTTCATGGGTTGTCTCATAACATGCACTAGAGGAAAATGATTTTCTTAGATTTAAATTAATATACTTAAAAGGGCATGGAAACGATATGACTTGTATTTTCTGAAAAGTTCTGGTTTCTTGGTATCATAGTATTGATAGTAATATGCTCTGATTTAAATATAAATAGAAGTCAGATATTCAAATTTATCCTTAGATATAGACAATATTACATAAAATTACTTCTGTTTACTTAGTCTTTTCCAAATAGTTCACAGGGCTGGGGTGATTATTTTTACTGACCAAGTCATTTGTGTTTTAAATCTATTTAATAGAAAAAGAAGAAATAGTTAAATTAGTTTTGACATTGAACACAACAGATAGAAGGAAATAGTGAGACACATTGTGACTGATGCTTAACCATGGTCTTGATCTCTTAGTACCACCACATCATTATGAGTATCCTGTCCTGAGGCCATGATGAAATGATTTCTCATACAAAATCTTAATCAGTACTTACACTCTATTTCTTACTGCTTATCGTGTCATTATATTTACTATATGCTAATTCTTATGTAAAGGTTACTCCATAGTAACCAGTTCTATTACATATATCTCATACTAAGCAGATGGTGCATTTGTGTGTTATAGACAACATTTACTCCTTTCTCAAAATTTCTTGCTGAAATATATTAAGTGTTAGAAGAGTCTTCATTGAAGTCCTTTACTATTTTCCTAAACTATCTCCATTCCTCCAATTTTCCATCCATTTCATCCAGAGAAAACAAAATGATTCCAACCAGATTAGAACCAACCAGATCAGCTAGCTAGTGCATCTTAATGAACTCTGTGAGATTATTTGGGTCTCTGGAAAGTGATACCACTAGGGATAATCAGAAAAAGAAATAAATAAAAAGAGGCTTCTGAGAGGATGAGGAGCAGTCCTTCAGACAGAACATGTCTGTTCTTGCTTTCAGCTCACCAACAACATTATTTGTATTAGTACTGTTTCTACAAACTTCCGACAGATGCCATTTCAAACTACATTTTGTTAATTTCCATCCCAGATTTATCTGATTTAATACAGTAAGGAATCAACACAAATTCAATATGCTCTATCATTTCTCTGACTCTGTGGATGACATGAGATATTATATTATCTTATAACTTTGAAAACACATAATTATATAGCATAAAATGTGGCAGAGAACTCATTTGTTGCTAACTATGTGCCAGGTGAAGGGTTGAATATTTTAATATTGGCTACATAATGCCATCTTCACAGCTGCACAGTATTATAAGCCATATACTTATCAAAAGAAAATTGAAATTTAATGATATTGGGTGAATTTCAAAGCTTTAACTTTGAATTGTTTAAATGGAATTGTATAATCTTTTCTGTAAAGCATAAAATATATGCCAAATAATTCTTTATCTTAATACTTGTGGTACAAATTATAGCAGGCTGAAACCAAGGAATTCAGCTATTTTATTGTTCAAAAAAAAGTTAATTCTGTTGGCCATTATCTCCTGTTTTGTAAATGGCTCCTAGAAACTAATTTCCTTCTATTGGGTAAGTATTTTGAAAAATTCTCTTGACAGTATAGTGACAAGATAGATAGATAGGTTAGTGGATTGGGTATTTGCTGTATGAATATAAGGAGCTGAGTTTAGAGCCCCTCATATAAAACAAAAAAGCAAGCAAAAACAAACACCCTGAACATGGTACTGTTTCCATATAATCCAAAGACTTAGAATGTAAAGCCAAGTACTTCTTGACAGCTAGCTAGCCAGCCAGCCTATCTGAAAATGGATACTACAGACTCATTGAGAGATAACAACAACAACAACAGAAGTGGAGAATGATAGAGGAAGATGTGTCAACATCTTCTGGCCTTCATATGCCCCTGCCATGCTCACATGTAAAAAATACATACATACATGCAAGCATACATACACACACACACACACACACACACACACACACACACACACAGAGAGAGAGAGAGAGGAGACAGAAGGATCTTGAAATTATATTCCTGCCCTTTGTTGCTTTATTGATTCAGGAGTAATGTAGAGAAGAAAAACTGTATGTTGCCAACAATTAGAACCAACGTACCCTTATAATAAGCATAAATGAGAAAAGTTATTATGGCAATTTCCTCAAAGAATTATGGAGATCAGTGTGTCATACAGTATGATGTCATGGAGAAAATGGACAACCCAACATGCCACTATTTAGTGAAATGTGATTCTGAACGACTGAGAACAAATGTAGCCAGTAGTATAATTCCAGTGTGAGTGTCCAAGAACCACAGTTCTCAATATCTAAAGGTATAGGAAGATTGATTCACATGAAGAAGACAGAAATATATAATTAATCTTTTCTCTGTTTTTTTCTTTTATGTGAGTCCTAATATATTATGTGAGGCCTTCCCATGATGAAAAGGGAAATCTCTACATCATTTATTAATTCAGATATCTCTTTTCAAACATCTTCAGTAGAATTAATGTTTTGTCCTCTCTCTGAGCATTCTTTAGTCCCTAAAAGATGATACATAAAAATTAACCAGCACAATTTTAACTACAATATTCAGTTAACATAATTCATGAATCTATCCGAATTGGAGGCATTTGTCTTCTTTGAAATCAATGCTGCAGTGTATATACATATATCCCTGAAGTTATGTATCAAATTAAAAGAACAGATACTTAACTAAAAATAGAGGCTATTTTGTTTCCTTGGCTGTATGTAGTATACTTTGTTGACCATTTGTATTTAGTATAACACAATTCCCCGCAGAATTAACTTTGAACATAACATGGTAGTAACATCCTTAGGAACCAAAACTGATCAAAGAGCCCTTTTATCTTAGTTACTTTTCTATTGTTGTGATAAAAGATCACAACTGAGGAAAACTATAAAGTAAAGCAGGTATTGTGGAGGAGGCATACATTTTCAGATACTTAGAGTCCATGATGATCATAACTAGGAGCATGGCAGCAAGCAAGAAGGCATGATGTCAGAGCAGTAGCTGGGAGCTGACATGCTAAGAAACAAGCATGAGATAGACAGAGCTAATTGGGAAGGACATAATTTTGAAACCTCAATGCCCACCCCCAGTGACAAACCTCTGCCAATAAGTCCACACCGCCACATCCTTCCTAAACAGTTCTATCAACTGAAGACCAAGTATTCAAATATATGAATGTTAGGACACTATTCTCACTCAAAACCATAACATTCACATTATTCTGTAAAATGGATACCTTCTTTGCCTATTTGTCCACTAGTTTCTCTGAAGATAACAGTGCAGAAGCAGATAAAATGATCAAATAAACTTTGTACAAATATTTTATATTATCAAACCATATCCCATAAAAGTATACAATTGTAACTGCCAATTACAATGTAAAATTAATAATAAAAATATTGCATGAATAAACACATAAATCTACATATATGTGGACAAGTACTTCTATTGTAATTTTCCGCCTTTATTGTTAATTTTATGCTTCCTTGAATTGTCTCTTTACTTTACACAAAGGTGATTACAGATTTATCATCAAATGTCTGATCAAAAAGTGGTGAGGATTCTGGGATTTTTTTTTGTGAAATAAGATGTTATATGAATATATGATGTATTAAATCCTAAATTTGAGGTATAAAATAATTAAAAAACATTATATGTGTTTTAGTCTATTTATGTAAATAGGGATAAAATTCACTTTCTAGAGGAACCACAAATAATTTTCAAATAATTATGAATAAATACATTTAAATATAAATAGCAATGTGTGTAAAATGAGATATGATTTTAGCACACTGACACATACAAGTTAAATAAATAAAATCAAATTAAAATGAACACAGCTATCATTACAAAAATATGAAAATCTGAATTATAAAAACTGTTCTTGATAATGAAAAACTTATAAAAGTTCTTCATGAGCCAATATTATTTGTTATATTGATTTTACAAATGCTAATAAAAATTTTGTTGGTAACAAGTATGCAGTCTTACTTTAAAAATTCTTCTATTTAAACAATCAAATTGTGTTTGAATCAAATGAGATTTTCTTCACTTAATAGAGATAGACAAAGAATGATAGAAAAACCAAAATTAAAAATACAGTCCCCAAATCGTTACAATAATATATTACTTATTCTAATACTGTAATACAGTTTTTACAACTATCAATGTAAATTTTTAATATTGCATGTTTCATTAGAACTAGAATATAATCCCTATCTTACATGTCTAAAAAGCCTGTATTCAAACTATTTTAGACAAGTACAAATTGTGGACATTTTCTAATAATCAACTGATGATCATAACTTAATATTTTATAATAATTGAATATGTCCAGCTACCTAGAGTTATGTAGTATAATTTTTGTACAATATATGTGTATGTTTTCTGTGATTTCCTTTGCTTTAGTTCATGCATCCTAATTTTGATTTACTTTCTAATTCTCTTCTAAATATATTCTACCAATTTGGTCTTGTCATTCCATTTCTGGTCCTGCCTTATCCCCTCTTTCTTCAAAAAGCTTTCATTTAACTACCTACACTTTGGCACATGCAGGCAGTTTTAACTAATATCATCTTTAATACACAAACATGCTTGTAGTTGATACAATCATTTGCTCAGCCACACTTCAGGGCTCTTTGAGATTCTAACCTGATTTATATCTTTTTTTTTTCTCATCAAATCATCAACAATGCTAGCAGTTATATACTCAATATGACACAATTAATAATGGTTCAGTGAACAGACATCTGGAGTTCTGTCCAGAAGGTTAGACAGATGAGTGATTTATGACTGATACATGATAGATAGATAATTTATAGATTAGATCATAGATGCATAGATGTTAGAAAAATTAAGGTTTTATAAATAGATGATAGAAAAATAGATGGTAGATATAAAAATAACCAAATTATTTATAGCCAAATACTATGAGTTGTTTTTTTATTGGTCAATTGTAATAAAAACATGAAAATTTCCAGAAATTCACAGTTCATATTTATCTTTATGCGCTGATATATTTACTCAAACAGAACATCGTCAGTGCTTTCTTGTATGGAATCTGACATTTTGGAAATGTTTGTAAAGTCATTCATCAGGATGGCTGGAAGATGATGGACACATGTTTCTAAAAGTTTCTATGATAAGCCAACAAAAGGAAAGGGCATAGAAGAAGAAAAAACACATGAACAGTGTTCATGGACCATTGCATCCTTCTTGGACCAAGGCGAACTCTATGCCTTATGCAGCTAGCCACATATTTAAAAAGAATCGGAATATATTTCACTATAATTTTCTCAAAAACTCGGATTCTCTTCTTTATATTGTAATAAAAACATTATTCCCAGAAGCAAACCATATTTTTCTAAGAATATTTATACCCCTTTTCTCATAGAAAAAACACAATTGAAACCATCATTAAGGATAATGAGGTGTGGGAATTGAGGTGTAAGTGGAAATGGTGATGTGTGTGTTAAATGATGGGACCAGAAACATAATACCTATTGGAAATTCTAAAATAAGTGTGGTGTAGTATGTTTGATTTTCAAAAACAAGACACCACAGATAAAACATAGAATTAGATCTCCCCATAGCTCACTGATACAGTTTTTTTCCCCTAAAGGGAACAACAACAACAACAAAAATAACCTTTTCATTTCTTTCAGTCAAGAAAAGAGGATTAACCTGTGGAAAAATAGACAGCCACAGGGAATTTATAAAAATAAAGCAAAGCATAGAGGACAATCTGGCAGAACTATGGTTTTGAAGCTGCCTTTTTCTAAGGAGAGTTGAACTGGGGAGGATGCATTCACTTGCAAGTGATAAACCAAAGTAAATTTTCCTGCTTTGGAAAGGAGAAGTGATTGTCAGAGGATCAGAAAATAGTCACACCCTCTAGCTGAGAAGCACATTATTATGCCACGATGTGCCTGCTTTGTCTTATATTTGTTCTGAAGTTATATTTTCCTCAACTTACTACAGAGTCTCCCAGTGGGTCAGCTTCCAGAAATAACCAAGGAGCTTGTTCACTCGTACTCAGAAGAAGAAAGGCTTTCCAATCCTCAGACAGAATAGGTTGACTAGTAGGTAAGCCAGGTTTTTATTTCTTCTTCTGAAGCAATTAGTTGGTTTGGGATGCAAAGTTAGTTCCCTTCACCCTCTGCATTTTCCTCAATAGTAATACTCACCACCTGTTCTACAATATTAGTTTTTAAATATCCTTTGATAAATGTATATACGAGTATTTCATTTACATCATTTTTACATTTTCTCCAATCTATAATTCCTTTTGTATCTTATTCTCTTTCTCAACTTCATGACCTATTCTTCTTTAATTACTAAAATATCTGTGCATATATACATATGAATGTGTATGTTTGTGTACAGCCTCCACAAAGCATTTAGTGTTGATAATGTGTATATGCTCTGAGGGTTGACCATTTCTTATTGCATAATCTATCATAGGGACTGTCTCTAGAGAAGAATGGTTTTCCATCTCTCATCAGTCATTAATTGCCTTTTAATGTTCATCCAGAAGTGGAGCCTTGTGAAATTTTTCCATTCAGATTGACAAGTCAAGTTGTGTTGTTACTGTTCAGATCATGTTACAATTTCATGAGCATGGTTTCCCTGCCTTATTTAGAAGATCAAATCTCTCAACAGACTTCCTGGTCCTCTAGTTCTTACAGTCATTCCAACCCCTTTCCTGAAGTTCCCTGATCCTAAGTGTGGGGTCGAGTTGTAGATGATTAAACTGATGATAGGCACTACACAACAATCTTTCTCAGCACTTTGACCAGTTATGGATTTCTATAAGGTTTTTTTTGAGGCAAGAGGAAGCTTCTTTGATGATAGATTAATTACATACTTATCTGCGCATATAAACATGGGAACTGAGAATGAAGTCAGAAATTATACTTCTTCAAGAAATTAGCATTAGATCGTCTATACTTCTTGGCTTCACCAGCCCCAAATAGCTTTACATGGCTAGATTTACATAGCATGAGTTTCTCAGTGTTAAGTCTAATTAGATGGCCATTGGTCAACCACAAGATATAAATGCCAACATTGTATATTTAGGGATATCTTATATGCTTGAAGTTCATTATATTCCTTAAGAACCACATCTGCAAATGTCTGCTGATTGTCTTTCTCCAGCTGCAGATAACATAGTTCCCTTTCAGGCTATGACAGACACCTGGTGTGAGGATTCTAGATCAGCTCATGCTCAGTTTCTTCAAGTCTTGTTTCTGAAGTGTGCAATGTCTTCAACAATGGGGTTTACACTTAAGTATATGTACCAATTAAAGACAAGACCAATAGCCTATATTATTTTAGTAGACTATTTAAAACCTCTGACAAAAGAAGCAACTCGAAGAGAAGTCCACATAGGAAGTTTGGGCTTTGTCTGGAGCATTATCCCTCTAAGTGTCATAATTCACTTAAACTATATTTTACACACACATACAAATATATACATACATATAATGTATTTCAAATAAGTGTTATATTTTTCCTTTGGCTTTTTAAGCCTCTTTAGTTCTCTATTTTTTCCTCCTCATACTTCCTCTTTATTTCATTCCACTCTACCTAGTTAATCTCACCCAATTTTTCCACTCCCACTTCATAGCACCTGTGTTGTTCAATACTCTTTTCTAAAGCTCCATTCTGCCCTGATCTCCATCATACCTTTGATTACTCCAGTATAGACTCATATCCAAAGATTCTGAGATAGCATCCTCATATAAGAGATAACTTTTGGAATCTATCTTTATGCATCTCAGCCATCTCACTGTTATTTTTTCTAGTTTCATTCATTTACCTGAAAATTTCATGGTTTCATTTTTCTTTACAGATGAACAGAATTCTGTTTTGTATGTGTACCATATTTTCTTTATCTGTTCATCAGTTGAATGATGTTATTTCTTAGCTATTGTGAATAAAGAAGCAAGGAACATGTATTATTGTGGAATAGAATGTGGAGTTCTTTGGGCATATGCTGAGAAGTGTTATAGCTAGGTCATATTTTATATCTATTTCATATGTTTTGATAATTCTCCATAATGATTTCTTTGTGGCTCTACCAGTTTGCATTGCATAAAAGGTGAATAAATGTTCCCTTTTCTCCCTAAACTCAGGAGAATTTGTTGGCCGTTATCTTCTTGATTTTAATCATTATGTTTGGGATATATATTCATATATATATATATATATATATATATATATATATATATATATATATAATAATCATACTTAAAGAGAAAATATGAAAAATATCTCATTCACAATAGTGTCCAAAGAAAACATCTAAGAATAAACCTAATCTAGGATATGAAAGCCCTCTAAAATGCCAAATTTCCATCTCTAAAGAAAAAAAATTGTGACATATGCCAAAAAGCTAAAAAGAAGCTGGGTGGCGGTCACAAACACCTTTAATCCCAGCACTCGGGAAACAGAGCCAGGCAGATCTCTATGAGTTTGAGGCCAGCCTTGTCTACAGAGTGAGATCCAGGACAGGTTCCAAAGCTACACAGAGAAACTCTTGGAAACAAACTAACTAACTAACAAACAAACAAACAAGCCAAAAAGACCTTTATTGCTCAAAGTTTGGTAGAGTTAATGGTGTTATAAATTACAATCCCAACAAAAGCAATTTAGAAATTCAGTGCAATCCAAATCAAGATCAATATAGAAAAATTCTAAAATTAAAATGGAAACAAAAAATACCCCATTAGTCAATGAAACCTGAGTTAAAAGAATATTGGAATATTGGCCAAGCTAGATTTCATGTCATATGGAGCTATAGAAGGAAAACAATAAAACATCATGGTGACAACATGCAAACTGATATATAGATGAAAAGAATACAATAGAAGAGACAATTGTGAATTCACAGAACTAGAGCCACCTTTTACTACAGTGCTAAGGATAAGATTGGATGATTGGTTTTGGAGGTGCTGAGGGTGAGGTAAAGATCTGAAATTAGCCTACCTGTTTCCCTGGCTAGACTGGAAGAAAAAAGAAAAGTAAAAGAAAAAAAAAGAAACAACAACAAAAAGAGAAACATGTTTTAACTTAACCTCTAAAATTAGGATTAATTTTGCTTTTAGGAGCTGATTTAAGTCATGATGTCAAATACTCCCTGAATGTTCCCAGCAACTTACACAGGTAGTAAAAGCCTGCTCCCTAGAACTTTGCTGCCTGTGGTTGTCTGAGTTAGAATGGCCCCAGCAAGCTCATATATTTAAATGATTGGTGGAACTGTTTAGGATGGATTAGGAGGTTTTGTCCTGTCTGAGGAGATGTGCAACTGGGGGTGGAGTTGAAAATTTAAAAAGCTCATGGAATTCAGAGTTAGCTCTCTCAGCCTCCTCTTTGTATATAAAAATATAAGCTTTCAGCTACTGCTCCAGTGCCACACCTGCCTGCAGGCTTCCGTGTTTCCCAGTGATGACTGTGAACTCCAACCCTCTATAATGTGAAAAACAGTAAATGTTTGCCTTCATAACGCTTTGTCATGGAAATGGTGAAGTAACTAAAACTGCCTTGCAACCATGTGCAGGCACACAGCATGACGAAGTTACTGTGCTCTTAGTTAACTCATTGGCATCTAAAATTTTTACTTCTATCTCTGTTTATTTGTTTTCTGCTTACTGTAAGCCAAACACTATTCTCTTTTGTGTATAGACATAGATTTTAAATTTCTACAGTTCCACGGAGACAGTATTTGTAGTGGGTAGCTGTTCCAGCTTTGACCTGGAAATACTAACCCCCTGTGAGGTTTCTGGTAACTGTCACGCCTACCTATGACTGGCAGCTGAGGCAGGGCCAAGATGGGAGCCCTTAAGACCCAAGATCTGTATGTGCCAACTCTCTTGGTTCCTGGTAATCCTGGATGTTGGATGTTAGCCCGAGCAGAGTTCTCCAGAGAACATTGCTGGACTTCACTTCACCTCTCCGAGATCCTGTAACCTATCCCTTTACTTGTTGTAAGTAAAAGCCCCAAATAAACCTCCCTTTAAATTATGTGGAGGTGCCTTAATACTTCCACCAATAAGGATTCATTGTTTTTCCTCTTTCTAGATAAACAATAACAACAGCAAAACCTGAAACATGGGGATTCAAGTAATTTCTCCATGTTTACGTATTAGGTGACAAGGCTTGCCTGTGATCAAGGCTTGCCTGTGATCAAGGCAAGTTCATGATTTACAGGTGCATCAATTTCTGATGATGCTTACTGTTCTGCCAAATCACAAAGCCATACTACAGTTCTTCCATTTTAAATGTATTTCTTCTCTCAGATTTACCATCCCATTTCCCATTCAGGTGCTCCTGTCAGACATGAATTACTTTTGTTTAAATAATCCATATGACTCATAACTCAGACCTTGTTAAAATATAGTGGGAAAATCAGAGAAGAAAAATGCTAGGTATACACAATCTGTCATCATTTTTATACTGTAAACAAAACATGTTCCACCATATGCATTATGTCACTCTTCTGTACTCATTATTGATAACATCACCAGAACTCTTCCCACACTGTACCAAGACCACCTTGGATGTAATGCTTGCTAACCCTCTGGTTTGTCCCATCACAAGATCAGCTATGAGCCAAAAAAAAGGATCACAAAATAGACATTGTAACACAAATCTTAAAAGGTCTTATTAATAGAAAACCCAGAACCAGATATTGGGGTAAAAGCTGAAAGATCAGAGAAGCAGAGCAAGCCAGACATAACTTCTTGTCTCTACAAAATCCTCAGTCTAAAGAGAGTGAGTTCCTGTATCCTCATACCTTGTATACCTTTCTCTGTCCAGATATCACTTCTTGGGATTAAAGTTGTCTGTGCTTCCCAGTGTTAGGATTAAAGGTGTGTGCCACCACTATCTGGCCTCAATGCCTAATCTAGTGGCTGGCTCTATCCTTTGATCCTCAGGCAAGCTTTATTGGGGTACACAATATATCATTACAAGACATTACTCTATATGGAGTGATATATTTGCCAGGGAATTCCATTATTTTTCCAGATGTGTGATTGTAACACCTTAAGAACCGAATTTATAAGTTTAAAACAGAACTCCCTAAATTAATATCAGCTCATTTGGAACTAAATTCCAGGGCAACAAAGTACATTCATATGACTTGCTTTATATGAAATGGCTGGTTTTGAATTTATCTCAATTTATATTTAAACCTGACCAAGGTTAGTTGTAACACCAAGGAGTTGTTATTATTCAAGGAATGAGTGAGTGACTGAGAGTTTATTATATGTTACAACCAGTGCTAATAAACTTACATGGGTTGAGCCCACATGCTCTGCATAGAAATCTCAGAAACTAGCTAATAAATCACTCAGGGAAATTGATACCCCAAATCAAGGGAAGTATATTTCCAAATTTCAGGCACACCAAACCAATAACATCCAGGTCAGAATGCAGTTGCTCTGTTCTTTGGTCTCATGCTTTTAAACACTTAAGGCCATATTGCTTCTGGAACATGCATAGGCTTCCTGGGCTTCATTCCTTCCTTTTTTCTTTCTTGTTTTCCTTTTCCTTCTACATCTGTACAGAAAACACTTTCGAAATATAAATTCTAGAATATAATATCATTAAAGACATTGAGTATGCTTTATTTGAAGCTGTGAAAGATGGCAGAATCAATTAATTGAATGGAGAGGAAGACTAATTTCAGTATTTTTAGACTCATTTGATAAGTCTGTGGCAGAAATATAGTAATCATTGATGAACTGGAGTCGGAAATTGCTGGTAAGCAATAGACATATATAATCAACCGTCCATGAAGTCTACAAATATTTGGGATAATCACCTATTCATGTCGTTTTAAGACTGGAATTTTAATATTTACTTATGTATGATCCATGTAATCAATAATGATAATGTGACCTTGCATCCCAAGGAATAATTTTATTAAATACAAACACTAACTTAGTTCTGTGAATTCTTCATTTAATAGAATAGGAAATCAGTAGTAGATGACTTGGAGATAGCAAATGTCATTACCTAAAATTTTAAAAACTGGAATTAGGTGGATGACTACTTGACACATGAAAGACGTTGCTAAGAAAAGTAATTTATCTGCATATTAACTGGACTTTTACATGAAAGTTCTATGAAAAACCGATGGTCATGCTAAGAGCTACATTATATACCTTTGAGTAGACTGCCAGTGTAGATCAATGGGAAGGATCAAGTGGGTAGGGGAGAAGGAAGAAGAGAAAGAAACAGAAAGAGAAGTAGAGATCCAGTAATGGTAATGACAAGGGCACATTTTATTCTATAAATCCAAAAGGGAAGAAATCAAGCTTTCATAAATACATACATCTATTATTATATACATTGCATTTTTCTATACAGCATTTTCCCTTTCATATGAGATGTAAAGTGAGAAACATGTTGCTGCTTGATTCAGAGATCATTGTGAAATTGAACTTACCAATTTAAGATCAGAAAATTTATAGAATTTCCTAATGTTTACAACTATGCTACTATGTCAGCATATTCATAATTTTTTTAATGATTGAAACTTCTTTTTAAAACTAAATGGTCATATATAGTGATGATATGAAGTCTACTCAGTATTGCAATGTGTGATCTGAGAGGAAGGAAAGACATATCAAGACATGCTATCTACATTATTTCTACATTATTAAATCAAGAAGAAATTCAAATCTAAGTTACCTACCATATATTCAACATACAGTTCTTGCTATAAAAGAGTAATATTTTAATAATCCATGTAGGTCAGAAACACTTTTCTCATTACATTACTAGATTTCTTTCCAAAAATACAAAAATAGAACAATCCAAATAGAATATTATATTCCTTGAATGTAATTCATGCTAAGAATTTCTTACAATTATATGACTTGCTAGTTCCCCTCTTTTCAAATATCATAGATTTTTCAAACAAAATTGCAACTAATTCAAAAGTAGATATCATTTTTACATTGATAAACAGTAGCTATGTTTTCCAACTGTGTGGATAATGAGTTCATGAGCAATGACCCCAAAAATGGATAGGAGACTCCTGTTCCAAACTAATGTCAACAGTATCCTGGTGTTCTGACAAAGGAAAATATGATTCCACATCTAATGGTGACAGATAAGCACTATTAATTAATCAAATTGCCTCAAAAGAGAGTTCAGCAGGTGGAAATAATTACCAGCTAATTGTCTCCTGTTCATTATTCTACAGAGTTATAAATCCAATGATTGCAGTCATTTTTATAATATTTACTAAAAAGCTACTAGGAAATAAAACAGAATCACAGATGTTGTTATGGTGACAATATTTGTGTTTGCTGTCTGAGACAATGCAAACAGCATAGAAGAGTAAACTATTGTTGAATTCATTTATAAGAATTGTCTTTATTTTATTTAGTATAGGTAGAGAGTTGTTATAAAATTGAAAAAGATTTCATGGCAGACAAAAGTAAAAGATGTTCTAATTGAATCTTTAAGAAAAAAGACAATAGGCTTCTCTGAAGTTGATGACCTGTGAGAGACATACCTTTCTGGAACATTAAAATTTTCTATGCTTTATCTGGATATTGAATAAAATTATTCCAAATATATGCATATGTAGATTTAATATTAGAATATTTTATTCAAGAGATAAAAATTCTGACCATGGATATCTTTGTGTTCTTTGAAATTCATCTTTATGAAATGATTATAGTGGTGGCATTGTTTAAGGTGAGAGAGTAGTAATTGACCTGAGGTCTTCAGCATAATTTTTGAAAGTTAACAGATGTTAGATCATTAACATTTTTGTGTAATTATCCTTTTCTTGTAGCACTAATTTAAGTGTTAAGTAACAATTTTCTTATAAAAATGCTAATTAGCTAAATTCTTAATTTGATTTTTAAGTATTTGTCATAACTAGAATTAAATGTTAACTTTGATTTTAAATTTGAGTTTTATAACAGGGGTTTGTAGCTTACTCAGGCTTCAAACTCTAAAGGTAATTAATATTCTGAGGTAAACTCTCTAAAACTAACAAACACACCAAAAAGTAGATCTCATAGCATGGGGTTGTTGAACTCAAACAATAGAACAGAAGTGAGGGTTTTCCTATTTTTCTGCTTTAATCAAACTTTGGTATACAGAATGTATGTTTGTTTCTGTGAGAACTGTGCATGTAAAAATAATGATTTAGAAAACCTAATTCAAAATCCTCTGAATTCAATTACTTTCTAATTGTTTAATGGAACATTATGACATTTCTTTATTAGGGATTGTAGCATAAAATTAATGAATTTTGTAGCATGAATCTTAAAAGTTCGTAATAATGAAGTCTAATCCAAGTCCAGTTATTGGGGTGAATGCTGGAAAATCAGAGAAGCAGAACAAGCCACAGCTACCTCACCTTGCCAGTTCCTCAGCTGATGCTGTTTCCTCAGACTGGAAGCCTCTGAGTCCTCATATCTGAATGGATCTCAGCTAAACTGCAGCTAGAAGCCTAAAAGCTAGACCAGGCCAAAAGCTGCTAGTTTCTGACCTTCAAGCCATATATATCTTTCTGCTTTCTGCCATCACTCCCTGGGATTAAAGGCTCACTTCCTGGGATTAAAGTCATGTGTCACCAAGCCTGGCTGTTTCCAATGTGGCCTTGAACTCACAGAGATCTAGAGGGATTTCTGCCTCTAGAATGCTAGGATTAAAGGTGTGTGCTACCACTGCCTATCCTCTATGATTAATATTGTGGCTGTTCTGTCTCTGACCCCAGATAAGTTTATTAGAGTGAACAATATTTTGGGGAACACAATACCACCACAGAATTTGTTGTCCATAAAATATGGGTAGCATTTCACACATATATACTACTTGTCTATATTTGATAAAAACATCTTCTCTGTGTTGGATTTTTAAATTATTCATGGTAAGGTGATAAATTATCCCATATTGCTTCATGAAATTATATGAACAATGAGATACTGACACACACATATTATATATACTATGTGTATATTACATAATTTCAGAAGCTCTGTCAAAAAATCCTGCATATATTTCTTGGTTTACATAACTAATGTAGATTTCAAGTGAGTCATATTGTGACAATATAATGAGAGTCATTAAAGTGTAGTGGCTTTTACTCTAGTCCACGAAAATTTCCTCCATCACTGGAATGAAATTTTTAAATCTTAAAGCACCTAAATGATTCTTTTATAATGTCTCATTGTTACTCACTGGCTTCAGGAAATTTTCGCAAATATTAATGCAAAGAGCATCAATATCCTTATATGTATCATGTTTAGTATTATCCTGCTGTGGATATCGTTCTGTGTAAATAAAGTTCTGATTGGCCAGTGGCCAGGCAGGAAGTATAGTCCGGACAAGAGAAAAGAGAATTCTAGGAAGTAGAAGGCTGGAGACAGACACCGCCAGCCGCCGCCATGAAAAGCAACATGTAAAGACACTGGTAAGCCACAAGCCATGTGGCAAAATATAGACTAAGAGAAATGGGTTAATTTAAGATAGGAGAAGTAGATAACAAAAAGCCTGCCACAGCCATACAGTTTGTAAGCAATGTAAGTTTCTGTGTGCTTTCTTGGTTGGGTCTGAGCGACTGTGGAACTGGCGGGTAAGAGAGATTTGTCCTGACTGGGCCAGGCAGGAAAACTCTAACTACATTATCCTGTATAACTATTTTCCATTTATGTACAAATACACATGCTGTAAAGTACATCTAAATACTATTTATTGTGTAAAACAGCTCAAGCTCCTTACTCCTATATATTTTCCAAATTCCTCTCATAGAGTTGCTATCACTTCTTTAAATGTGTTCATCTCAGTATTTCCTCCCAGTGTTAGCTGACTGATGAAGGCTCACACACAGACTTTACCACCGTGGACCACTTGTCCTCTCTATAACATGTCACATATGATTAGCTTAATATTTGTTTAAGCAGATTTTATTTGTATTAATACTATGTTAGTTCAAAGTAAGTGGGTGTGGAGAAAATTTCATGACCATAAAGTATGCTCTATGAACATACTGGTTATTAAACAAACCCTGATGCAAATGATGAAATCGTGCCTTATGCGTCGTTACTCAGGGAGACTCTTAGACACTCAACCAACAGTACAGTGTTGTCATTACTTTTGATTGCCTAACATCTATAATGATGTTAACACTCAATGCTTTGAATGTATGATATAGAGAAATCAAGCTAGAAATCATTTGGGAGAATCTTTCTTGTTGGATAGTTTCCAGAGAACTTGAAGGTGCTATTCCCACTAGTTAGGAAGAAAAAGCACCTGAATCTTACCTAGCTGTGAGTTGGATAATCTACAAGACCCAAATGCCATGTAGGTTGTGACTCTCTTGTGAAGTAATGGCACAGCTATTGTTGGAGTAACCAACTGCCTTCTTTGTTTATACCCCCCCCCCCAACAGTATGAAATCCATACCTGGTATTGACAACCTGGTCAAAAACTCATGTTAAAACATCATAGACACTACATGGAACCTGAACACTGTTATTTAGCATTGGCATAGGGTTAAATGTGGGGCACAGAGACCCAGATTGTGACTTGTTTTCATCTTGACTCAAGGTCAGAGAGTCTGAGCTTGCCCCAGCCCACCCCCTCCACAAGGTTGCATAATAGAATGTTCTGGCCAAAGGCATAGTTACTAGGTGTCTTATACTTCAAGGCCTATTTACAGGGTACTAAAGAGGTGTTTATAGTTGACTGTACTTTGTACCTTGAACCCTGATGTCCTTGGAATGGGGGGTTCTTTTTGCCTACCTTGCTTTGGGTATATAAAGGCTGTGACCTTTATAAACTGACCCAGAGCACTTCTGAAGCTATCCTGTGTCGCTGTATTTTTCTTCATCTATGTTTATATTTCATAGCTATCATTTCTAAATTCCATACTCCCCCTTCAGAACCATTTGACAGGTGAGAGGTGTCTGGCAATCAAGCCTTCTGAAAATTTATATTTATATTCACACACAAATATTAGTCTTGATCTTCACCAAAGATGCCTGTCTCTCTATTTAACTGTGCTGAATTCAGAGTTTTCTGGCCTCACAAGTTGCTAATATTAAATGACAGATGGGTACCAAGCTCTCGTTGAAGAAAAGGGGCATACAGAACATATCTGAGCAAGCAGACAGGGGTACAGGTTTCGAATGTCATTGCTTGGTAAAATCATAGCTATTATATTCACAAACAGCTATGGATAAATGCACAGGCCCTGCATAAAAATGAGCCATTCAACAGTCAGAACCAGATAGAGAAGGGACTTCACTGTTGAACGATTGGTTACAGATCTACTCACAAAGAGGCAGAATTATTGTCCTTAGTCTTGTAACAAGTGGTGACCCCACCATGGTCTAATGAATACTTCTAATCCAATTATTAAATGGGTGGCACTAGTTAAACTCATGGGCCACAAAATAAAACCCATTCATGATTCTAGGTAAAAGAGAGGAGGGAGGAGGAAGTATAGAGAAAGACTGGGTGAGAGAACAATTATAATACACTATACACATATATGAAAATTTCAAGTAAAAGTAATAAAAATAAGGTTTTAGAACAATCATGTATACTATTATTTCATTTTTAAGTTGGAAATTAGAAGGAATTCTCCAGAAAGAAGAAGAAAAGAAGCATTTTTACCATATTGTGTGTAGTTAAGAAATTAAAAAAAATTATTTCCTTATGCATTGTTAACATTGGTTAAATTTTAATTGCTAAAAAAATCCTTTGTGCTGGGGCTGATGGTTTTAAAAGTGTTAACCACTTTAAGCTCAGTAGCTGTTCTTGTCTCTTTCTTTACATAAAGGGGAAGGGAAAGTTATTTTTAAGGGCAATTGTGTATAAATTTGGTGTTGGTGGATTTGGAGAAAATATCCATCTTACAAAAAGAAACTGTACCCAGTTGGAGTTTAGGGAAGTTGTAATTTTATCTTCAGGTTCCCACTTGCAATTTATGACTTCACCAGCTTCAATGGAAATTACAGCTTGAAGCCCACATGGTGCACTTTATTTTCTATTCTTAAAACTTGAGGGGGTCAAGGAGAGCTAAATTCATGGCAGGGGAACCACTGTTGTTAGAGTGTGGCTAAAAAGTAAAATTTCTGGGTACATGATTTAAGAAAAAGAACTTCATAAGAATCCTAGACTTTTCTTTCACATATTTTAACTTTTAGACAAAATGACAGCCTATAGAATGGGAAAAGATCTTGACCAACCCTACATCTGATAGAGGGCTGATCTCCAAAATATATACAGACTTCAAGATACTGGACATCAAAATATTGAACAATCCAATTTTAAAAAGTGGGCTACAGAGCTAAATAGAGATTTCTCAACAGAAGAATCTCAAATGGCTGAAAGACATTTAAACAATTGTTCAACATTCATCAATGAAATGCAAATCAAAACAACTCTGGGATATCATCTTATACCAGCCAATTTTCAAATATCACCAATTATTACAAGTTGGAATTTGAAAAAAAGTCCTTTGAGTTTTCTGGAAATACATGTTAAAGAAAGAACAGCAACATAGAGCCCATTTAACAATAGATTAGCCATGCTAAAACTTAAGCTGTTTTTGTAGCCTCCAGTGACATATTTAAAATTGAAATTTGTGAAGACCCTCTTCTTAGGAGGAGGGAAAACTGATATAAGTTCTTGTTTTCATGATTCATCATTGTGTTTGATTTTAGCTTCATGTATTAGTGCAGTCTACTTGGCTTCAGAAGCCATGTGAGGAGAGGACATGGTAATCATTTGATTGCATTTTCCTAAATGTAACAAAAGTTTATCTGAGGAGATAACATGGTAGTTAATATTAGCTATCTAATATTTTAATCAAAGGATTAAAATGATTGATTAGAAGAATAACTTCTAAATATTAAACCCTAAACATTTAGGCAAAGATCAAAACAACAGGTTATTCAAAGTATTGATTTTCTACTCTTGAATAGGTGTTTATAGATTTTCACATGAGTGGAAATAAGAATTCTTTTTCTGTGTGAGTGCTTTTAATGCTCAGTCTGTGATTATGACAAATGACAGCTGACTAGTGTGTTAGAAAAAGCTGGATGAAGATGTTTGTGGATTCTATCTTAGCAGATTCATAGCAGGCATCTAGTTAATACATACTTATATGAAGAAAGAAAAGGGAATCTCTCTAGGTCTTTTTTTTTATCCTTTTATAAGTGTCAAAAATTCCATCCACTAGCACTGGACTTATGACATAAGTATCTCTAAAGTGTCTCACCTACAAATCCCATTATATTAGCTTACAGATTACAAAAGGAATTTTGAACTGAGAAAATATTATTCTATAGGCATAAGCCACCTCAAGACCTGGGTTCAAGTTGAAGTATCTGTCTTCTTTCTTTTTACACCAAAATATAAATAGACATTAAAATATAAATAGACATTTGGAAAATGGAGCTGGTAAGATGTCTCAGTGATTAAAATGCTACCCACAGAGGTTGGTTGATATGAGATCAGTTCCTGAAAACGAGAATAGATTCCACAAAGTTGTCTTCTCATCTCCATGTTTGTGTCTTAGAATAAGCACACACACACACACACACACACACACACACACACACACACACCACAGACCATACACACACATAGACACACACAGACAATCACACAGATCGCACACAGAGAGACACACATACACACTTCCTTCCCCACCCACCCACATAAACCATTCACACACAATCTCTATGTCTGTCTGTCTTTCTCCCTCTTAATGTCTCTCACACACATATATTAATCATGAATTTAAAATTATTTTTAAAATACAGATCTATCCAAGTTACAGCTACATAGACAGTCTCATAAAGATAAAATTTTATATAATCTTTCTAGAAAGGAATAGTAAATATTTAATGCTTCCTTTAAAAATTTGAAAGCATTATGGCATATATGTTTGAAAGTTCTAACTAACACATACTCAGGCAGAGTCATTTATTTTGTAAACAAATGAAAAAATTTAAGCATCCTTAAGTAAGAAGGTTTTCTAGGACATAGCATGTTTGTTAAGTTCAATGTATATAACCCTATTTAAAATAATCACAAGATGAGTACAGTGACTCATACCTGTATTCCTAGCATTTGAAGGCACAGACTGGATGATTGATATGAGTTACATAATGAATTACAATTCAGCTTAAGGTATAAAATGAGAACTTCTCCTAAATAACCAATATAGTCTGACTTTTCTTTGGGCTACCAGCTCACAAATTATGACATGGAGACATCTTATTAATCATGAATTCATGACATTAGCTTAGGCTTTTAAAAAAGTAATTCCTTAACTTTTTAAAAATATTTTTATTTTATAATTAATTTAATTTTACATATCAGCCATGGATTCCCCTCTCCTCCCTCCTCCCACCCTCCAGCCTTCCCCCCTAATCCACCTCCATTCCTACCTCCTCCAAGGCAAGGTCTCCCCTGGGGAGTCAGCCCAGCCCAGTAGATTCAGTTGAGGCAGGTCCAGTCACCTCCTCCCTACACCAAGGCTAAGCAAAGTGTCTCAGAATAGGCCCTAGGTTCCAAAAAGGCAGCTTATGTGCCAAAGACAGGTCCCAGTCTCACTGACTGGGGGCCTCCTAACAGTTCAAGCTAATCAACTGTCTACCTTATCCAAAGGGCCTGGTCCAGTTCCATGGGGTTCCTCAGCTATTGGTTCACAGTTCATGTGTTTCCACTAGTTTGGCTATTTGTCCCTGTGCTTTTTCCAATCATGGTCTCAATATCTCTTGTTCATATAATCCCTCCTCTCTCTTGCAAAAGGATTCCTGGATCTCTACATCTGCTTCCATCAGTTACTGGATGAATTCTATCATGACATTTAGGGTGTTTGACCATCTGATCACCAGAGCAGGTCAGCTCAGGCATTCTTATGACCATTGCCAGTAGTCTATAGTGGAGGTATCTTTGTGGATTTCTGGGGACCTCTCCAGCACTCTGCTTCTTCCTATTCCCATGGGGTCTTCATTTATCATGGTATCTCTTTCCTTGTTCTCCCATTCTGTTCCTGAATGAGCTGTGACCTCAAGCTCCCTTAAGCTTTCTTTCCCCTGACCCTTCCCCTCCATTAAACCTTCTCAACCCCAGTTTGCTCATGTAGATCTCATCCATCGCTGTCACTGGGCAATCCCTGTGACTTTCTTAGGGTCTGACAGAGGGCTGATATCCAGAACATATAAAGAACAAAGAAATTAGACATCAAAATACCCAACAGTCCAATTACAAAATGGGCTATAGAGCTAAACAGAGAATTATCAACGGAAGAATTTCAAATGGCTGAAAGACATTTAAGGAAATGCTCAACATCCTTAATCATCAGGGAAATGAAAATCAAAATGACATTGAGATACTATCTTATACCTGTCAGAATAGCTATGATAAAAAACATTGAAGACAGCTTATGTTGGAGAGGATGTGGAGAAAGGGGAGCACTACTACACTGTTGGTGGGAATGCAAACTTGTACAACCACTTTGGAAATCAATATGGTGCTTTCTTAGATAATTGGGAATCAGTCTCCCTCAAGACACAGCTATACTACTCTTGGGCACATACCCAAATAATGCTCAAACATACCACAAGGACACATGCTCAACTATGTTCACAGCAGCTTTATTTGTAATAACCAGAACCTGGAATCAACCTAGATGCCCTTCAACTGAAGAATAGATAAAGAAAATGTGGTACATATACACAATGGAGTACTACTCAGCAGAGAAAAACAATGACATCATGAGGTTTGCAGGCAAATGGATGGAACTAGAAAAAATCATCCTGAGTGAGGTAACCCAGACTCAGAAAGACAAATGTGGTATGTACTCACTTGTAAGTGGATGTTAGATGTAAAGCAAAGGATAACCAGACTGCAATTCACAACTCCAGGGAGGCTACCTATTTTTTTTTTTTTTCAAGACAAAGTTTCTCTGTAGCTTTGCAGCCTGTCCTGGAAATCATTCTGTAGACCAGGCTGTCCTCAAACTCAGAGAGATCACCTGCCTCTGCCTTCTGAGTGCTGGGATTAAAGGTGTGCACCACCACTGCTCAGTTAGTTTTTATAACTTAATTAACCTGTTTCTGTTAACCTACACTCTATTATGTTGCTCAGTTACCTTTCTTCTGTTTCATATGTCTGATTGTTACACATCCCCTGGTGTCTCAAGCACACCTAGATTCTTCTATCTGACTTTGTCTCTCTGCTTGGAAGTCCCACCTATTCTCTCCTGCCTAGCTATTGGCCATTTACCTTTTCACTACAACAATCATAGCAACACACTGTCTAAATATCCTACAACAAACCAAAGTAAAAATCACAATATTAGAATAACATCTAATTACAAAAGAATTTCCTCTAAAATTTTGACCAAAAAATGTAGTTCACAAAACTGGATACAGCAGAAACTTATAGATTCATAGAACATGAATGAAGACAAAATTGATAAAATTTAGTTTTGAGGCACCCTGTTTTTTTATCATTTTAATTTGAATAACAGTCATTTACTTAGTCAATTTTGATGTGTTATACCTGTATTTTCATTAAGCGAGCAAAACCACTCATATTTACTTGTTTATTTATTGTTTTCTTTTAATATTTTTTCACTGAATTTTTATTTCTTGATTCATAAGTAACACTTAGGCATATCTTATCACTTTTCTAGTCACTTTCAGAGACTAATTGCTAGTTAAGTGTAATAGCATAAGCAAAAATCTCCCATGTGCTATGAAATTTTCCTCATCGTTGCTTTATCATATTAAGAGGCAGTATTTATTCTATTTCTATAGCTTATGCTACATTTCCTCTTACCTCAGGATTTATTAATTACTCAAATACTAGCTACATTAAGTGTCATTTTATAGTAATCTTCCCTGGGATAAGCCAAGCAATTTCCAGTGTACTATTCCTGACCATTTTTCTGGACATCCAATGTATTTCACGGTACGTGATTCTCTATATAGAAACGTTTTAGACCCTGGCAGCAAGCTGACTTGGTCCAACAACTCTATAAGACAGGACAAGGCTGGCTTACTTGCTTGGGCCCACTTGAATCCCAAGAGAAGTTTTATAACAATTTCACTTTGTCAGTGGCAGTACAATGTATTCTGACTAAAATGTTTTCTGCTTCATGTATGCTGGGCTCAGAATGTCTAAATGCCCCCAAATTCATATTGAAATATTTCCCAGATGATGATATTAGGAGATACAACCTGTAAGAGGTGATAAAGCCACCAGTATGAAGCCCTAGTCAATCAATTATTGACCCTATAAAATAGATCTGAGAAGCACACATTGTGCCTTTCCACACCGGGTAATTTAGTGCAAGAAGATGGCCACAGATGAGGAACCTCTGCAAACGCTGATTTCTCTCAGGTTTGATCTGGACTTAAACCCTCTAGGGTTATAAAAATTAAATGCCCGCTGCTTAAAAGACACAAGTATATTTCTTAGTATTATAGCATGGAAAATGTTTTTTAAAGACATAAATGTGGGTGGCTCTGTAATCTGCAGACCCCAATTTGAAATCTTAGGGGAACTATGTATTTTATGATCAGGTAAGATCCTGAGACAAAGACATGAAGACAGATGAGCAGTATTTTTTGTGAAGGCTTAGCCAGGCCCTGTGGAAGACAAAAACAGCAAGACTGTACTTAAGGAGTAAAGAAACAACACTTGGACACCCTAAGGAGCTGCCTTTAAGAGAGTGTCTTGCCCGGGTGTGTAAATATCTATTGGGTCAGGTGTACTCTGTCATGGGCAACATCCATGAAAAAAACTGATTCCCCCTTTATCAGAAGCAATCAGTTATTAATTTCTTCTTGGTTGGGGTGTAATGTCATGAGTCCCTGCCCCATCTACTGTGGAATTTGAGCTGTCTTGACTGGGTGCTGGTTTTGTGCACAAGTTCACAACTGCTGTGAGTTCAGATGGTCAAATGTGTGAAAGCCTCCTTTAAGTACTGTTTTGCTCCAGACAACAATTACTCTGGTTCTTACAATCTTTCTGCCTGTCTTAGTGAGGATTTTATTTCTGTGAATAGACACCATGACTATAGCCCCTCTTATAAAAAGGAAATCATGCCTTTTCAGCCTGTTTGTCTACTATATATAGGAGGGCTACTGATTTTTTTGAGTTGATCTTGTATCCTGCTATGTTGCTGAAGGTATCTGCAAATAGGGAAAGCTTGAATTCTTCCTTTCCAATTTGTATCCCCTTGATCTCCTTATGTTGTCTTATTGCTCTGTCTAGAACTTCAAGTACTATATTGAATAAGTATGGGGAGAGAGGACAGCCTTGCCTTGTTCCTGATTTTAGTGGTATTGCTTTGAGTTTCTCTGCATTTAATTTGATGTTGGCTGTTGGCTTGCTGTAGATTGCCTTTATTATGTTTAGGTATGTTCCCTGTATTCCTGATTGCTCCAAGACCTTTATCATGAAGGGGTATTGGATTTTATCAAATGCCTTTTCTGCATCTAGTGAGATGATCATGTGGTTCTTTTCTTTGAGTTTGTTTACATGGTATATTCCATTGACAGACTTTCGTATGTTGAACCACTCTGGCAACCCTGGGATGAAGCCTACTTGATCATGGTGGATAATTGTTTTGATGTGTTCTTGGAGTCTGTTTGCCAGTATTTTTTTTTTTTTTTGAGTATTTTTGCATCAATGTTCATGAGGGAAATCAGTCTGTAGTTCTCTTCCTTTGTTGTATCTTTGTTTGGTTTAGGAATCAGGGAAATTGTAGCCTCATAGAAGGAGTTTGGTAATATTCTTTCTGCTTCTATTGTGTGGAGCCATTTAAAGAGTATTGGTATTAAGTCTTCTTTGAAGATCTGGTAGAATTCTGCAGTGAAACCATCTGGTCTTGGGCTTTTTTTTTGGTTGGGAGACTTTTAATGACTGATTCTATTTCTGAATAGGCAGAGTGCTGGAGACGTCCCCAGAAATCCACAATGATACATCCTATGTAGACTGCTGGCAATGGTTGAGAGAAAGCCTGATCTGACCTAGTCTGGTGATCAGATGGCCAAATACCCTAAGGTCATGCTGGAACTCTTATCCAGTAACTGATTGAAGTGGATGCAGAGATCCTCGGCCAGGCCCCAGGTGGAGCTCCAGGAGTCCAATTGTCAAGAAAGAGGAGGGACTGTAAGAGTGTGAATTGTTGAGACCAAAATTGGAAAAGCACAGGGACAAATAGCCAAACTAATGGAAACACATGAATTATGAACCAAAAGCTATGGAGCCCCCATGTGGATCAGGCCCTCTGGATAAGTGAGACAATTGAATAGCTTGAACTGTTTGGGAGGCACCCAGACTGTGGGACCAAGACCTGTCCTTAGTGCATGAGCTGGCTGCTTGGAAACTTGGGCTTACACAGGGACACTTTGCTCAGCCTGGAAGGAGGGGACTGGACCTGCCTGTACTCAATCCTCCATGTTTAAATGAATCCCCAGGGGAATCTTGGCCCTAGAGGAAATGGGAATGTAGGGGAGGCGCTGGAGGGAGGTGGGAGCGGGGGGCAGGAGGGGGGAGGACAGGGGAACCCATGGCTGATGTGTAAAATTAAAACACAAAAAAAAATTTAAAAAAAAAAGGGAGAGAAAAAAAAAGGAAAGCATTCACTCATTCACTTGGGCCTGACTTACAGTTCAGACATTTAGTCCAGTATCATCATAGGAGGAAACATGGTGTCATGCCGGCAGTCACAGTGCTGGAGAAGTAGATGAGAGTTCTACAACCGGATCCATAGGCAGCATGAAGAAACAGTGAGCCACTAGAACTTGCTTGAGCTTCTGAAACCTCAGAGCTCCTATGCAAATAACACATTTCCTCCAACAAGGCCACACCTACTCCAACAGGTCATATGTAGTTAGAGAGCTTCTCTCCAGGTTTCACCAAGCCCCCCTGCAGTCCCACAACCCATGTATATAATATTCATACAGACACTTACATTATTTAAATTGCTTGGCCATTAGCTCAGGCCTACCATTGTCTAGCTCTTACTCTTATATTTAGCCTATTTTTATTAATCTATACTTTGCCACATGGCTAATGGCTTACCAGTACCTTATCTCTTTCTTGTCATGGCAGCAGCTGGTGGTGTCTCCCTGCCCCAGCCTTCTACCTCCCAGAATTCTCTTTTCTCTTGTCCCACCTATACTTCCTGCCTGGCCACTGGCCAATCAGAATTTTATTTATACAGAGCAATATCCACAGCACTTCCCCTTTTCTTTTTTTTTTTTTTTAGAGAAAGGTTTTAACTTTTACATAGTAAACTTACATACAGCAAAACAATTATCAAACAAAAATTACAGTTACAATATTTAAAAAGATATCCTATCTATCTTATGAGTCCAAGGTTTTATATCTAACTTATGTTTTATCATAATTGAAAAAATTATAACTATCTAGTCTTCAACCATATCAAAGACCTCAGAAGGATATAATATTACCTGCAAAACGAGAAAAGGATACAAGCAACTTTCGAAAGTCTTACAGGATAGACAGAGACAGCTGGCAGCCTGGACAGTCACCTAATGTTTCTTTATAAAGTTGGGGCATTTGTCTTTAGCCTATAGGGCTAGAGTCCCTTGGTTACTCTTTTTTAATGTCCTGTAGAATGTCTGACAGTTTTCTCTGCGAAGCAGGTACCTAAAGGACCATTTTGTCAAGCCAAATTCAATGGTCACCTTTTTATGGGTCCTGCATGTCCAGTTGATCAAACAGTCCAGGCAAGAACATTTTTTTGCCCAAATGGCTATTTTTGTCAAGGTAAAGATAAACTCCATATAAAGTTTCTTTAGGTGGAAACAAGTTGGGTGCCATTTGTAGTTGGAGAGCTTCTCTCCAGGTGCCACCAAGCCCTGGTAGTCTGACAACCCACTTGTAAAATAAACATACAGACAATTATATTATTTAAATTGTTTGCCCATTAGCTCAGGCCTACCATTGTCTAGCTCTTACTCTTATATTTAGCCCATTTTTATTAATCTATACTTTGCCACGTACAAAGGTACCTTATCTCTTTCTTGTCATGGCAGTGGCTGGTGGTGTCTCCCCGCCCCAGCCTTCTACCTCCCAGAATACTCTTTTCTATTGTCCTGCCTATACTTCCTGCCTGGACACTGGCCAATCAGAATTTTATTTACACAGCGTGATATCCACAGCAGTCATACTTCCAATTATGCCACTCCCTATGAGTCTATGGGGGCTACTTTCATTCAGACTACCACAGCCTCCTTCTTCTCAGATCATCTCTGAACCTTGGGGGGAAGGATACAATATTAGTGTTCCAATTAGAGCTGGACACCCCACAGACTCTTACTCACTCAGACATTATCCTCTTGTGTGTTTCTATATTGTTATCTACTGTACAAAGAAGCTTCTCTGATGCAGCATGGGAAAGATATTAACCTATGAGTCTAAAAATAAGAACTGTAGGAACAGTTTATTATGAGTTCATTTTAGAAGAATGGTAGGATTTGGTTCTCCCCCAGGACATATATTGTAGCCAAAGATGGCTTAGGGGTCTAGTTAATGGTATGTGGCATGATTTTTATTTTGTGTGCTGGCTTTAAATCCACACCTGTAATAGTTTTGTCACTGTTGTGTAAAGGGACATATTTTGACAGGCTAGTGGTTAGTGGAGGGTGGGGTAAGAGTGTTGATTATTTCTCTCTCCAGTGTTGTGTATAGCAACTTAGAGCACTAGGAAAGATAACTATTAAAGATGACACCCCTGGGTCAGTACCAGGCTTGTTTCCCTAATGAGTCCTCCTATTCAGTATGTAGTTTCTTTAGCAATAGTGTCTTACCATCAATTGCTGGAGGGTAACCTTGGGCAGTATCTTGTAATATTTGAGAGGTCTATGGCCCCCTTCCTTGAGCAACAACTCAAAAATAAGTAATCCATCCCTGGCAAGGGTGGCCTTGATTTGATAGTCTATTGTTTCTATAGTGTTGTCCTCTCGCATTATAGGTTAACTGCATTTAAACTCCTTTTTTATGTGCATATGTATACATTATAGGTATAGTCTATAGGTGACACTTTTCCATATGGCATTTACAAAGTTCTTTAGTGTTAGATTTCCTTGCCTGAATTTACCCCAGCCTCCCATCTTGCCCCATTTAACATCTCTTGTTTCATTATTCCCCCTAAACCAATATTTATTATCTACTATTTCAATCCCCCATGTGTTCAGAAGTTAGGAAGTAAAGAGGACTTTTGCTTTTGGTTGTTTGGATAGACACAAATAACAAAATTGTTCATTTATAATTAAAATTTAATAATTAATAGAAAATTATTCAGCTAGTCCATGGTGAACCATTTTCTCATGCAGGCAGTAGGAAAAACCTAACTAAATTGTTAAAAACTTGAACAGAATAATCCTAAGTAACTCTTTTGCTTTTTGCTGTGTGGATATATTATTTTTATTAATCTTAGAAGAAAAGGCAATGTTCTAGATTGCATTTTTCCCCACAGTATTTATCCTTGTGGACTAATTTTAAGGCTCAGTTACATGCATTACAGTTATTTTGGAAGAATTGCCCATTAATAGGTCCCTGTTTGAAGCATATTTTCCTTCCACATTACCTCTCACACACACCCTCTTCCTTGACTCCATAATTTATGGTGTGAAGGGAATCAATGGCAAGTCTCTATTTATCCTGGATCATTACATCTGAAGATATCACATCTCTGGTTGCTTCTTTTCCTTTATTTTTTTTTCTTACTGTAAATCCCTAGGGTTGTTGAATATGAAATGAGCCAGACATGTTACCAGACCCAAGAGAAATAGTAGAGAATTGGATCTGAGTTGGGAAATTTTACCAAATGAATACAACATTTTCCTTTTTATATAGAAAGACATGTCAGCACTCAAAACAAACATTATGTTATCCCTGGACATTTTATTTTACTACCATTGGGGCCTGCTTTGTTTTTGTACCAATATTAATTAAACAATGACTGATGGAAGCAGATGCAGAGATCCATGGCCAGGTCCCAGGTGGAGCTCCAGGAGTCCAATCAGCGAGAAAGAGGAGAATTGTATGATTGAGAATTGTTGAGACCCTGATTGGAAAAAGCACAGGGACAAATAGCCAAACTAATGGAAACACATGAACTATGAAACAATAGCTGAGGAGTCCCCAACTGGATCAGGCCCTCAGAATAAGTGAGACAGTTGATTAGCTTGAACTGTTTAGGACGCCCCCAGGCAGTGGGACCAGGACCTGTCCTTAGTGAATGAGCTGGCTGTTTGGAACCTGGGGCTTACACAGGGACACTTTGCCCAGCCTGGAAGGAGGGGACTGGACCTGCCTGGACTGAATCTACCAGGTTGAGCTGAATCCCCAGGGGAGTGCTTGCCCTGGAGGAGATGGGAATGGGGGGTGGGTTAGAGGGAGGGTGGGGGCGGGCAGGAGGAGGGAGGACAGGTGAATCTGTGGCTGATATGTAAAATTAAAGTATAAAATTTAAAAAAAAAATTACTGTGCCAGAAAAGTAAAAATAAAAATGAGATTCAAGGAACACCCATTGGCCCTTTTGATCTGAAGAAAGAGTATCTCAACAGCAGAACAGCTTTCTATGACAGATCAGAGAAAATTGCAGTGTGAGGACCTAAAAACACAGATTTCCAATCATTGTTTTACTTACCTTTCTATCAATGTTTTGACTTTGAAGAATGTGTCCACACTCCTTGTTTTTTTAAGATTATTTTCATTTGTTATAAAATGAATTTGATATATTCATATCATAATATCAATCTCTCTCTCTCTTTCTCTCTCTCTCTCTCTCTCTATTAAACTTGATTAGTTTTACAGGTTTGTATGCATGTATGTGCACATGTGTGTGTGTGTGTGTGTGTGTGTGTGTGTGTGTTCCTTAAGATTTTGGGGATTTAGCTCAGTGGTAGAGCATATGCCTGGCAAGTGCAAGGCCCCAGGTTTGATCCTCAGCTCAAAAAAAAAAAAAAAAAAAAAAGATTTTCTATATATAGGTTCACATCATCTTCAAAAAATACTATTTATTCATTGATTTTTTTTTTTTTACTATTTTTCTTTCAATCTGATACTTTACTTCACTGGATAAAATCATAAGTGCAACACTGACTAGAATTAGTAATGTCTGAGATCTTTGATTCTATATTAGTGTTCACTAATGCATGTGAAAATACCCATACTAGTATCAAAGGTTGCATGTTACTATATTGTGGAAGTCTCCATTTATTTCTAGTGTGTGTGTGTGTGTGTGTGTGTGTGTGCATGTGGATTTTTGCTACTGTTGCTGTTCTAAGGCATTGTTTTTGGAAATTTTACTTTTGGTATTTTTTTTCTGTATTTTATTGAGTGCTTACATAGTTTGTGTCATGCTCTATTTATTACTAATGTTTACTACAGTAAGTTATTTCTGCATGCTAAACTAACCTTGAATTATTGACATATTTCATTTTATTAATACAATTGTATCAATTTATAGTATATTAAAATGTCATATTTTCTTTCATATCATTTTATGTGTTATTCCATGTTGCTATGTTTATTTGACTTAGCAAATTATTCTTCATGTTTTTTTGTGTTAGGTTTTCAGCTAATACTTCCTCTCTAAATAAATAAATGAATAGTACCTAAAGTTATTATCTTAAAAATATAAAAGAAAACAATCAGCAGAGATTATGTTGTCTCTCTTATAATTATAGGCAATCATCAGCATCTTTTTAGATTAAGGGTATTACACATGCCATTTTTATGACTTTAAGTATTAGAAAGACACCATTTTATTTTCTTTTATATACTCACTAGCACAGGTGTAGAACATTTACTTTCTAGGTTAGTAGTATTAGAATCACATTAAAAAATTTTGTAAGTTAAATTAATTTTATTTTCTTTCAATATTCTTACCAATAACAATTTTTGGTTTTTCTTGAAATCTGTGTTCAGATTAGAGTACAGCCAAAGCAGAAAATGCAAATGAACCAAAAAAGAGTTCCTTAACTTCATCTCAATTTAACTCGTTCGTGGAACATATGCTTCAGGTCTGACTTTAAAATGGATGGTAACCTTGTGTTTGGGGAAGGGTTGGCAAGAAACTAGCAAGTGGCTATCGTGATGATTTTATCTAAAAAGCACTAATCCATTATTAAGGAAATGGATTATGATGCCATTAATGATGTCAACAGTGATATGGCCTGGAATATCCCAGCTGGAAAGTGTTAACATCACCATAGGTGGAAGAAGCATGCTGTGTTATATGTACCACCTGATGTCTGTACAGAAAGAACACAGCATATCTGCTGGGCTTTCTGCCACACACACATAGCTTAGGAAACAAAGAAATACTGGATGGCTGCACACTGGAAGATAGCTTATAGATTAGTCTGTTTTGAACCAGCAAAATAATGGAAACTTGTCAGGTGGTGGTGGCGCACGCCTTTAATCCCAGCACTCGGGAGGCAGAGGCAGGCGAAACTCTGTGAGTTCCAGGCCAGCCTGGGCTACAGAGTGATTTCTAGGACAGGCTCCAAAGCTACACAGAGAAACCCTTACTTGAAAAAACAAAACAAACAAACAAAAAATGGAAACTAGAGGAACACTGTAGAAGGAATTCATCTTGAGATACTGTACCTAAATGCAACATGTCACTGTGGTTTGAGTCTTGTTTCTGGCAAAAAAACAAAAAAACAAAAAAACAAAAAACACACAAAAAACTTTAGTTTTAGCAAAAATGGAATGTGGCTCTCTGTATCAGATGGTGTGTTCAATTTCCTTATGAATTGTGGCTATTGAGAAGACAATTCTTTGAAAATTACAATAAAATAATTAAAGGTACAAGGAAGTAATACAATGTAATGTTTACACAAGTCTAGTACTTATGTAAGCATTGGAATTCTGTCTAAACTATTCTTCAACTTATATAAGCATGAATAAGGCCATTCAATATTTGTCTCACATATGTGATTTTGAGATTCTCATTAGAATCACTGGATCACTCTTGTAGTTCAGGATTGAAAGCCAAGTATTCAGCGAGTATAAGAAACAGAAATTGTCTCCTTAGTTGGATATGGCAACTATAGCTGAAATTAATATAATATAATATATATATATATATATATATATATATATATATATATATATACTATTGTTTCTATGATCAAGTCAAGTATATTTTCCATTTAAAATAGAAATTTAAAGACCTTAATGAATTATCTTTAAACTCTTCTTGTGAGAAATAATATCCAGTGACTTTGATCTAATCTGTTAATGTCCTCATTACTCTGTAACTTGCTTGGAAGAAAGTGGGGGGAGGAGATATTTTTTGAGAGCAACTTGCCATGAGACAAAAATTTAGAAATCCTGGAAGTCTCTTGGAAGGATGAGTTTTCCATGGGAAAAAAAGCCAAGAAGAACATAGAGGCCTCAAATATGCAGTGGCATAAATGTGAATATCACAAATCAGTGGTTTCTGAGAGGCAGTTCATGCCTTAAGCAATAGCAAAGACTCAGTTGATACATTCCTGTGTGTCTGGTGACATCTTCCCCAGGGTATACCTCTGATATTCACATTGTTTCATTGCACTTTTGATGCAATAGTCATGCCTGTATTCACTGTGAACTTTCAAGCATTGCATGAATGATTACAGATGCTTTTCATGAACAAGAAATTATATTACTCTCTAAATAATCACACTATGTTGAAGAAGGAGGCATTTGGCTATCCCAAAGAAGAAGTTTAGAGTTAAGAAGGAAATTCTGTCATTAAAGGGTTTGCTGTGCAAGCATAAGGATCTTAGTTCACTTTCCAGGACTCAAGAAAAATGGCCAATGTGATGGTTTGTAATCCTAGTACTGGGGATGGAGACAAGATGAACCCTGGAGCTCAATGGACATGTCTAGTTTAATTGACAAGCTTTTAGCAAATGAGAAGTCATGAGTATGAAGAGACTCATTTTTAAAATTTAAATAAGTTCTGAAGGAAGTTAATATTTTTTTTAAAAAGAAACAAATCCATTGGCCTATTTATAATATACAGAAATAGCATTATGTAGATGGCTAATAATGTCAGAGGCTAAAATGTAACTTCTATTTGCTCATTCATTTTCCTCTTCATAAATTTCTAGAAAATATGACCTAATTTATTGTTACGGTTGTTATAGTATCATGCAAATGAGAGGCATTTCAAGTGGAAATGACCCTCAGCAGAAATAATGAGACTTGTCAATATCATATTATTTGTACTTGAAAAAACAATGATTATAGAGCAAATGCAATTGGCTTTTATAGATGACAGAATGAATTAACATTCATGTGAATTTCTCTCTACCTTGGACTGTGACTTTGTCTACAGATGACTCTGGAATTCTTAATAGTATATTCTCACTCCACAAATATATGGAGTGTCATCACAAGATTTATTTATTTTATTTTTAAAATGAGAATTTCAAGGCCCTGGGACACAACCAGTCCCCTGAAACCCCCAGCCAGCTCTGCCCTAGTTGCTAGCCAGCAAGAAAAACTATGGAAAGCCTTGACCACCACCAAAACCTCCCATTGGACCCTGCAATCTACAAATTTTACACCCTGCCCCCAAACCCATGTGTTGATATCAACACACTGTTACTTCAGTAACTTTCTGAGACATGGAAACTAAACCACCTGCTCTCACTGAACCAAGAACTCTCATTGGACCAAGAGTAACTTCCTGAGACAGGGAATCCACCAGCCTTCATTGGACCAAGAGTGACTTTCTGAGCCATAGAATCTGCCAGCATTCATTGGACCAAGAGAGGCTTCCTGAGACAAGGAATCTATCAGCTCTGACTGGACCAAGAGCTCTGATAAGACCAAGGGTGGCTCTGTGAGTCACAGAATCAGCTAGATTGGATTGGGCCAAGAGCAGCTCCTTAAGATACAGAATCTGCCAGATCCATTTAGAGCAAGAGCTAAGATGGGACCCAGAGGGGCCCTCTGAAACACAGACACAACAAGCACAGAATGGACCAAAAGCATCTCGCTCAGACACAGGCAACTCTTGCACCTATTAAAGGAGGAGATGGGCAGACATCAATGCAAAAATACATACAACAACATAAACAGCAATATGGCATCATAAGAACCTAGCCCTCCTCCAACAGCAAGACCTGAACATGACAATTTAGAAGAAGCAGAAGAAGCAACCTTAAAAATAGCTTCATGAAGATGCTACAGGCCTTTAAAGAAAAAAATTAAAAAAAGAATTCCCTTAAATAAATTGAGGAAAATATAAACAAAAAATTGCAAGAAATCAATAAATCCCTTAAAGAAAGCCAAGAAAACCATGAAAAAGCAATTAAACATGTGAGCAAAACAGTTCAAGACCTGAAAAGGGAAATAGAAACAATGAAGAAGACAGAGGGGATGCTGGAAATAGAAAATCTGAGTAAATAGAAAACACAGATGCAAGCATAACACAATATAAGAGATGGAAGAGAGAATCTCTGGTATAGAGTATACAATAGAGGAAATAGATTTGTCAGTCAAAGAAAACACCAAAATCAAAAAAGTTATAACACACAATGTCCAGGAAATCTAGGACTCCATGTAAAGGCCAAACCTAGGAATAATAGTGATAGGAGACGAATACCAACTCAGAGGCACAGAAAATATATTCAACAAGATCATAGAAGAAAACTTTCCAAACATAAAGAAGGAAATTCCTATGAAGATACAAGGAGCCTATAGAACACCAAACAGTCTAGACCCCCCAAAAAAGTCCCCTTGCCACATAATAATTAAACCACTAAACATACAGAATAAGGAAATAATATTAAGAGCAGAAAAGGAAAAAGGCCAAGTGACTTATAAAGGCAGACTCATCAGAATAACACCTGACTTCTCAATGGAGACTTTGAAAGCCAGAAAGACATGGAAAGATGTAATGCAGACACTAGGAGACCATGGATGTCAATTAACATACCCTAAAATACTTTCACTTACCATAGACAGAGTGAACAGGACATTCTAAGACAAAACCAGATATCCAGAAATCTAGCCCTATAGAAAGCACCAGAAGAAAAATTCCAACCTAAGGAATTCAGATACACCCACAAAAACACAGGCAATAAATAACCCCACAGCAGTAAATCCCAAAGAAGGGAAATACACACACACTACCACCAAAAGATAACAGGAATTAACTGGTAATTAATATCTCTTAATATCAATGGAATTAATTCATTTATAAAAAGACACAGTCTAACAAAATGGGTATGAAAGCAGGACCCATATTTCTGCTGCATACAAAAACCACCTCTACTGCAAAGATAGACACCACCTCAGAGAAAAGGCTGGGAAAAGTCTTTCCAATAAAATGGTCCTAACAAGAAAGCTAGTGGGCTGGAGACATGTCTCAGAGGTTAAGAGCACTGGCTGTTCTTCCAGAGGTCCTGAGTTCAATTCCCAGCAATCTCATGGTGGTTCACAGCCATCTACAATGAGATCTGGTGCCCTCTTCTGGCTGCAGGGTACAGCAGGCTGCAGAACACTGTATAAATAATAAATAAATATTTTTTAAAAAGCAAGCCAATGTAGCTATCCTAATATCCAACAAAATATACTTCAAACTAAAATCAATCAAAAGAGATCAAGGAGGACATTGCATACTCATCACAGGAAAGATCAGTCAAGATGAAGTTTTAATTCTGAACATTTATGCCTCAAATACAAAGGCACCCACGTATGTAAAAGAAACATTACTAAACTTTAAATCACATATAAAACCCTACACATTAATAGTGGGAGACTTCAACACCCCACTCCCACCACTGGGCAAATCTGGCAGATCAAAACTTAACAGAAAAATAAGGGACTTAACTGATGTTATGACACAAATGGACTTAATCAGTATCAACAGAACATTCCACCCTATCAAAAAAGAATATACCTTCTTCTCAGCACCCCATGGAACCTTCTCTAAAATCAACTACATAATCTGTCACAAAACAAATCTCAACAGATACAAAAAAAATTGGAATAACCTCCTGTATTCTATCAGACCACCATGGTTTAAAGTTAGATTTCAACAACAACAAAAATTACAGGAAGCCTACAATTGCATGGAAACTTAATAAATGCTCAACTGAATCACCAATGGGTCAAGGAAGAAATAAAGAAAGAAACTAAAGACTTCCTAGAGTTCAGTGAAAATGAGTGTACTACATACCCAAACTTATGGGATGCTGTGAAAACAGTGCTAAGAGGAAAATTCATAGCACTAAATGCCCCCATAAAGAAGTTGGAGAAATCTCACACTAGTGACTTAAAAGTACACCTGAAAGCTTTAGAACAAGAAGAAGCAAAGTCACCCAGGTGGAATAGATGCCAGGAGATAATCAAATTGAGAACTAAAATCAATAAAATAGGAACAAAGAGAAAATTCAGAGAGTCAATAGAACAAAAACTTGTTTCTTTAAGAAAATCAAAAGATAGACAAGCTCTTATCCAGACTAACCAAATGGCAGAGAGAGAGTATCCAAATTAACAAAATCAGAAATGAAAAGGGAGATGTAACCACTGATAGTGAGGAAATCCAGAGAATCATCAGGACATACTTCAAAAAACTGTACTCCACAAAATTGGAAAATTTAAAAGAAATGGACAACTTTCTGGATAGGTACCACACACCAAAGTTAAATAAAGACCAGATAAACTATGTAAGTAAACCAATCACCCCTAAGAAAATAAAAACACTAATTAAAAGTCTCCCAACCAAAAAAATAAAATAAAATAAAATAATTCAGGACCAGATAATTTCAACACAGAATTCTACCAGATTTTCAAAGAAGAATTAATGCCAATACTCTTCAGATTGTTCCACACAATAGCAACAGAAGGAACATTACCACACTCCTTTTATGAGCCTACAGTCACTGAATCCAAGCCAAACAAAGATGAAACAAAAAAAGAGAGTTACAGATCAGTCTTCCTCATGAACATTGATGCAAAAGTACTCAATAAAATATTGACAAACTAAATCTAAGAACACATCAAAAAAATTATTCACCATGATCAAATAGGCTTCCTCTCAGAGTTGCAAGGTTGGTTTAACAAATAGAAGTCTGTCAGTGTAATACACCATATAAACAAACTGAAAAAAAAAAAAAAAACAAACACATGATCATCTCATTAGATGCTGAAAAGGCCTTTGACAAAACCCAACACCCCATTATTGTTAAAGTTCTTGAAGAGATCAGGAATACAGGGAACATACCTAAACATAATAAAGGCAATCTACAGCAAGCCAACAGCCAACATCAAGTTAAATGCAGAGAAACTCAAAGCAATACCACTAAATTCAGGAACAAGACTAGGCTGTCCACTCTCCCCATATTTGTTCAATACAGTACTTGAAGTTCTAGCCAGAACAATAAGAGAACAAAAGGAAATCAAGGGGATACAACTTGGAAAGGAAGAATTAATACTCACTGTTTGCAGATGATATGATAGTGACATAAGTGACCCCAAAAATTCAACCAAGGAACTCTTGTAGCCGATAAGCTCCTTCAGTAATGTGACAGGATACAAGATTAACTAAAAAAAATCAATAGCCCTCCTATAGACAAATGATAAATGAGCTGAGAAAGAAATCAGAGAAATATCACCTTTTACAATAGCCACAAATGATATAAAATACCTTGGGGTAACTCTAACTAAGCAAGTAGAGGACTTGTATGACAAGAACTTTAAGTCTCTGAAGAAAGAAATTGAAGACGATATCAGAAAATGGAAAGATCTCCCATGCTCATGGATAGGTAGGATTATCATAGTAAAAATGGCAATCATACCAAAAGACACCAATTCAATGCATTCACCATCAAAATCCCAACACAGATCTTCACAGATCTGGAAAGAACAATACTCAACTTCATATGGAAAAACAAAATGAACAAACAAACAAAAAAGAAACAGGATAGCTAAAAGAATCCTGTACAATAAAGCAACCTCTGGAGGCATCACAATCCCTGGCTTCAATCTCTACTATAGAGCTACAGTAACAAAAACAGCTTGGTATTGGCATAAAAACTAAAATGTGGACCAATGGAATCGAATTGAAGACCCAGACAGTAATCCACATACATATGAACACCTAATTTGTGACAAAGTAGCCAAAACTGTACAATGGAAAAAATAAACCATCTTCAACAAATGGATGTCAACATGTAGGAGATTGCAAATAGATCCATATCTGTCACCATGCACAAAACTTAAGTCCAAGTGGATCAAATATCAGGTGGATCTCCAGGACAATAAATGAGGGAGAGGAGGCATTCTATGAGCAAGAGATATAGAGACCATGTGGAAAAAGTACAGTGACAACTATCCAAACTACTGGAAACACATGAACTGTGGACCAATAGCTGAGGAGCCTCCATGGTACTTGATGAGGCCCTCTGGATAACTGAGACAGTTGTTCAGCTTAAACTGTTTAGAGGTCTCCCATCAGTAGGAATGGGACCCATCCCTAGCAGGAACTGGCATTTTGGAGCCTAGTGCCTGTGATGGGACACTTTGCACAGCCTTAGCGCAGGGAGGAAGGGCTTGAACCCACCTCAACTGAGTGTACTAGGATCTGCTGACTTCCCATGGGAGAGCTTGCCTTGGAGGAGATGGGAATAGGAGGTGGATTGGGGGATGGGGATGGGGATGGAAGGATGGAGGACAGAGAAATTTGTGGTTGATACATAAAATTAATAGAAAATCTGTGGTGATATTGTGTTCCCCAATGTATCATGCATCCTAATAAATTTATCTAGGGTCAGAGAACAGAACAGCCACTAGACAGACATAGAGGCCAGAAAATGGTGGCACTCACACCTTTAATTCTAGCATTCTGGAGGCAGAGCTTCATTGTGAGTACAAAGCTACATTGGAAACAACCAGACATGGTGACTCCAGCCTTTAATCTCAGGAAATGATAGCAGGAATCAGAAAGTTATATAAGGCATGAGAACCAGGAACTAGAGCTGGTTAAGCTTTTAGGCATTTAGCAGCAGTTCAGCTGAGATCCATTTGGATGAGGACTCAGAAGCTTCCAGTCTGAGGAAACAGGATCAGCTGAGGAATTGGCAAGGTGAGGAAGCTGTGGCTTGTTCTGTTTCTCTAATCTTAAACCTTTAACCCAATACCTGGCTGCAGGTTTTATTTTATTAATAAGACATTTTAAGATTCATGCTACAAAAATCTCTTAATTAAAAAGAAACAAAAAAACCCAATATTTTCCAAATTTTTTTTGAGAATTACATATGATGTAATTTTAGCACATTCTTTTCTGTATCCATATCCTGATTCCTTCCATAACTACCCTTCCTTCCCTACTTCCCAACTATCCTCTTCCAACACCATCAATTGATTATCTATTTCACCTTTGCTTCAGTTGATATTTTCTATAGTTTCATTACCTATTTTATTTGTCTCCATCATGATTTTTATTCTTTTCTTCCATTTTGCTTTGGCTTACTTTTCTTAATTTACTTAAATGACAGAGCAGATTACTTGAAAAATTTCTTTCATTGTGGATAATTACAGAAAACTGATTACCTCTAATATAGCTTCCCATCCGTTCTAGTAGTTCCCATACACTCTGTTTTACTTTTTGTTTTGTGCAATTATTTACTGATTTCCATTATAAATACCCATGAATGCCATTCTGTACCATTTCTACTTAATTTTGAATGCGGAAAGAAAATATGGTTTGTTACTTTAAATATTGTTAAATTAATTAAGACTTGTTTTCTGGTATAGAATATGGTTATCATAAAGGATGCTCCATGTATGTTTTCAAAATAAAGTATTGGCCCAATGCTAGAAATATCTCTTTAGCCAGGTTTCAAGTTTCATGAGCTCAAATTACCATAGAAGGTGGATCAACTTCTCTTTTTCTTCATTGTCTTCTACCTCATCCATTATTAAAACTGGAACATGAAAATATTTAATACCATTATTGATTAGCACTTTTCCTTTCACTTGTCAATTTTATTTTATGTATTTGTTGACTGGGTATGAAAATAGTATTTATTGTTTTAGGTCTTATACATGGATTGACTCCTTAATCTCATGCTCTTCAACCCATCCTTTATAACTATATTAGCTATAGTTTTATATAGTACTTGGAACATTATTGAAACTTCTTTGACCTCTTTTTCCAAAGCATCCTTATCATTTTCTGCAACAATTTTTTTTGTCTGGAGTTTCTTTGGGTTTATATCATTTGCTTATATTTTGCTTGTTTTTATTTTTATCCCCCACATTCCATATGGGCCTCTATTTGCACATGCTCTCAAAGTCAACTTTTTCTTTTGTATTTTACTTTGGCTCCCTAGGTGTCATATTTAGCTTCTATAAGTTGCTTAGGGTTTAACATCTGTATTTTGTTTGCCTTGGTCAGTTGGATATTTATGTATTTTACATATTATCATTGGAAATGTGTATGCCTTCCTTGGGTACTCTCAAACTTGAAGGAGTTTACATACTTGTTTTGAGCGCATATCATTGTGGCATTATATTTCAGTAATTCTCTCTCTGTCTGGTCTTCCCTAAGTCTTTGTAGACTGTAGTGCACACAGTCTTCTAGGATGCTAGGATTTGTGTAAGGACATATTCGAACCACTTCTAGCATATGCATTTTGCCTCAGAATATTTCATTGGTCATCTTGTGTTTGGAAAACAGTTACATTGAAGCCCACGTTGTTTTTGAAGATTCTATTTCACTTTAGTAGGTTCATAGATAGTCAAGTACCATCATCTAGAACATGCTATGCCATTCTGTGATGACACCAAGAAGATTCACCTTATAAAAGCATACAAATGCCCTGTTTTTGAAAACTCCTTTCCTTCTTTCATGTTTCACTCCTTTAAACATGGTGCTTTTCTGCTATTTTGCTTGTATATCATGGAGTAGTGATGTCTTCTAATGGATTCTATAGCTTTTATTAATACCTTTAAGTTAGAACTTTTCTAGTCTTTTTTTTTTTAATCTAAAATTATCTCCATCACTTAGAGTTGATGAGTTTATTGTTGGGGGTGCAGTTTACCCAGGGCACATGTTAATACCGTAAGTTGGCTATAAAAACTTGATATGTTTTTTTTTTTTTTTCTTGAATGAAAACAGTTCCATTTCCTTGAATGGAAACACCTATGCAAGGAATTTGTCTGCTTCTCCACCAGGGTCATTTCAAAAAGAGTGAGCTAGATAGCGTGTGGGTTGGTAGAACATAACATTGTTTGCCAACTTGTCCTGAGATAAAGTATGTATTGCATTCATAGGGGCTGAATAAAGAGTGGTGATGAAGAAAAGTAGGCTATATCTCCAGTGTAAACCTCTAAATTCAGAGTTGGACCTTGGAGAAAGAAGAAATCCTACCCTATCAGCTCAGAGCTACAGAATGTGGCTGAAAACACAAAACAAAGCAGGTGATTTTATACTTCTTACTAAGATGTAATACATTTTGTTGAGTGAATTTCCATTTGGATAATTGTAACTTAAATCAACATTTAAAAACATTGAGCTATTTCAATTGTTGTTGCTTTGAGATGTAGAATGGCTGTCAAATCCTTACTCATAAGTCTTTAAATAATTATAAAAATAATAACAACAATAACAAAATGACAAATAAAACCAATAACAAGAGTATGAGCCAGGGCTTGGTGAAATACACATTTAATGAAAGCACCAGGAGTCACAGGCAGGAGGATCTCTGAGTTCAAGGCTAAGCTTGTCTACATAATGAGTTCTAGGACAGCCAAGTCTACATAGAGAAACAAAATAAACAACAAGTTATGTTGACAAAGTGATATAAAATTTGAGCATTCCTCATTATTACTACTAATCCCCTCTAATGAACAATTGGAATGTAATATATATATATATATATATATATATATATATATGTGTGTGTGTGTGTGTGTGTATGTATATGTATATGTATATATATAAAGTATTAATATTTTGTTTAGATAAGACACATTGGAGGAAAAGAAGAGAAATGAGTGTTAGAGAAATGAGTGTTGTATCCTGTAGCGCAAATCTTAACAGGTCTTATTAATGAAAACAATCCTGGAGCCAGGTATTGGGGTGAACACTGAAAGATCAGGGAAACAGAACCAGCCATGGATAAATAACCTCACCTCGGCAATTCCTCAGCTGATCTCATTTCCTCAAACTGGAAGCCTCTGTGTCCTCATCCAAATGGATCTTAGCTGAACTGCAACTAAAAGTCTAAAAGCTTAACCAGGCTTCTAGTTCCTGGTCCTCACACCTTATATACCCTTGTGCTTCCTGCCATCACTTCCTGGGATTAAAGGCATTTGTCACCATGCCTGGCTGTTTCCAGTGTGATTTTGAACTCGCAGAGATCCGGATGGATCTCTGCCTCTGGAATGCTAGAATTAAAGGTGTGAGTGCCACCATTTTCTGGCCTCTGTGTCTATCTAGCAGCTTTTCTGTTCTCTGACCCCAGATAAGTAATTAAGGTGCACAACATATTGGGGGACACAATATCACCACGGTATCCTATAAGTATTTTTGCTTACCATATAAAAATATTAATACATAAAGAAAATGTTCTTCAAGAACTAACTTCATGATAAAGCAATTGATAGAGGAGTCATTTAAATAGTGTTTCTAATTGTCTGACTTTGGAAAGGTTAGTGATTATCACTAACTTACATTTCCACAAAACCAAGAATAAGATGTAAAGTTTATAAAAGCCCCATGGTTTGCTAAAATTGTGTTCTATTTGTACTTCAGATAGGCATCAATTATGGTTGGGGCTGGTCATAATTGATTTCCCAATGTTAGAACCTGGATTGATTGTGAGCCTGCTGTAACTACCAATTTCTACCCCTGTGCTTGAGAGAGATTGAGACTAGACCATATTTAGAGACTTGTAGTATAGCTCACTGAAAATGGCTTACCATCTTTTAGAGAAAACAGGACCTAGGGTATTAAATATCCTTCACTTAATATGTGAGCTGGTTCCATAGTTTAAACCTTCAGGAAAGTCAAATATAATTTAGAAATAGAATGTATAAAAAAAATCTTGACTAATGAACATTAAAATACTGTTATAAAACCCTTATCTCATGGCAACCGACTCCCAGTTCCACTACACACACGACTTTTTCAATACATTCAAGGCTACTTTTAACCACTTGGAACCTAGGAGGAGAAGGGGTGGCCATTAAGACTGAAGCCAAAAGCAACATGAAACTAATAAGGGACCTCAATTTGTCAAGTGAGTGTAACTGTTTGCCAAACACTGTTTTAAATGATTTTAATAGTCCGGTGTGCATTGTAGACCAGCTCCTGAGTTATTTTAACCTACATACTGGCAATATATGTGGATCTCTGCATACTAATTTATAAAACCACTCAAAAGAGCAAATGCATGTATGCACCTTTGTATTCTTTATGAACAAGTTACAGAGTTCTCTTATTGATATGATTTGGTAACTATATCAAACTAAGCTCACGTCTATCATATTAGTCCACCTATCAGGTTACCCTAAAAATGTTCTCTTTATAACACTCAATAAACATTCTCATATGTGTACCATAAACCTTCATTATATGCCTTGCTGAAAAAGAGCAGAGGAACTCTGTGTAAGGTCTCTCAGTCCCAAACCATTTGCTCACAGCTCAGTCAGAGGATGAATAAAGACTTTGAGGATGGGGATTAATGGGTTCAACAACACTCTTTGCTCAGGAGGCCCATAGCGATCCTTGCAAGCTTGAGGTACAGGGTGAGAGAGCAGAAAAGACAAGGGGGCAGCCACATTCCAGCAAGTAATGAGTGAGCTGTGTATGCTTCCTTACTCACCAGGATAGGGACTTGTTATAATGTGCCAGTTGCTTTATTGGGTGCTGATCTTCCGTGGCTTAAAGACACATTTTTTTAGAGGGAGCTTTGCTTTGATTCATCCTACACTTACTGAGACAAGGTAAGAATTACTATTATTGGCTCAGGGAATTAGCTCAGTGGTAGAGTGCTTGCCTAGCAAGCACAAGGCCCTGGGTTCAATCCTCAGCTCAATAAAAAAAAAAGGAAATACCATTATTTAGCTTAGGTATGAGAGCTCTACTCAGTGCAGAAAAAGAATGGTGCCTACAGAGACTAAAATACTGAGAAGTAAGATCTTCCAATCCAGAGATAAGATGAGAGCAGAGAATAGCAAAGTTTTGTCTTGAATGGTAAGAGGTGGGATATGGTTAGTTCATAACCAAACTATCATCAGTTAAGAGCACTGTCTACCTCTATTTAAAAACTGTACTTTCTTTTTGACTAGTTGATTTGGCTGTTAATTAACAGTGGTCTGGCATACAATTCATTTACTGGGAGTTAGATATGAATTTGATACTTAAAAATATCTAAACATTATTTGGGAGCTATTGTAACCAAAACCATCCCTGCAGAACACCAAAAGTTTGATATTTTATCAAAATTAAGTGAAAGAAGGCTTTTGTTTTCTCTTCTACTAAAAAGTGATATAAGCAGAAAATATTTAATTGACATATTATTAATTGCATTGCAAATGAGTGATGGCAAACAGATGTCTTCTAATGTATCTATGTGATATATATGGTATCTTGTTTGTCTTCTTTAGATAAATATGATTTATCATAATATATATTACATGATATTTTAAAAATTACAATCTAATTATAAATGTTCATAAATTAAATTATTATGACATACAATCATACTTATACTGTGTGACATATGTACATAGATGCATAAATATGAATAATTTTGTATATGTATATGAACATATGCATGTATTAATAGGATTTTTGAAACATACATGTTAAGATATATATCATTATGTACAAAATAAAGGCAGTGAAAAATGCACAGAAAGACTAAGAGATGAAAACACGTGCAGAGATACTAAAAATCAGTTGATTTATGGAGGCAAATAGTGACATTTGGAAATGTCAAACTAACATAAGCCATGGAGCAATGAGCAGGATACCATGAAGGAAACATCATTAATAAATTCAGAAAAAAAAATCATTTAAAAACAAATGGCAAAAAATAAAATGAACCTGCAGAAAAAGAAGGAGAAAAGTAGAAATGCTTCAAGCAAAGAATGAGAGAGATAAGCAAATCGTGTGAGTGAGTTTCCTGACCTCCTAGTAGCATATAATGCCCCTGAAAGCTTCCTCATGTCTATAAACCATTCAATGAAGTAGATGCAATCAAATTTTATTTCATTCCCCATGTTGGAGTGAAGAAGCGTTGTAATTGTTAAATGTTTCAGATGTTTTTATTCTGCAGTTTCTTCAAAGGCAGAAATTAATTGATTTTTACAATCCTTTTGTGTGTGTCTTTAGTGTAAATTCTAAAGTACAAAAGAGTTTTTCATTGGTAATATCTTAAAGTAATTATATTTACAAAGAAAATCACAACGCTGTGAAAAATTGTTTGAGTGATATTCTAGAATGAAGCATGCATTTTATAGCATCTGGAGTAGCCGTGCACATTCTCAAAGGTGTTGGAAACAGTGAATATCATAGAAATAAGGAAAAAGCTTAAGGCTACAGTGCATATATGAAAATAAGAGCTGGAACAGTGAAGATTAAATCATGGTATTTAGAACAACAGTGCTGGAGAAAGATGTCCACCCCAGGTGTGCATAGGAAGTCTCAAGTTATATACTATAATCAACAACTCATTAGAATATATTCTGCATAACATTAATTTCATCTGCAATTAAAACACAACATTTCTCAATGAAGTTGTGTCCAGAAATGCTTGATATGCTTTATGGAATTATAGTGAATACAAGAATGTCCTTTTAAAATATTTATAAGCGGTTATCAATGTATTTAAGGAATAAAATTAATAGACGGGGAACCCATGGCTGATATGTAAAATTGAAACACAAATATAATATAAAAATATTTTGAAATGGGGAGGAGACCATTTTTACTTTATATGTATTATTGATTACAATGGCCATAAATTCAGAGAAATGAAGTATGTCATTCATCACATAATGGATAAGCTCCTTTGTTTGGAACAAATTCACCAGCATCTGTTTCTGCTTGAGCAAATGGTCTGAGTCCACAAAATGTTTGATAGTTTAAACTTGTGTACACATTTGAGCCAACCAAATTAAAACAAAAATCTGCATGCCATCGTTATGATAAAGTATTATTGTTTAATACTCAAGCTTATTAGTTGCCTCAGTCTAGTTACTATATATACAATAAAAGTGAAGAGGCATTATGAACTGCACAAATTAACTTTCTCTAAGGTTTATTTAGTTGCATCAGCAAACTTTAAAAAAAATGTCCTCAATATTTCTAGTTTTGTATATTTTTTCCTGTAGATTATACTTGGGGAACACAGTGGAAACAACACAGAAAAGTCAACAGAGATTTAATTGATCCAAAATTACTGCACAAGATGTACTTCATGGCTGATCACTTCTTAAAAACAGTCAGAACAATATTACTTCAGAAAAAGAAGGAACATTACTAAGCAAATTCGTTTGGTCTCCTTTAGCTTGACATAGACCTGATGATTGGCTCTCACATTTTCTGAACATGCTTGTCTGTATTTTATAGCTGTTGAGCCCTAAAATGGACTTCTAAAATTAAATTTCAATTCCATAAAGTTTTGAAAGGAGAGAGTCCTTTTATATAAGTTCACCAATGCTTACTAATTTCATTGTGCTCCAATTACATAGTTTCAACACTGGTTTTAATTCTTCCTTTCAAATAAAGTTTTTTTCAATTTTATCATGGTGGTGGAGTAAAAAAAAATTAAATTTGGTAAAGATGGGAAGGAAGGATAAAGTACAAAATACCATGTGTCTCTCAAATATTGTTTGGATATATTAAAATATTATTTATCATAGCACTATGCATTTACTACTTAGTAATATATTTTGTAAATATTTAAGTAGATGTATATATGTATTAATGTGAATCAAGGGAATTGATGTTTGATTAAAAAATTAAGCATTTTTTTTCTATAAGATGATTAGTTTCTATGCTTAGCTATCACTTCCATTAAGAAAAAACAAAAAACAAAAACATGTGCACACCCATTTTATTTTCTCTCAAAATACTTCATTGTAAATGGCCTAGCCACCAGAAGGATTCACTCAAGTCCTATTAGTGGAAAAAAAAAAAAAAAGAGAGAGAGACTGATTTCCAAGACCACATTAGTTTTATGCTGACAGGGCACCTTTGGATAAGACATCTCTGCTGGTCTGCCTGGTCTGCCTGTGGAAGTGTTAATAAGGTATTTCTACAGTTGCTATGTGCCACTGTTAAGTTTTTTCTTTGTTTTCTCTTTTCTTTTCTGTTTTCCGTGCCCTGATTCACAATACCAGCAAAGACACAGAACAATTAGCCAAAATTTACATAGTAAAACCATATGTTTGAAGATTGGTGACAGACTGTGCAGATTAAAAATTCTTTAGAGTTATTAAACAATGCTGCAAACTTTCAGAGTAATTTCAGGCTTTTCAGTCACACCTGCCAATTAGATCCCCAGGTAAGGAAAGTGACAGGCTGTCTCAGCCAGAGTAAGACATGTCACATTTTACACTTTGAATATGCTGAATAGTATCTTTTGAAGGAAAAGTTTTTGAGATGCTTTTCCTTGACAATAAAGGATTTGCAGAGCAAGTAGATCTCTATTTTAAAACAAGAAATGTTTGTAGCACCTATTTCCCCCATTAGTCCCCTCTGTCTCATTCCTCCTTTCCTTTCTTTAATTTGTTCTCCTTCCCTTTCCTACTTCTCTGTTTCTTTTCTTTCTTTGATGCTGAAGATCTAGCTCATTAGAATGTTTGGCAAGTTCCCTGCCATTGAGCTATGTCTATAGCAATATTTATTTTTCTTATTTTGTCATTTATGTTAGATTTTTGTTTCAACTTGAAACTGTAGTCAGCATACAGCATACATAAAAAGTTTCATAATGTTGACAAACTTAATGAGCACATGGATCAATAAAATGAAACTACAGGAAAATTTGATTGCTCTTCTCCATCTCAAATTAGGAGTTCACCTTCATTAGGTTCAATGTGTCATACAATCTGGGAAGATACAGAGTGGAAAACACCTACCACCAAAGAAGCAACCAAAGAAACCAATTCATATATTCTCAGAATCATTAAGTCTCAAGGACTCTTCATTGTAATTTTTAGATGAATGCTTTTGGTAAGAGATTTTTCTACTGTTTATTGATTAGGTAAACTGCAGTGTGGTTATAGTTGTTAAGCTTAACTCTCCTACTTATTATCTGACTTAACACATAGCACACATGAAAAACATTCAGGAAACTAACTAAACTAGTTTTAATTTCATGTAATATGCCGTTAAGCATGCTTAATATCAACATATCACTCTCTCTTCCCTTTATCATTCTTCAGTCAACTTGCCAATATTTGAAACTCAAGGACAACAATAAATCCCCAAATGATGTCCAAAAAAATGAAAACACATGGCTCAATGAAATGATGAAGACAAGTAAAAATTTAAAATAAGAATTTAATAAAGAGCTAGAAATAGAAAGAACACTAAAAATGAAATTAATGTCTCAAAAACCAAATAGAAAACTAAATGGGAATCCTTTAAATTATATGAACCAAGTATAATAAAGGTTAACAGGCCTACAAGGTTATGGGGGCCTCTGCAAACTCTACCACCAGCAGAGTGTCAGTCCAGGGGTGGCAACAGGGAAGTTTGGTTCAACACAATTCAGAATCTGACACCACGTAGTTTATTTTAGGCGTATTTAAGTACAGCAGAATTTGGAAGGGAATGTGTCCTAATGATAATTAACTCAAACTTATTGCACAGCTAAGGTTAAGACATGAATAGATCAAAACTATTTTAAAGCACAATTGCTACCTTCCATAAAGATAGGTTCTATAAATTGATTGAGGTAAATAAGCTCAAGATATGGTCTGCAGGAGCTAGTGTGGTCCAGCCATACAGACAGTGTCAAGCTCACCAGGGTTTTTTGTTTTTTGTTTTTTGTTTTTTAACCATATCTATGCCAAACCTTCTTTTGGGAGAAAAATAGATTATGCATTTCTCCCTTGGAAGAGACCACTTTGTGTGCTTAATATTCCTGGTTCCCTCATGTATCTCAGGGAACACAAGTATCTACACTCTCCTCCACAAGATAATGTAAAAAAAAAAAAAAAAAGATGAAACAAGCAAAAAATATGAAAGAAATTAAAAACATAGGAAAGGAACATGTGAGAAATGGCCAACCTACCCTGAAGACCAAATCTTCATATTATCAGCACATATGAGTGAAAAGAATCCTAGATCAATGGCATAGAGCAGACCCCAAATTAAGGAAAGACAAGCCCATGCAGATATAAGAACAGAGAACATCAAATAGACATAACCAGTGAAGAAATAAGCTGGAGCATATCAGCTCAAACACTAGTTATGCAGAATAAAGAAAGAGTATTGGAAGCTGCAAGAGGAAAACCACAAAGCACATATCAATCAAAACCCATTAGGATAATCACTGTTTTCTAAATGGAACCTCTGAGATCCAGATGAGCTAGGAGGAGTGAGTTCAACTTCTAGAAGATTGTGACTGCCAACCCAGACTATTTTACCAGCAAAACTATCTGCCATAGTAGAAGGAAAAGTATCAATGATACAAACATGCTAAAAAAATGTTCAGTAGATCAATGCTAAAGAAAAACTGGAACCAAGGCTGTTAATTGAAGATAGGAATAAACTTTGCCAAGATAATGTAGAAATAAAACAAAGAAAGACATACTTATTGAAATAAAAGGCACAACTAAGAACACAAACAGCAAAAAAAGAAAGAAAAACAGAAGAAATTAACAATGATAACTGCAGAAAAAATGAGTAAATGACTGCAATCAACTCACAGCTTTCAAAAAATAATTTTAAATATTAATGACCTCGAATCTCGAGTCAAATGACACAGGCTAGCTAAACAGATTAAGAAAAAAAAATTGCACCATTGTGTAGTCTATAAGAAACTCATCTTGACTTTAAAAATAGTCACCACATAGCACTCCAGCTTGAGAAGCAGGTAAGCTAATTGCAGATCTTATATTTTATTTCTATCCACTCCTCCAAATCCAATTCTGTCTCTTATCCAGCTCCGTAGGAGACCAACTGGTTCCACCTCCCTCCCTCTCCACCCTTATCTCCAGGGGATCACACAGATCTTCACTTCAAACTTCTCTCCCCCAACTCATTGCTTTCTCCCAGTGCAGGGTTTCCCTGGGAACCCATGAACCACCATTCAGCTAACTGCATTTTTTACCTTCCCCCAAATCCAATAGTCTTTTCATAGCACCCCCAGCTCTATAGCAGACACCATTTGCTGCATCCTCTTCTTCCTCCATGTTCCTATCTCCAGGAAAACACACAGATCTTCTACTTCAGCCTTTCTTCCCCCCAACTCACTGCATTAGTCTAGTCACCAAATTGATCAGGCATTTACTAGGAACACACAGACCACTCCAGATGGTGAGGAAAGAAAATAGTCTAACTACATATCTTCACTGCTCCCTCCTTTCCTCCAACCTTCCTCCTAACTCATAGTGTTATCCTTACCACTACCTTCAGTAGGCTTATTCTAGGAACCATCCAGTGAAGTCTGACAGAGAAGCAAATAGGCCAATGAAGCAGCAGGTAGTTGAGCTTCGGATCTTCACTGTCTCTCCTTTCCTTCATATCCAATAGCTCAGTCTTATGCCCAGCTCTGTAGAAGACTGTCTGCTGTGGTTTCTCTTCACTCTCTTATGCCATTACCAGGCAATCAATTAAACAGATAATCATAAAATACCCTGCCTTCCCCCACCTGTGGACTCCATCTGTCCCCCCCTTCCAAACCTGTGAGTTGCACACTCTAAAAAAGACAGCATCTTCAACAAATGACCCTGCTCTAACTGGATGGCTGCATGTAGAAGAATCTAAACAGACCCATACTTACTACCCTTCACAAAACATCAATTCAGAAAAAAAAAATCAGTTATCAAGCAAATAAACAAAAACAGATACTCTGAACCTGAGAGCAGAGAAAATGGGAAATAGTTTTGAACTCATGGTACAGAAAAGACTCTGAACAGAACACTGATAACACAGTGACACATAAAACTTAAAAGCTTCTCTTCAGCAAAATATAAATCGTTAGGAGAAAATGGCCGCCTGCATAATGAGAAATTTTTTTTTTTGCCAACTACACATATAATAGAAGACTAATACCAAGAATACATAAAAGAACTCGAAAAAGGAGATGTCAAACAAAAATATAAACAATTAAAATTAAGGTACAGATATAAACAGTAAATTTTCCAAAGAGAAAACTCAAATGGCTGAGAAACACTTAAATGTTTATCACTGTTAGTCATTATAAAAATGCAAATCAAAGCTACATTTGGATTCCATCGTATACCCATCAAAATGACTGAGATCAGAAAAACAAGTGACACCTCATGCTGGTAAGGATATGGAGCAAGGGGGACAGGACACTCATCCATTGCTGGTGGAAATGCAAACTTGTACAATCACTACAAAAATCAGGGTGGCACTTCCTCAGGAAGTTGGAAAATGATCTACCTTAAGATCCAACTATACCACTCTTTGGTATCTACACAAAGGATGCTGTATCCTATCATAGTGACTCATGTTCAACTATGTTCATTGTTGTTATATTCATAATACCCTGAAATTGTGAAACAATCTTTATGTCCTTCAATAGAAAATGGGTAAAAAAGATATGCTATTTTTCTAAAAGGGCATATTACTCACCATTTAGAAAGAATAAAATCATGAAATTTATAGGTAAATAGATGAAACAAACCCACCAGTAAACAAAAAACAAAACAAACAAACCAAATATTATGATCGAGGTAACCCAGACCCAGAAAGACAAATTTGACCAGTTCCTTGTTTTGCCATATTCAGAGAATCTTACTCTTGCAGCAGATCAGAACAAGTACTTGGACCCACAGCCAGACTTTATGCAGAGAGTGAGAGACCTTGGAACATTCTGCTCTATGTGAGCTGTTCTCGTCAAGACCTTCACCTCAGGGCACAGGGTACACAGTGGCAGAGGAGGCTGAAACAATAGAGATGAAGCCAGAGGGGATTATTCACACTAAGAAACATGGTCTTCTAAATCACTATGATGGGTTCATATATAAACTCACAGACCTAGACAGCATGTACAGGGAATGCACAGGGCAGAATCATTTGTGTCTTATAGCTGAAATGTGAAGGAAACACATTCCCCTATTTCTAACTCAGAAGCAATCTTTAATTTATAAACAATTGCAAATGAAAATTTAGTTTCTTTCAAAAGAGTTCCACTGGGAAAACAAACTACTCTTAAGGATATGCTTCATATCCAGCAGGAGATGATCAACAGAAAATGAATTCTCTCTCTCTTCTCTCTGTCTCTGTCTCTGTCTCTCTGTCTCTGTCTCTGTCTCTGTCTCTCTCTCTCTCTCTCTCTCTCTCTCTCTCTCTGTGTGTGTGTGTGTGTGTGTGTGTGTGTGTGTGTGTGTGTTATTCTCTCTTTTTACTCCATAAAACTTTTGTGTATGTATTTCAACTTCTAGTTCAGTGATTTTTGTGAGATTTCTAAGTGTACGAACAATAGGGTTTCAGTTTCTTGTGACTTCTCTTGGGCTCTTTCTTTCTGTTTGCTTGTCCAATTCCAAGATGTGTTACTTTTTGGTTTATCTTATTATATATTATTTCGTTATATTTTATATTATCTCATAAAAGCATGCTAGTTTTCTAATGAAAAACAGAAAGGAGGTGGATCTGGATGGGAGGGGAAGAAGGAGGTGCTGGTAGGAATAGAGGGAGGGGAAACTGTAATCAGGATATACTATGTTAGAAAAAAAATCTATTTTAAATAAAAGGGAGAAAAATAACAATAATGATAAATATAAAACTAAGCATTATACTAAAGTAAAAGTGTGGGTAAAATGATTCTAAACAAATGGGACAAGAAGCAAGAAGAAAATGCCATTTCAGTATCTGAGAAAAGAGAATTCAAACTAACATTAACCAGAAGATATAACAATGGGAAATTCATTCTAATCAAGTAAAACAATTAATAAAACAATAACTGCATTAAAAGCATACTACTGGAAATAAAGGCACAGCTTAACAGCAACCTAATAATAATGGCTTATATCAACAACCATTCTCTCTAGCACACAGTTCACCTGGGCAAAAAATAAGTAAAGAAGCTTCAGAAATAAATGAAAGCAGATATCAAATGCACCTAACAGATTGCTATAGAATATTCCACTCAAATAAAAGAGACTATATCTTCTACTCTGTAGCCAGTGTAAGCTTCTCTATAATAGGACACACACTATGACACACACACACACACACACACACACACACACACACACACACAAAACCCTTAACAAGTTAAGAAAAAGTTAAATAATTCCATGTATTCCATCTAACAATTATGTAATAGAAGTGAAAATACACAGTCAATAAATATCTAAAAGTATATAAACTCATGGAGACTGATCAACTTATTATTAAACAATGAATTGCTAAAAGAAGAATAAAGAAAGAAAACAAAACATTTCTGAACCAAATGAAAACAAAAACGCACTGCAATAAAACATGTGGGACATATTAAAAGCGGCAGTAAGAAGGAAATATACAGTCCTAAGTTCATATATTATAAAAACCAGGAAAAGCATAATCAAATAATTTGCTGATATAATTCAAGAATTTGGAAAAGTAAGAGCAAACCAAACCTAAATCCAGTAAAAATAAGGAAATAAAAACAATCCAAGCAGAAATTAATGAAATGGAAATAGAGAAAACAGTACCAAAAAAAATCAATAAATCTAAAAGCCATTTTTTTGAATATATAAACAAGATCAAAGGATTGTTGGTCCAACAAACCAAAAGAAAGAAATGGCCAATGTAACAGAGTGAGAAATTAAGGCAAAATATTACAATATAAACAGCAAAGAAATTGAATATATATAAATTTTTATTATTAAGAAATTTTCTATTCATTTTACATACCAATCAAAGATCCCCTCCCCTCCTTCCTCTCACTCCCCAGCCTTACCCCCCATGCCAACCCCCTATTGCCACCTCCTCCAGGGCAAGGCCTCCAATGGGCAATCAGCAGAACCTGATACACTCAGTTGAGGCATGTCCAATCACCTTCCCCTGCGCCAAGGCTGTGTAAAGTGTCCCACTCTTCACAGTGGGCTTCAAAAATCCCACTCATTCCCTAGGGGTGGTCCTTTTCCCAATGCCAGGGCATACCTTAAGCAGATCAAGCTACATAACTTTCTTGCCTATGCAGAGGGCCTAGTCCAGTCCCACTGAGGCTCCACAGCTATTGGTCCACAGTTCATGAGTTCCCACTAGTTTGGTTTGGTTCTTTCTGTATGTTTCCCTATCATACTCTTGATGCCCTTTGCTCATAGAATTTCTCTTCTGTCTCTTCGACTGGACTTCTGGGCCTCGGCCTATTGGCTGTGGATCTCTGCATCTGCTTCCATCAGTTACTGGATGAAGGCTCTTTGATGACAGTTAGGGTATTCACTAATCTGATTGCCCAGGTAGGCTAGTTCAAGCACCCTCTCCACTATTGCTAGTAGTCCAAGATGGGGTCATCCTTGTGGATGCCTGGGAACTTCCCTAATACCCAGTTTCTCCCTATGCCCATGATGTCTCCCTCTATAATGGTATTTCACTCATTGATCTTCCATTCCCTCCCTGTTCCAGCTCAACCGTCCCATTCCCTTATGTTCTCATCCCCCATCCCCTACCTTCAATTGTCTCCCTCACCCCCAGACTATTCATGGAGATCTCATCCATTTTCCCTTCCCAGGGCAATCCATACATCCCTCTTGGGGGTCTCCTTGTTAGCTAGCCTCTCTGGGGTTGTGGGTTGTAGTCTGACTATCCCTTGCTTTACATCTAGTATCCACTTATGAGTGAGTACATATCATGTTTGTCCTTCTGAGTCTGGTTTACCTAACTGGGATGGTATTTTCTAGTTCCATCCATTTGTCTGAAAATTTCATGATGTCATTGTTTTTACTGATGAGTAGTAGTCCATTGTGTTTATGTGCCACATATAGGTAGTTTCCAGGTTCTGGTTATTATAAACAATGCTGCTATGAACATAGTTGAGCATGTGTCCTTGTGGTACGATTGAGCATTCCTTGGGTATAGAGTGATATAGCTGGGTCTTGTGGTAGACTGATTTCCAATTTCTGAGAATCTGTCATACTGATTTCCAAAGTGGCTATACAAGTTTAGACTCTCACTAATTGTAAAGGAATGTTCCCCTTGCTCCACATCCTCTCCAAAATAATTTGTCTTCAGTGTTTTTGATCATAGCCAATCTGACAGGTATAAGACGGTATCTCAATGTCATTTTGATTTGCATTTCCCTAATGACTAAGGATGTTGAGCAATTCCTTAAATGTCTTTTAGCCATTTGGGATTCTTCTGTTGAGAATTTTCTATTTAACTCTGTAGAAATTCAATATATTTTAAAATAATACTTTAGAATCAATTCAATTAAGTTATAAAATCCTCTGAAAAAAAGGATATGTGGTGTGTATGTATGTATATGTGGTATTTGCATGGATATATGTTTGTGTGTATCTGTATGTGCAGGTATACATAAACATGTATGCTCGTGTATGTGGATAGCAGAGGTTGAATTTGGGTTTCATATCCATCATACCATCTTATTTTTGTAGACACAGCCTCTTACTAAACCTGGAATTTCTAAAATGGCTGTACTTCGGGCAGTGATGTGCAGTGATCTTCCTGTTTCTAACAATCCCCCACCACACACCACAACAGGGTAATAAATATATGCTTCTGATTCCAGTCTTCACTTGACTGCTCAGATTCCAAATGCAGGTCCTCATGTTTAGCTGAAAACTTTGCTGACTGACTCATCCCCTTCCCTAGCCTAACTTTGTATATTTGCTGAAATCTTTGTGTATTAAGTTTATTCATTAGAACATATCAATAAAAATGAAACAAAATATAAATTATGGAAATACGTGAATGAAAAGTGTCTTCAGTATTTTCCCATCTTTCCAATAAAAATGAAAAAAGACTATATATATTATATTTCTAATATATATATTAGAAAAGGAAGTATAAAATTCTTAAAATGTACACTAACATTAATAAGTTATTTAAAATCAAAGTTCAGAGTGGGCCTGATGGCACACATATAATCCTACTGGGCTATGGTGGGAGGATCATAAGGTCAAAATCATCCTAAACAACACAGTGATTTCAAAACCATCTTGGAAAAAGAAAGCTTTAGATAATTATCCTTTAGATAATGCTTCTTTAGCTAGGACACACAAAAACTTGGGTAAAACCCTCAATGGTGTGAAAAAGAAAGAAATCCACGTTCAGACACAACTTTTAAAGGAATCACCACAAACCAAAATTAGTGCTGTGTAACCATATTACAACCATAGTATTTTTTTTCATGTACAACAAAATGACTAAACATAAAATTGACTTAACAAGGAATGTATAGAATTTATGTGGAGAATAAAAACTAACACAAATGATTTTATAGAGTTGACATGATATTTGTCATGAATGCACAAAATTAATAGTGTGAAAGGTCAGCACTAATTGACTATCTGTAAGTGTCAATGCTTGCTTTCTGGGTCAAGGTTATCAGATATGGCCAATGAGAAATTAAAACCAGGATTGGATGGAGATATCTCTTCCAGACTGAGGCTGATACAAGTCTGTTTCAAGCAATCAGATTTTGGGGGGCAGGGTTTCTCTGTGTTGGTTTGGTGCCTGTCCTGGATCTTGCTCTGTAGACCACGTTGGCCTTGAACTCACAGAGGCCTGCCTCTGCCTCCCAAGTACTGGATTTAAAGGCGTGTGCCACCATGCCTGGCTTGCAATCAGATATTTTATACCTCTATCAGAAACCAAATGCAATGAAGGGTTCCAGGATCAATATTTTGTAGTTGTCAAGATATAATGACATTTGAGAGCTATAAAGGGTTTAAAAGACTAATGTCTAAGACTAATTGCCCAGTCAAGCTTCTGTATGCTTTGCTGGCTGCTCAGAAACACAGAGAAACACAGGCATCCTGAAAGGTTAACTGCCTGAGGGAATGCCTAGGTCTTTCAGAAACTAGAAGGCACACAGTGCCCAGGAACCACAGACTCTAACCTGAAAAAACTTCCATGCATGCCTCTTTAGGCAGCTAGATCAGGTCAACACCATGATTCCTCAAAGTTTTTCAGTACCAATTGGCCAGCCTTGAAAACATACATACAAGTGATCAATACTGAGGGGATTATATTTAGAAATATAGATATCTAAACACTAAGTACATGAATGTCACAACTATTAATAAAAAAAGAGACCATACATTTGAAAAGAAGCAAGGAGTGGTATGTGAAAGGCTTTGTAGAGATGAAAAGGGAAAAATTATATATACATACATACATTCATACACACACACACACACATATATATATATATATATATATATATATATATATATATGTATATAATTTCAAAAATAAAACATGGAAAAAATTGAAAAAAATCAGAAAGTGTAAATTAAGGTAAACAATGGAAATGCAGCATGCCCAAATGATTAACATGAAACAGTAATTACACTAGCTTATATTCATAGAGGCTATTGTAAAATGGGCAATATTCAACTCTGTTAATATCATCTAGTATGGGATTTATGAAGAGCTACTTATTAATCATTAGCCAATCAAATTATAAACTTACTGTATAAGTTAGTAAATATATAACCTACATGCATATTCTTTAATATTTGTAATTTAATTGTACTGATATCAAATAATTGGAGAAGAGTTAGAAGTCCAAAAGGGGAGAGAAAAAAAATCACCTAGAAAAGGGAATAATGGGAAAAGGACATAGCGGGGAGAGGAGCAAAAAACAATAGCATAAAAGGAACAATGTAGAAAGGCTTTGAATTTACACGTTGGTGGGAAGAAATGCCCTTAGCAAATGGGGAGAAAAGTAGGTAATCAGAGCTCCCAGGCCAATCAAGGGGATGTAAGTTTCCAATGTAAGTGGGAATGGTTTTATTCAGAAAATAATATACCTCCTGAAAATTATATGTCCACACCATTTTTCAATGCTTTCTGGGTAAATAGAATGTACTCACGATGTTTCAATCTGCTACAATAGTTTGAAATTTAGATGTATGAAGTGAGAAAAATAAAACAAAAAAATCCTGGAAATTAAATTAAAGAAAGCTTCCCAGAGTAGTGCAGCCTCTGTGGCTTAGTAGGCATAACAGGAGCAAATCAACAGCAAAAGGTGAAGACCAGTGATGACTTGATTGACACAGATGACGGTCTGTGGAGGTTTGATGCAGATCCAGCAGAAGTGCTGGAAACACAATCGCAATTCAACAGGGGCCAGAGACTGTGCTCTCTCAAGCAGATCATGGCTGCAACTGCAGTTGGGGCAGTGTGTATATGGTCACAGGTAAAGGGTTCTTCATTTATCTCCACTTGAATTCTTTCGGGAACCTAAGGATAATCTGTGTAAATGAAACATTTTTTATTTAAACAACAATGTCTTGACCCTTGGGCCAAAGCACCTGAAAACAAAGAGACCTAAATATTAGGATGCATATTACAACCCAAGCACATGGATAGTTTTAGTCTAGAATGAAAACAGAGCAGATGTCTCTTTTCAGAATGATGTTCCTGGAAGGCAGTTCCTCGGTCTTTACAAAGGGCCTCATCCTCCTCCCAGTCATTCTGTAGCCTTGAAATGTGCTCAGTGTTATGAAAAATTCACATATATTAATGCATTTTATTTTCTACTGTCACTTTGATGACCCCAGCCATTGTAATTTATAAATTTCACAAAGGAATTATATGCCTAAAGGCATTAAGTAAGCTAAATTGTAACTTCATCCAAACTGCAGTTTCTTTTACCAATTAAATAATTTTGTTGGACAAACTACATGGAATAATTTATAAGCCAATGAAATTATACGAATACAAAATGTTATCAACATAATTATATAAGTTCTTGGAATATGGTTTCTAATATTTTCTAATCCACTGAGAATTGCCAGATTTTATTTTCAGTTATAAACATTAATATTTTAAATTTTCCAGTATGTTATATAAATGCTATTTTAAGACTTGGCTGATTTAAAAGGCATCCCATCAACATGTCTTTCCTTGGAAGTTGTTCATGAAGACCACCAAACTCCTGAGAAACAAATGCTCCTGAGTTATGTGGTGGTGCTGGGAGGGGTGGGAGACAAGTTCCTCAAGTGTTCTGTTTCATGTTAGCTGGGGAGGGAGATATCTTTGAAACTGGACTTATATTGAGTCACAAGGGAAGAGATGGGACATTTCCTATGCATCATGTTGAACATCAGAAAAAAAGCAAAGCCTCTTTTTCTAAATTATTATGAATGTAACCCCTTAACTGCCTTTGCTTAATCTCACATGTCAAACAATCTTTCAGTTTTTCTTTTTCTTTTATCTAGGAATTTGCATTGTTGAAGTTGGCTGCTTGATAGAGGGAAGGCACAGCCAGAAAGTTCATAAAGCCTGGGTCTACCCTGAGGTCTGCCTTCAGTGTGTTTTAAAGCCAAGTCCTTTTTATTGATCTCAAGCTTCTACTGTGTTGTTTCTGTGTTAACAACAGTTCACGGGATTATAACAAATGGGCCAAGATTTATTACATTTGCAATTAAGAGACAGGGCAGACTACAACTTGACTTACTTAGAAATGACCTTTATAAAATGTATCAGAATATTGTATGTAGAGTTTTTTGATAATATCTCTAACTGTAACAATGTAAAGCTGGTAGGAAGCTAGGTTACACTGGGTATGTTCAGGCTTCAAGTCATTAAAACTATTTAAAGTTAATGCTCACTGTATTCACCCCTTTAAATTCTCTCCCATCAGGTAGACATGGAGCAGTTATCCTAACAACATCTAACCCCTTTGATGGTACAGGCCTGGGCGGGGGCAGCGGGGGCATGCAGTAGTAGCTCATAGAATGTGATGTGGAGATAAGAGTACAAGTAATAGAAAAATGAAATAATTTAGAAATGCAAAAACTCAAGGATATAGCAATATAGTTAGTATCATTTTAAAATAGTGCCAAGACTCTGGATTGTTTAAAGCCAAAAGACAAGCGTCAAGGTTCTTAATACTAGAATTTAGCTCCAGGCCAAAAATGTAATTACATTTTTTTATGGGAAAATGATACAAAGGATATTGGGGGTGGGGAAACAGTCATCTCTTCCACAAGTACTCTCTGTGTGAGAGATGAACAGACACCTGATACAACATTATTTGTGGGTATACCATAGGAATCAGCAAACTAAATAAAAAAAAAAACAAAACTTTGATCCTTATCATCATGGTGGATATCAATCAGCCCTTCAAAGGTCAGACAAAAGGAAGAGAAAGAAAATACCTGTTCCCTCTTTGATAAAACATCCATCTTTTCTGGCCTTATACATTATGCTCCCAGTTTTTATGCCTTTCCTTTTTTCAAACTGTATTCTATCACTAAAGTATTTTCGCTGTCTCCAATTTGCACAAGAAATGTCAATAGTCCACTCACATGTCTGTAATTATTTCAGCCAATTCTTAACAACTTCCATCATAGATTATTTCATAATTATATGTAGGAATACACACATACACATATATACATGTTTATATATGTATCCAATGGGGTATATAGACATGCAAACTGTTGCTTTGAAGAATCTTGACTAATGCAGCTATCACTTCTACTCAGGAACGAAAAATCATCAGACCCCGGAAAGAATAGTATGAATTACATGAATGGAGACAGTGTAACTGTAAATGCACACAAATGGATAGTTTGTTTTCCCTGCCCAGTGAACAATGCAAACACACACACACACACACACACACACACACACACACACACACACACACACACACTTTTGTCTTCCCTTTCTCCACATCCCCTCCAGCATAAGCTATCATTTGTGTATTTGATCCTAGCCATTCTGACAGGTATAAGATAGAATCTCAGAGTCATTTTGATTTGCATTTCCCTGATGGTTAAGGGTGATGAACACTTCTTTAATTGTTTCTCTGCCATTGGAGATTCTTCTGTTGAGATTTCCCTGTTTAGGGCCATACCCCATTTTTAAATTGGAATTTTTTTTTTATTGTCTAGTTTCTTGAGTTCTTTATATCTTTTGGAGATCAGCGGTCTGTCAGATGTGAAAACTGGCCATACCCTGTGATCAGATTGGTGACTACCCTGCTTGTCAGCAGAGTGCCTTCATCTAGTCACTGATGGAGACAGATTCAGAGACCCACAGCCGAACACTGGGCCAAGCCCAGGGTGTCCTGTTGATGAGAAGGATAGGGAATGTTAGGAGCCAGGTGTTAAGGGACCTCTGAGAAACACCCACAGAAAGAGCTAGCTTGGCTCAAGGGAACTCACAGAGTCTGAACAAACAACCAGGGAGCCTTCGTGGCACCCATCTAGGCCCTTTGCATATATGTGACAGTTGTGTAGCTTGGTCTATTTGTGGGACACCTAGCAAAGGGAGCACAGATTGATCCTGGTGCTTTGGCTCACTCTTGGGAACCTCATCTTCATGCTGGATTATCTTGCCCAGCCTGAATACAAGAGGGGAAGCTTCTTGATCTTAGGGCATCTTGATATCCATGATTTGCTGATTCTGCCTTCTGAGCAAATACTGAAAAGGGTGGATGGGGGCAGGGGCAAATGGGAGGTGGGGGAGGCAGCAGAAGGAGAGGAGGGAGAGGAGGCTGTAGTTGGGATGTAAAATAAATAAGTCAACAATTTTTAAAGTTTGCTATAGAAAGAGAGAGGACAGAGGGGGAGAGAGAGAGAGAGAAGAGAGAGAAGAAAAAGAGACTATCAATCAAGTGATGAGACAGAATACAAAACAGGAAAAAAATCTTTACCACCTACAAATTCTATAGATGATTAATATCAGGAATATGCAAGGAATTTAATAAACTAAACATCAAAAACCCAAACAACCCAATCAAATATGGGCTGAGCAACTGAACAAAGAATTTTAAAAAGAAATATGGACTAACAATAGATTTTTGAAAAGTGTTCAACATCCTTGGCCATCAGGGCAATATAAATCAAAACTACTTTGAGATTCCATTTTTCCTCAATTAGAAAGACATCATCAAGAAAACAAATGAGTACAAACGCTGCAAAAGAAGTGGGGAAAGTGAATCTTTGTTCACAGCTAGTGGGAATGTGACTGGGGTAGCTACTATGGAATCAATGTGGAAGCCGCTCAAAACCTTTTTTAAAAGTAGAACTGCCATGGTATCCAACAGTTCTACATCAATGAATGAGTGAATAATAAAACTGTCATGTGTACACACAGTAAATAAATAAATATCATTATAGTTGTGTGTATAAGAAAATACTTTCATGCTCTGCCTTGAACTCAGAGACTTTTGTGTAATAATAGTAAAGCCAATGCCATAAAGCAACTTTTCAGGCTCTTCACTCTGACTCTAATAATTATCATATGTAAGAAAATACCCGGAACCTAATGCAAAATTGCAGCTAAACCTGCCAGAAAGATCAGTATTAGTTCATTCTCTCCTTACTTTTCTCAGTAGAGTATGTGGAACCATGACTTGCTTTTCGGAATCTAATGTTTATATATAAGGGGCTTTCAGAGAAAACACACACACACAATTCTAACATAATTGCTGAAAATTTCAGGACGTGTAATTCATTTACTGGAAAATCACTTGTGCTTGCTATAAAATAAACCACTACTTGTACTGTAAACTACTCAACACCAGGACAAGTAATTCCCTATACAAAATTCTGAAGTTGCAACTGTTTGGTACTCTACAGTTCTGTGAATGCAGTAGGTATCCCTATAATCTGACAGTTATTTTGGAGTTCTAAATACCTGATTCTGTCTCAATTTCCAACTTGAATTTTCGGGATGATCAAATGGCTAAAACTGAATGTTTTGTCACCCCCATAAATAGTCCCTTCAAAATATCTCCATAATTATCTTGCTTTCAGAGGCTGTTGGCTAAATTTAATTTCTAATACCAAAATCATTTCCAAATCAACAAATTGAATACATCAGCACGAATAATTATTCCTTGTAACTATTCTTAATGAATAATGCTGCCTTGGGAAAGCAAATGAGACACAAAGTGATCAGTGCCAGTGAACAGAAAAAAAAAAGGCAAGTTAATAGAAAAATTAATTAGCAACATCCAACTGATTCCCCCAGAAACAAGAGACCTGGAGAAGAATATCATTGCAAAGGTCACTTAAAGGAGATATATTTAAACTTGACTTTCCATCTTCTAGCCATTACATAATTGACTGAAATCTCTTTTCTCAGTATGCTTTGTTGTCTGGAAGCCAATACTACATAGAGCAATATTCACATGCATCTTGCCAAGAGAAGATGCTTTGTAGGCTGTCAATGCTGTGCCCTTAGGGGAAACACATGTGCACACACTATACACATACAAAGGAACACAGACATACTTAGTGTTGCTTTTCAGTTTCTTTCATTTTATCTGTGTTTAAAAAGGCTTGGTGGTTTTAGAATCTCTATTTGATTTCTGTTTCCCTAATATCCATAGACTTTTGGTATGCTGTAGGTTTGCAATTAGCAGTTGGTAGTTTTCCAAGTATCATTTTTTTCTTTAAAATCTTAACTTTGAACTAACAGTATAGTACAGTTGACAATATAAATTCTGGTATAAGTTGAAAGCCCAGGAATAGTCTTCTTTTGTACATTTTAGAAGCATTGATAAAATCATATATAAATGATGGCCATTAATACAAAGCTAGCTCTTCAATTTCATGGTAATTCCTGCATTATTCTTTTGGGCATTGGGAAAGCATCTTTCAAAGATTTAAGTTCATATCTCATCCATATTCTTATTTATGGACAGTGAATCTAGCATAATGTCATGAAGAGATAAATATGTTTATTGAACAAAGGACTCTTAACTCTTTGAATTTATAAAAACATGAGAATACATGACATGAAGAATTAACCTAACATTCTCACGGTTCTATGTATAATAACACAATTACTAAGATGGAAAATAAATCACTGAGATATTTGTGTTTATTCCCAAAGACCTATTCCATTTTTTGAAAATAATTTACTGTAATTACCACACATTAACTCCAATAATCTATAAGATGCCCCTTGCTTCACTTCACCTATGGAGAACCATGTAGGGTCTACAAACATTTGCTACACAATAGAAGTTTAAAATATATTGATTGAATAAAAGAATACATATTCAGATAAATTTTCATCAATAAAACACAATTCATCATTGGATAAAGACTTCTTCACAATAGTGTCTTATAAATGTATTGCTTTATTGAAACATTTCTTAATAGAAAGCCAAAATACAATAATAATATTGATTATTTGCTTATTATAAATAACATTTTCAGTTTAACAAAGCAGGAGGTGGGGGATTAACTCAGTGAATTTATTTGAGCATAAAGACCTGAAATCAATTCTCAGAACCCAGATAAAGCATTTCATGTGTGGAAGAATTTTTTGATAATTCGAGTGCTAGGATAGTAGAAACAGGCATTCAGTGAGCACATGTAATTAAAGCTAAGATCTCTCTTTCTTTCTCTCTCACACACATAAACACACACACACACACACACACACACACACACACACACACATATATATATGGGATGAGAACGATATCATATATTTGAGATGAGAGACATTATATAGTGTATGATATATATTATATATGTAGACAGACAGACAGATAGGTGTATATATATATATATATATATATATATATATATATATATATATATATATATATATATATATATGGATCATCTCATTTATTCCTCACAAGTATAAAATGAGCTCACCTTTCATTAGTAATCATAAATTGAGAGGTAGTACCTGGTCCTAGGTCTTCCACAGCTGTAAACACTAGAGGAGGATGTAAGCCAGAAAAATATCAACAATGAAGAAATTATCTTGTTTTCTATTGTAATGTACATTTAACTATAAAAGATTGGAAATTCACATTTAATTGAATAAGAATTTTCATAGTCTTTTTAGCAGTGTATCCATGTACTAATTTTTTTACATGAGTGGCTTCTGTAATATTCCCTTCACAGGAAATACACATCCTTTAAATAACTATGCCAAGCAAATTGAATTCCTCTGAGAGAGAGATATATGGTATTTCTACAAAATACCTTATATCAAAAACAATGTCAAAACCAAAGTCTAAATAGTACTATTACTGAACCAAGTGAGATTTTCTTAGTGCAATAGAAGGGGATAAATATTTGCATGAATATGTAGAAATTTGCATTTCTAACTTCTGGAAGTGGAATAGAAAATCAATGGGTTTTCTTATCATAATTATAACATTAATTTATTATTCATACTTATTCATTTAATTTTTATGATTTTATTTTTATTACTTTTTTACTATATAAAACAACTTTTAAATTTTCCTAAATCTTTACAGGTCCTCTCCTCCTCTCTACCCATTGCCTTTAAGTTCTTCAGCAGAGAAAAACAATGACATCTTGAGGTTTGCAGGCAAATGGATGGATCTAGAAATAATCATTATGAGTGAGGTAACCCAGACTCAGAAGGACAAACATGGTATGTACTCACTCGTAGGAGGTTACTAGATGTAAAACAAAGATAACTAGACTGCTGCACAACTCCAGGGAGGCTACCTAGAAAACGGGACCCTAGGAAAGACACATGGATCGCCCAATGACTGAGAAATGGATGAGATCTACATGAACAACCTGGATGACAGTGGGAGTAATGAAGGGCAAGGTTTGAGGGAAAGAAAGCTTAGGGGAGCAGGAGATCCCAGCTGGATCAAGAACAGAAAGGGAAAACAAGGAATAACAGACCATGATAAATGATGACCACACGAGAACAGGAATAGGCAGAGTGCTGGAGAGGTCCCCAGAAATCCACAATGATACGTCCTCTGTAGACTGCTGGCAATGGTCGAGAGAAAGCCTGATCTGACCTAGTCTGGTGATCAGATGGCCAAACACCCTAACTGTCATGCTGGAACTCTCATCCAATAACTGACAGAATTAGATGCAGAGATCCTCGGTCAGGCCCCAGGTGGAGCTCCAAGACTCCAATTGTCGAGAAAGAGGAGGGGCTGTAAGAGTGTGAATTGTTGAGACCAAGATTGGAAAAGCACAGGGACAAATAGCCAAACCAATGGGAACACATGAATTATGAACCAAAAACTGTGGAGCCCCCAGCTGGATCAGTCCCTCTGGATAAGTGAGACAATTGAATAGCTTGAACTGTTTGGGAAGCCCCCAGGCAATGGGACCAGGACCTGTCCTTAGTGCATGAGCTGGCTGTTTGGAACCTTGGGCTTACACAGGGACACTTGGCTCAGCCTCGAAGGAGGGGACTAGACCTGCCTATACTGCATCCACCAGGTTGAATTGAATCCCCAGGGGAGTCTTGGCCCTGCAGGAGATGGGAATGGAAGGGAGGGGCTGGGGGAAGGTGGGGGCAGGGTTGGGAGCGGGGAGGACAGGGGAAACCATGACTGACATGTAAAATTAAAACACAAATATAAATAAAAAAGGAGTAAAAAATAAACATCTCCTCTTCTCTTAATTTGCCTAGGATCAGTGCTGCACATGTAATTAGGAAGTGAATCTAGTCTAAGTTGTCTAATTGAATGAGATTTGGACAACCTGAACTGCAAGGAAGTTTACCAGTTATCCAGATATATGTAAGATCTTCTGACCATTCCAATGGTTCTTCACATGAAGCTGGTAAGAACAGACATAAAACGGAATCTGTATTCAAGACACATACTGTTAGACATGGTGACACACATCTCTAATTCTAACAATTGGGAGGCAGAGGCAGATAGATCTCTGAGTCTGAGGTAAGGCCAGCCTTGCTGCACAGTGAGCTTCAGGACAGCCAGGGCTGCCAAGAGTAACTTACCTTGAAAGCAAACAAACAAAGAAACAAATGGCAGATGTACAACCACGGCTACTAGAAAGTTCTTTTCTGTTTTTAGGGTTCCTGAAGCACACTTTCTCCCCATTGCCTCAACTTTATACCACAACATGTTAACTTTTTGATTGGTATACAGTTGCCCCACCTTAATCTAAGACACAAACAACTAATTGAGTTTTTTTTTTTCTTTCAGCATTAAGTAACTAATTGTTTATAGCCTAGATTTTGACAATATATATTAATGTTAAAGTTTTGCTTTCAGAGATTGTACAGCAAGAGGGAAAAATTCAACATAAGGCAAATCAGATTGATTAAAACCCATTATTGCCACTGGGAAATGTACACTAATGGTTTGCTTGTAACAATATCATACTTGGTGCATGTCATCTTGCTTTAAGACAAACTATTTCATTGGAAGTTATTTTTAACTAAGTGTGTATCCAGGTAGTAGTTATCAAGATATTAATGTATGTCCGTATTTTCTTTATGCCGTAATGGTCAGACACCTTTTCTTACTAAATCATAACTCTACCACTCTGCAATCTAAAAAAAATTCATACTTCAGCCTCTTCTTTAAAAATATGTGTATCCTGTTTTCTAATAGAACATTAAAGTACAGAGACATAATCATGAAAAATTTATAATAATTACATGTTTGTGGACAACACCACACACACACACACATACACACACATAAACACACAAACACATACACACACACATAAACACACACACATACACACACACATACACACACACATACACACACATACACACACACATACATACACACACATACACACACACACACACACACACACAGTCTGTGCCATTATAAAAGGGGAAGTTATTTTCCATTTTCTTCTATTTTATGTCATTCAAGAAAAGCTACTAGAAGCATGCTATAATTAACATAACCATAGAGGTTAGTTAGAGAGTGAGGCACTGCTGGGGTAAATTGATTTCCTGAGGAAGAGAAGATTATATATAGATACGGATGAATGAATGTGGCTGGAATGGGAGGATGAAACATGGAGCGAGTGGGAAGAGAGGCAAGGGAGGGAATATAGGGTAGAAAGCCAAAACTGATAGCCATTTGAGGTGTCCTATGGAAACCGAATACAGTAGAAGCTTCCTAAAATATATACTAATATGAGCGCTATCTAATGAAATTGGCAAACAATGGCAAAGAGAGAGGCTCCACTGAATGTATCTCAACACCAATCAAGCTTCCATTCATAACCCAGAAGCTATCTCCAATTGATACTTACAAATGAAAAATTAATTTTCCCCAAGAGAGTCTCATTGGGGAAAGAAAATATTTTTAAGAATAGACTGCATTCCCAGCATATGGCTAATAGAAAACTAACTAAATGGCATCTTTGGAGGTTATTTGTGTCATAATGTTAATCCAGGGGATTTTTGTTGTTGTTATTGTTGTTGTTGTTGTTAATTTTTAACCTTAAAGTCCTTTACTTTGATATCATGCCTTCCTTTATTTTGTTGTTGTTGTTGTTTTGCTTTGCTTTTAAGGGGCTCCTGTTTATGGGAACATATGTTCTCTGCATTTATATGTGCTTCTTTTGTTCTTTCTTTGACTCCATTTCTTGTTTAGTTGTTTTGTCCTAATCTAATTTTTTAAAATATTTGCCTTATTTTATTATTTTTCCTTAGATACCTATTTGGTTTCTAACTATAGAGAGAAAAGTTGTGGATCTGGACAGAACTGAAGTGGGAGGAGCTAGAAGGAGTGGTATCAGGAGCAACTGTAATCAGAATATAATGTATAAGAAAAATCTATTTTTCATTAATGAGAATAAACCAGGGAAAGAAGATTAAATCATTTTTTAATAAAAGAAAGAAAGAAAAGACATTGTCGCACTAAGAACTGAACATAATGGTTAATAAAAAAAGTCTATGTGTAAAATTTAGCATTATATTTAATACAAAAAATAACTACCCCTCTGCTGTTAACAATAAAAAAATGTGTTATTGAAGAATGAGTCTGGAGAGATGGCTTCTGTAAATCCAGTTCCAGGGGATCCTATGTCCTCTCTGGCTTCCCTGGGCTGCATCAATGTGACACAGACATTTGTGTTGACAAAAGGTTCACACACATAGAATAATGTTTTTTTTTCTTATTTTTTTTAAATTTATTCTTTCATACAGTATATCCTGACCATAGTTTCCCCTTGCTCCACTCCTGTTAGCTTCCTCCCACCTCCCCTCTCCCCCATATCCACTGCTCAAAAACAATTAAAAATAAAAGTAAAAAGAGAAAAAACATGACTTCAGACCAAAAACAAAGCCTATGCCACTTATTTAATTTTATAGGCATGTTTAGACTTTACTCAGTGTGTAACCATGAAAGACTTTTCTTTGTAGTTCTATGGACTTTACTTCCCTCTCGGTCTGCAATTATGGTTATTCCATGGTCTGAATGAAGTACTCTGTAGTAAGCTACAGGACAAATTCTCCAATTCATGTTTTCATAACAAAATGTCAACTTGAGCATAATATCAGCAACTAGCGCCACATTTTTTTGGTAACTGAAACCAATGGCAACATAACTTTAAAGCTCAACATTTTTGTAAAAATGTTTAGTACTCTTGCTTCATGTTTACCATTCAAACATAACATTTCAGTAAGAACAAACTAGTGAAGGAAGCCCCAACTTAAAAAGGCAATAGCATGCAAAAATTGCCATGCTTTAAAGTCTGCATTTATGACTTGCCTAAGGATATTAAAAGAATATGTAGGGAGTGAGGAAATACTGCATTTGAAGGCTCTCCGACCCTCTGAGAGCACATTGAATTGCAGTGAGTGCTGTGGTTTGTAAAGCACAGTCTAGAATAATTATCGATGATATTTTGCCTTAAAATGTATTTATAACTTTCAGGCATGTAAGTAAATGAGGCCAAATGCCATTACTACCTACAGAACCCAAATCATCTTAGTGATAAGAAACACTACTAACACCACAAACATTTACATTTTGGATGAAATAGGAAGCTGTCTTTCTTTTCTAATACATGAACAGGGAAAATAAAACCCCAATTTCACATCCTAGAGTTCTATCAAGATATACTTAAGATGAAATAATTTTAAAATGGTAATGTACTTTTCTTTGGGAAGGACTAAATTATTTCCTTCCTTTCTCAGTATTCCTTAGTTGCCCATAATTCTTTGTCTAAGTTTGAAGCCTTATGAGTTTTCCTCCCATCCACTGAGGTATGTTTAGTGTTGTTGTCTTTGTTTAGCATATCTCGGTGAAAATTTATTGTTAGAGTTCCTGTAATTTCAAACACAGATAAGCATATGGCCTAAAGTAAAAAACAAATGTGAAAAATTCAATATTTTTTATTATGTTGTCCTTTTTTATTTTAGAGATTATAATTTAATTATAATATTTCTCCCTTTTCCCTTTTCCCCATCCAAACACTCCCACATAACCCTCTCCACTCTCCTTCAAATTCATAGCTTTTTTGTACACACACACACACACACACACACACACACACACACACACACACACACATATTCCTAAATGTAACCTGGTCAATTGATATGTTACCATTATGTATGTTTTCTGGGATGACCATTTGGCACTGAACAACCAATTGATGTCCACTTCCCTGGGAAAGGCCACTTGTCTCATTTCTGGCTTTCCTCATTTGCTTGTAGTTCTTTGTATAGGGTTGAGTCCTCATGGGCTTTTCCCCATCCACTTTGACATGTCCATTGGTGTCATCCTTGATCAGTTCACATTAGGCAAATCAGGATGCTGAGATATTATGGCTATAGCTTCTGATGTTTCTAGGAAATAATCTCACAAAATACTTCATGATCCTTTGGCTCTTATAGTCCCTCCATTCTCTCTTCTGAAATGTTCCATGAGCCTTCAGTACAGGAGTATTGTATATACATCACTGGGCCTGGGATCCACAACTCTGCATTTGGTTGAGTTGGTTTTCTGTAATGTTCTTTTTTTTACCTATTGCAAAGATAAAGGGTAATGACAACACTTGTCTGAGAGTATGTGAACAAATATTTATAGAATGTTCCTAGCAATTTATACTCGATTAGTAAATTAATGGTTGTGGACTTTGCTCCAATAACCATGAATTCACTAGTACAGAGTAGTTAGTATGTTTCTAATACCAGGCATGGTTTATATCTTGTTGACTATGTCTTAAGTCCAATTAGAGAGCTGTTAGTAACTGTCAAGATCTGCATGCCATTGCTGAAACCTTAGGGTTATTAGTGCCAGGTTGATATATTTTATAGGCTTTATAGGTAGGTAGCACTATTGTTTTTTTAATTCCTTGGGAAACTTGCATGGTCCCTTTTGATCCATGAAATTGAGTTTTCAGGGAGGGGGCTTTCAGATCAAGTCTAGCACAGGTATTTCTGGGTCTTGTTTCTGAAATACATGGTTTCTTCAGCAATAGGCTCTGGTTGGTAACCAAGGGCAACAGTAATAGTTTGAATGCTTTCATAAGCTCTTGGATATGTGTGGCCAACAAATCAAAACAGGGATTCTCTTGTCTGGTACTGATGTTTTTTTAGGTGGTCATTGGCTTTTGGAGGGGACACCATAAGCTCAGAGTCACATATATTGTATGGGCTTTGGGTAAATATTTAATAATATGATTCCATGAGGCTTTTTTAGACATCTTTATTGTTATTTTTAACATCTTATTCTTTCTTCTGTGTTTGCCTCTCATTGTCTTCCCTAAAATTACACATTTCTATTTCCATGATTAGATTACTTTTTATCAAGGTATTTCTCTCTATGCAGCCTCATAATCCCCCTATCCTGGAATTGGTCCTGTTTTATTTTTCTGGTTTCTTTAGTTACTATAGGCTAAGGTACTCACAAATTACTATTTGGAGCTGGGAACCTCCCATAAGAGGTTTTTGGATTCAACATTCAAAATTTTGTTTTTGGATCTGGATTATATCACTCAATATGATCTTTCTATTTCTTCCCAATTACCTACAAAGTTCACCATTTTATGTTTTCTTTACAGCTAATTGTATTTCACAACATTTTCATTATCATTTTATGAGTGGAGCTTCTATAACCTCAAGCACAAGTTCTTGGTGCAAAAGTATATATGTGTGTGTGTGTGTGTGTGTGTGTGTGTGTGTGTGTGTGTATTTCAATAATGTGTTTTATTAAGTTATTTTTAAGCTAATATTTAGAATTTGCTTTCTAAATGGAAAATGATTTTTATAATAAATCAAAGTAGACCAATATTAAGTGCTTTGAAATTACTATTTATTTACTGAATTTGTGGTCACTTTTATATGTAACAACAATCAACTTTCTGACAAAGAAGTTAGGAAAATACCCTGTTTATATTAGCCTCAAAATAAATGTGGCAATCAGCCTTACAAGGAAGGCCACATAAATATATAAAAGTAGCTCAAACAAAGAAAATTAAATATTAACTAAAGAAAATACTTAAATTATTGATTGTTGATAAATGGTACATTTATTCTCCTTCACTTTACAACTATGAGCAGAGAACTCTGGGGAGTTTAGAACAATGTGGAGAAGACATCTAGATGAGTTTCAAATCATTCTTTTCTAACTGTTCATGATTCCCGACTCCCTTGCAGAAGGATGTGGCCATAGATCTGAGTCTAGTCAATGAACAGTTAGCAGCTTATACACTGAATGCTATTTCTGGAAATTATATATGAAAAATTCCCATTATTTCTCCTGCATGCCCTTTTTTGTCTTCACTAGCTTATTAACTTTTAAAAGAGTTCACTGAAATGATAGCCAAGACTGATCTTGCCTTGAAACCAAGAGAAAGGACTGCTTCCATCCATCTGAAGCCCTGGTTTGGATTTCATCAGAATGAGGTGAGAGAAAAACATACTGTATTAAGCCTGTAAGATTTAGAGTTTGATCTTTAGGAACAATGAGCAGTTCCCTAACTGATGATGAGAGGTATTTATTTTTGCCTTTTTAGATGTGAAAGTAAGTTAGTGGAAATCCAGGATAATGCTTTAGGATTTTATGAACAGTTTGTTTTTCTTTGAATAATTCAAATTAAGTTTAACTTAAGCTTATAAATCCATGTGAAGTTTTATGAAGGTATTTGTTGGAATAGCATAGAATGTGAAAACACAACTTTTAATTTATTTTATTTTGTACCTTGGCAAACATGTTCACATAAATTAGGTATAATATGATAGAAGTCATTCATATGTGTTTGACTATCTTCTCTTTAGTTGTAATAAAAAGTAAATTTTGAACTGGAGGACTTGTTACCTTTTCAGTATCCTCAAAATAATATGCATTTGTTATTTATGTATAATTGTCATATGTATGGAAAGAATTAGGATTTTAACAGAAATAATAGTTAATACATAAAGATTTTGAGTAAATGATGTCAAAAAAACTAGATGTCAGGAAAATGTGCTAAGACCCCACAGACAGAAGATGATCTAAAACATAATTTTTGGAGCATTTGAATAATTATGGTATATTATAGTGTAGCAACGTCAGAGATGATTAAGCTTCCCCATCTTTGTAAATATATATTATATGTGCATGTCCCATACACACATATACTTACATATACATTCATACATATATACATACATATATATATATATATATGTATACATGCATATATACAGACATATATACATACATGCATAGATATAAAACAGAATTAGAGTAGTAAGAATTAAATAAGTGTTTATATTTTTTGCACCTAAAAGACCTACAAACTGTTTTTCTTCATGAAGTCAAGTGGTTATATTTCCAAGTCTTTTCTAGACCCTGTATGTCCCCCTCACCACCAATTCTCTGTTCAGCTAGACTGGCTGGCCTGTAACATCTGGTGATCCTAAAATCCATGCAACAGTGCTAGAACTACAGCTGTAAAACACTGCTCTTGGCTCCTACACAGGTGCTTGAAATCCCAACTCAAGTGCTCGTATTTATAGAGTGAGCATTTTTCCCACTGAGTTATTTTCTTAAACTCCTGTGTCTTCCTTCTCATCAAACTTCGTTTGATGATTGATCCTCATTGTAAATGTAGCTGGACAGAGATCTTTAACTACCTGTATATAGAGGGGGCCATCTCATAACCAGAGATAATTCACTAAACAAAGAGTGAAAAAGGATAAAAGCAAACTGAGCACCACCATTTACCATTCCTGCTTCCCGACTGTGGATGTGCCATGACAACCTACTTCACACTCACTGGACATTCTTTCTTCCTTGCAGTTGTTGACTTTATCTCCTTAAACCATAAAAATAAACCTAGAATAATGTCTTCTTGCCTTAATTATTCTGTCATGGAATTGTTTACAGATAGAAAAAAGGAAATAATAAACTTTAGGTATGTTCTGATGCCGGGATAACAAATTCCTGATTAAATGGTTTATAGACGACAAGGAAAATAAAGAATTAAAAAGTGATCACAGCACATGTTTTTTATCTCCTGATGAAGGGGGAACTTATGGCAAATATCTGTGGCTCAACATTGTTTTTCCTTCTGTTACTGAAGTGACAAGAATACAAGGTGGATTTACTGTAGGCAAGAAGTCCACAATAGAAAGATCAACAGGACGACAGAATTGTCACTTGTAGTTCCTATTTTGTAAGTTATGCATCCATTTGTAAATGATGGTAGTGATGTTAAATATTGATTTTTTTTGTTGAAAACTTAGAGTCTGGTGTCATGGCAGGAGTTCACTCATGGTGCCTGCTCATACTTCACTGTCATCTAGAGCAATTGGCCTAAATTTACATTGACAATGTCTGTATTGCTTTATTGAGGTAAGTTCCCTTAAGATCCTGCTTTGCCACTGTGATAAAAGTGACTAGGGGACATATCAGCCTAGAGATGAGAAGAGACTCCACCCCATGACAAAACCAAGTAATTACATAATCCCCTGCCCTGTCTTCTCTTGAGCTGAAACTAGAGGCCTCAGAGCTCCCCTGTGCTACTCAGCTTCAGGCAGCTACAGCTTGCTTTATCATACCTTTTTGATGGCTTTGATTGACTTCCTATCTTTGTTCCACTTTCTCATTCTTTTTCTAGTACATTCTGAGACTGCCTTAAAAATAAACTAAATGTACTCCAATTTAGAAAACCAAAGATAAGTCTATCATAATGAATTTTAGTTTCTGTTACAATGAAAAGATACATTATTAATATTTTGGAGTTATGTAGTTACTATATTAAGGATTATTTTAACAATTGATATTAATTTTGCACAATACTTTAAAGTTTTCTTTCACATATTTCAATATTACTTGGATAAGCTGTACATACACTTTCTTAAAATGTACGAATCAGTTTGTCATTTAATTTATATCAAGTAGCACCTAATTTACGTCAGCTTCTAAAACCTAAGTGCTCACTACAGTATCTTCAAAAGAAACCTAAATAAGCGACATTAAATGAAAAAAGAAAACAGGAAAAATATGTGAGGTCAATAAAGATTATGATATACAATTAAATCACTTCCTGAGTCTTGAACTAATCAGCATATACTAGAAAAGGAAGATGGATTTATGAAAGTAAGATGAAACTGTGTTGCATCGTGATGACATAACAATTATTAGAAGTTTGGAAGCTTACATGATCAGAAAACTGTTTTCTCAAAGTTTTAATTGCCTGAAATGCAAATGAGCAGAGGGGAGTGCTTCTGGAGGCTCTGAGAGAAATGGGCTTTATTTCCTTTCCTGGCACGAATTTTTTATTTATTTATTTATTTTTTAGCTCGTGTCTTTAACCACATCTCCATATGCCCTCTCTTTCTTTCTTTCTCTCTCTTCTTGATCCCCTTCTCTCTTCATGAACTCTGAGTATTGCATATAGGTGGACCATAAACTCAGGTTTATTTTACCTTGAACTATGCACAAATAATGTCATTTTATCAGGTTTAGAGACTGCACTTGACTTTTGGGGTTTGACAAATTATCCATTATGAATTAATGTAAAGGGTAAAATTAAAGATTAATAAATCAAAATTATACTACCAGATTTTAAAGGTTTAAAACTTTAAGTAAGTCAGAAAACAGCTGTGTAGATGTAGTCAGGAGGTAAAGGTACCTCAGCAGACAGATAGTTCACATATAATCACAAAATCCTTTGGGAGGTGACCAATAAATTATATGAGACATAAATAGCAGAAAAAAAGTAAACTTTAAAATGACAACAAGCAATAACTACAGAGAGTACTGAAGAATCAATCTCATGTGTACATTTTCTTACATTTTAGCTAGATTAAAATGTTTTATCATGACAGCAGTCTTGAAAAGACCATAGTTCTTTTTTATTACATATGGAATCAACGTTGTATATAAGTGTCTATCTATCTCCAATAGCAAACATATTACAGTGAAATTAATGTAACATGCCAACTTCAGTTTTTCTTTTATTAACATATTTAACAACAAAGAGCTAATTCAGAGAGATTTAAGGTGTGAATTCTGTTGGCAAATATTTTCCTGACAGTCAAATTGCTGCCTATCTGTAAAGAGATTGAAGAACCTCATAATTATTTTGATAATTAGATAATGCTGCCCATAGGAGTGTATAACAACTGACTTCATTTTCTTCTGAAACATTTTAAGAGTTACTCAGTGCTATAATCCTTGTTTTTTTATTTTTGTTTTAATTTTTTGTTTCTTTGGTTTTCCTGTCATAAAAAAATGAGGAGCTTAAAGAAGTGAACATCTGTGTTTATAGTGACTGTTCTGTTTCCTATGTGGGTAAGAAAATAAGAATCATACCTAACACATCATACTTTGAAAGAACTTCTTATGTATTAAGGAATAATAAGTGATCGAAATTTAAAATCCACTGTTGAGTACTTACAAGCTCTGGATAGAACCACATTGACAATTGCCGAATTTTAAATTGGCAATGTGTAGAATTTAAAAGGAAGGGGAAAATTAAAGACAAAATGACTTCAATAATGAAAATTAAAATATGATACAAATGAACAGAAGGGAGATTAACAAAGTGCAATATTAGGTTTTATACAGAAAAGTAATATGTTTAATTGTTATGTGTAGTTAAAAGAGAAAAGTTACTTTTCTGTGTGTGAAAAACAATGGGAGATGTACTTGGACAAGGGGACAACACCAAGTTCTTCTAGTTATAAAGAAGAAAAAAATCAAACTAACAAAATATCCCCAACAGCACAAAATCCATACTGAAAACGTTATGCTATGAATATCTAACTTAAAACTTCTTTTCACACCAAAAAGAAAATTAATTGAAGGATCAATCAGTCACCTATTTCCAAGTGTCCAAAAAAATCACAGGAATTTAAAAGGCTAACTTAAAAATATTTAGAAGGCAATGATAAAAATTCAAAAAAAATTGTAACTTACAATGCACAGAGTTAACCAAACAGAGAGATGCCCATGGGATACATACATTAAGAGAATCATAAGGCAAGTGATAGAGAACTTTGCAAAAAAATTGGAACAGTGATCTTAACTTGGGAAAAAAAAAACAAAAACAAACATGAGATGTAAAGTTTCTATTTTTCCTGGAAATATATATGTTTTAAAAGCACAAACATGGATTCCTTTTGTCAATGAAGAATATCTAAGATACAATAATAAATAAGATCATCTATATATTGTACTATTGTGATTAACATATAATGAATAAGCTTGTCTGTATAGCAATACGATAATATACAGAAAATATTTTAAAATACCAAATTTGTCATATGGTTGTATTTAAAAGCATTTGTAAGTTTTAATTGCTCAAATATTCATTGCCATAATTTTGTTATAACTACAAACTATTTGGAAAAAATTCAATATTCATGAAATCAAATAGGGAGGTTTAGACATTTACAGCAGTTTAATTCTTATGTTTGTACTTTTGTGTGCTATACCTTTCCTAGTGTGCAGTTACTAATTAAATCTGAGGAAAATAACTAAGGTCTTCATTATCCTCCTCCTCAAAATTGATATGGTGAAATAACTAACACAATTCATTTGTTTTAATAATTAGTCGATTAACATACGGTATTAGAATTAATCATCATAATAACATGAAATGATGTTAGCATTCTCATTTAGAAAAGCAAACTATAGATCAGAATATTTAAACCTCTGAATCTTGCTTTGCATCCAAATGTGTGGTTTCCAGACAGCTTTACACGGATTTGGAGAATGAATTTTTGCAACAGAAGATCATTTTCACCTCTTTAGTCTTTACCACCCCTTCCAACATGCCTGACAGGATGGTTATTACTGCCCATTACCCAAGGAAAAGCTTCCAGGTGTTACAAATGACCCATTTCCATTCTTCCAGATGGTCTCAGTCAACTGCAGTCCATACATTCTTAGGTAAAAGTGTCAGGAACTTGTGAGCTGACTAAAGTGGTTGAGAACCTACAAATAAAACTGACTAACCTGTAAATACCGCTCCCCGCCTCCCAAAAGAGAGAGAAGCAAAAGCTTAGTAAGTCACTAAGATTCTTAAACCGAGAAAGGAATCCGGTTTCATGATTTCAGGAATCTGATTTCATCAATTATAGTACCAAATTTGGCCACTTGATATTCCATATAGTATAAAAGTATTTCATTAAACAAAATATGTGTGTCCTTAAGTAACAAAGATTTTTTTTCAGATGGACATGCTCTACTTCCCTGGAGAAAATGATGCATAATAATGAAAAGATGTACTTAAATGATCAGGTTTGCATCGGTAAGCATGAATTCATAGAAAAGAAGTTAAAATCAGAGCTCATGGACAACACTGTACACTGATCTATCTCAATAGGCTGTGCTCAACAAATACTGGTTCAACAATGGAATGACAGAAATAGGCACAAGAACATTGGGAAAATAAGGGTCCATTCAAGCTCTCATCTGAAGTAATAGAAAATACCTGTGTTGCAGTGACTCAAGAGAAACAATGCCCCCCCAACACACACACCTAAAGAAACCATAATCTATGAATAGTTTGATTGCTATCTATAGGAATAAAGTAAGTGACATCATTTAGGAAGAGATTAAAAACTTCCCATTATTTCTCTGACAGATTAGAATATTTAACCAATAAAAAAAACACACTAAAAAAGGTAAGTCTAGAGATTTTCAGTGTTTTCTCTGAGTGTTAATTATCTAGCATGAATAGATTCAATGTGGGATTTTCATATGTGTATAAACAAGATTTTGATAATAAAGTCAGTATTTAGGGGGATTTTCTCTGAGAATCCCTTAAAATGTTGTGTGTCAGTGAGCTGACATTATTTATCTTTGACATTAGCAGTGACTTTCCTGACTCACTTATTAATAGGCATTTTTCACTTAAAAATTAATAGGTACAAGCAAAAAATAAGTTGCTAGCATTTTTATTATTTTTCTACAGTAAAAGTCGTTATTTCAAAGTTATATAGGCTATTGAACTTTAGTGCCCACTGATACTACATGAAAAAAAGTTACATTTGGGACACCAGTCTTCTGAAATATCTTCTATTTTATATACAGCATCAATGCATGAAGGAAAATCTTGAAATATTGGATTGGATAAAAAAGAGACCATTAAAGCTGGGTGAAATGGATTCCCCCCTCCTGGTCTTCAGAGTCTTTGCCTTTGAATGTGCCAAGAAAGGTCATCCTTGTCTAGAAGGGAAGGTTTTGTCTCCATCTCATTTTGACACAGAAGAAAAGTGACAAGAAAAGTGTTGAAAACACATTAAAAGTAAATAGTTATAAATTGCACTCTCTATTGATGGAAAGTTTCCTGCAATAAGCAAGTCTGATTGAAATAATAAGCTATTGGCCCTGGATATGAGCAAGTATGTGGTACTTTGAGAAACATGATAAACCATAGCAATCCAGTGGACCCAAGAGAAGCCTTCTCCAGTGAGGGCTTATCCAGAGCTGCTGTCTCTTTGAGTGACGAAACCATCAAAGCCATGGTGATGACATGTATGTCATCTCAGCCTGGAGGCTATTTTCATATCATCACTGAATGGGAGAGGCTGGGAATGTGTATATGGAATGATTGCCATAGCTAGTGACCATTAAAATGGCATAGAGTGAAATACTGTCACTTCCAACGACTTTAACCATTGGCACTGTTTTATTACTTGTGGCATATCCTTTTGTGGTGCACTTGCAAGAATTTAGACATATGCAACGAGGTTTGTCTACCCCAAGGAACTGAAATCACAGTGCTGATTAAATGTTACAAGTGGATAGTCTTGGAAAGGGACTTTGTAACAGAACACCAGTAATCAGGAGATTCAGAAATAATGCAGGCTTTCACTGTTTGTTTAACCAGAAAGCGACCTTCCAATAGGAATGCCACCCTCCTGAAGGCCATGCATAATTAAGGATAATGATCTATGCTGTTCTAATACCTTCCTCCCTCAGCTTCGGTTATCAATATGAAAAAACTAGATATAATCTTAAAGTCATACACTGTGCCTTTTTTTTAAAGGAGTGTATTCATCACACACAACCATTTACAAGTTACCTGTGTCTTTCAATCATTTACTTTCTTTGTTGAAAGTTTGGAATAGAAACAACTGTAACATATCTAAAAAGGTAACATGATGGATACATGCAAGTTATTTAAATATAATCCCAGAGGGTGAAAATAGCCCCATAGTCATAGTTAATACAACTGTATTGAGAGAAATATATATAATTTACAAACCTCAGGTAATCAAATCTTGGTTCTGACAAAGGTATATCAACAGAGTATTTGATACAGATAAATATTGTTCAAGATACATGAACTTTAACTGAGCATTGGTGGCTCATGCCTTTAATTCCAGCACTTGGAAGGCAGAGGAAGGTGGATCTCTGTGAGTTCAAGGCCAGCCTGGTCTATAGAGCAAGATCCAGGATGGGCACCAAAACTACACAGAGAAATCCTGTCTCAAAAACACCAAAAAAATGAATTTTTATATAATATCCTATTTGAATTTACAAAAGTACTTAGGCACCTGACATTCTACAGCCATAAGAATCTGACAAAGACATGATATCATACTGTTCCTTTAATTCATAGGAAATGTAGAAACTGAAGTTGAAAATATGATAAACTATACATTAAATACTGAAAAGGGGCTCTTTATATTATATAATTCAGTAAATGATTTGAAAGAAGGAAAATTATTCACTTTTGTTTTAAGGGACCTAAAATTTATGAAGAAGGCACACTTCCTTTTCCTGTACAAGTCAAAGATACCAGTTGATGGGTACAAACCATTCTGTGACTTTACTTACAGATTACTAACACCTAGCTAGGGATGAGGCTTTGTGGTAAATAAGTTGCCTCATATTCATGGTATCCTGGCTTCCATATCAACTATCAACAAATAAAAACATTTAAAATATCATATTAAATAACTACTACATCTAATTGTCATTCTATGACTAAAGATATTAGGTGAAAAATATAGACAATTGTTGTCCTCTTTCACCAATCCTCATTTAGACAACATAGAATGTGGAAAATTTTACATAAAATGAAGTAAGGAACATAAGCAGTAAGTATTGCAGAGCAACTCTCAAGCAGAGTTATTGAAATAGAGAATTGTTCTAGAGGCACTGAGGCTTTAGAAAGGGATTTCAGGCTACCTTGATGATTGGGGGTGGGGATTTGTTAGTGAACAGAAGCGTCACATATTTTGAGATGCGTGGTCCTCTGAGCCAGTCCACTGAAAGGTGAGGAAAATCAGTCCTTTCAATCTCCAGAGTATTTTATTTTAACTTGATCTCTGTGACTCCATTTATAACAGGGATGACCCGGCTATGTCAGAGGGAGGCTGTTCAGGATTTGTGTCCTCTGCCAAGGAAGAATAGCCCTGTTGCAGGGTTGCACATGATATGTGGAACCACCATGCACTTTTCTCAAAAACTCTGTCTACAAAAGTGAAAAATGTTTTATCTTCTAAGGTGATTGTAGCACATGTCATCAAAGGCCCTGGCTTAAATCACCACTGATCCTTAGAGAAGCATGGAGCACACTTTTCTATGTCTTAGAAGATATCCCTTTGGCAGATTAAATGCCCCTTTGAGGATTATATAATAATGCATTGCAAAATTACATGAAAAAGAACAATCACTCCACAATCAGACCAGATAATTTAGTTAATAAAAAGTGAAATTGAGTTGCTCTACAACTCAAATTTGAACAGATTTTTTTTTCACATACCACACTGTGAGTTTACATGGAACCACAGAGAATATAAGAGTTTTTCTTAGAAATTCTCTACTTTGAGTAAAGTAAACTGAGAGAAAAAATAACATTTTTTTCATTCTTGAGTAAATATATCTTCTCTGAAAATGAGAGGATATTCACTAAAACTGATGTAACTGCAATTTTCTACAGTTGAATGAGACTGATTTTCAAGAATTTCCAGTGTAGATTTGATGGAATATGTGGAGATGTTAGAGCCAGACAGTTTCAGTATGAATTATACTTATTATAGTGATTTCCATAGCTGTCATATTCTTGGGTGGGTTCAAGAGGACACAGAATAAAATCGATGAATTTCTACTGCGGTTGAAAGTCTATAGTTTGGACAATTGGTAAACATAAAAGCTAAATCCTTGTCCTGTGGGTTTGTATGATAGAAGACATATGTACTTTATCTATAAAGCCATGAAATAAATAAAATTACATATAAACCATGCATTTGCATTAAATTTGTATTGTTATTTCTATAGGCACCTTGAGTTAAAACTGTTGCTCAAAAAGAATTTAGCATGTATATTCAGCAGGAGTATATACTTAGTGTAGTTTCATTATAACTCTCTAATTATATTAACTGCAATTGTATTTTCTTAGTGTGCAATTATTGACATAGTTAAAATTTAAGAACAAAATTATTAAGGAACTATTTGAAGATTATAAACTTCAACAAAGGTTCTGCAAACTGAATTCTCAGAAAATAATCCCCAACTGAGATCTGGGTGCAGAGTCAAGATGAAAAGAAAGGAAAGAGACAATAATTTTACATTAGAAAAAAAACAGACAAGTGCCACTTCATAGAAGTGACCAAGACTCATGTTACCAGTAATAATTCAATGGATACTGTGTAGCCGCTAAGACACAATGAGAAAAGTCTTTACCGCTAAAGTAATTTTACACTTTCTGTAAACCATAAGCTGATTATGAACAAGTATTCAACAAAAACAAAGGCGAGACTGCAAAACACCAGCTCAAGTTTCATTTGTCCAGGGCTATGTGACAGTAAGAAAAATGTGAAATTTTAACAAGGACTGGAAGGTTATGAAGACAGGATGCCTGAATTCTCTCTATTAGATAGAACAGAAAAATGACTGAATAGAAAACAAAAAAAGAGTATATGACTTTCACATGCTATTTAAGTGGGATAATAAATATTACTCATTGATGTAGATAACAGATGGAAGTACAGAGTTTGCAGAAGATATGCTTGATTACAATAGAATAATACGTTCCAGAGATCTGATACATAATAACTAAACATCATGCATCTAGGAAACTGTGGTGATGTACATGTCACATCAGCCTGAACATCATAATATCTTATTTCAAAGAAAGTAAACTTAAAATACAAACCATAGTGGTGCTGTGCATGGTGTCACCCAGATTTGGGAGATGGTAGGGCCCAGTGTTCCAGGCTTTCCTGGGCTAAAGGAGTCCCTGTCTCTGAAACTGTTTCTCATACTCTGGCATGATCATATATTTGGGAAATAATGAAGGAATATTGTGAGTACCTGGCCAGTTTATGCTACCCAGGAATAAGTAGGGTTTCTCAATTAAACACAAAGCAAAATATTATACACACACACACACACACACACACACACGGAAGAAAACAACCAACCAAAAATATATTTTGCTTTCCCCATAAATATCTATGGATCTAAATGACTTGTCCAGAGAATTAAATGAAAAATCCTGTGGTAGAACTGAATTGGAATATAAGTAACGTGTGTGTGTGTGTGTGTGTGTGTGTGTGTGTGTGTGTGTGTGTTTGCATGTGTGTGTGTGGAAGTGTATGCCACAGTGTTCATGTGGATCACACATAGACATACTTACAATGGATGAGATATGAACGTTAGATACATAATCTGTAAAGTTTGTCCTTTGGGAACAGGTGAACATATTCTGAGAGCAAGAATTTTGTTACTGTGGGCCTTCATCTTCATCTCTAACTACCAAAGCAGATCACTGAATAATGCAGAGAATGCAAAATGAGGAAATTGTTGTGAATTCTATTTAAGTATCTAATCACTATTCTCACTTGTTTAAAATCATTAGCACATTTTATTTATGTTTCACTGTTTTGAATTTTGTATTAAAAATACAAAAATTACTAAACAGTAATTTACAATACCTTTCTTGCTGCTTAAGTGTAAATTCATGGCTGTTAAATAATTCTTATAAATAACATAGTTAACTTTTCCGTATTTATATAAACTCTTCTGTTTCAATGTATGTTTAGTTATAGAAATGTTCCTTTGAATGTTGCAGGAGCATGTTTATAGTTTGTCAAATTATGGCAAAACAGTAAGGAACTACTTCTTTCATATTTTTGTGGATTGGATTGTATGCCTCCAAAGACTTATCTGTGAAATTCTAGCTTCCCCTTGACAGTGTGAAAAACAAGGGTAAGATTAAATGTAAACAATGGTCTAGTGAACAATAGAGTAGGAAACAGGGCCACATGTCTCATTCTTGAATCACTGCCAGCTAACCAGCAGCAGTGGACTTTGTCTAAGAGTTCTTATCTATAAAATCTAGTCTATCTTTTGCAGTCAACATGGGTAAGCTGAGAGAGTAATGTTCCTTTATTCCTTGGAGAGAATGCAATAAGAAATTGCTTGTTGGGGGCCCCAGTTATTGGTAATGGGAACTAGTGCACTTATGTGCCTTAGTAGAGTATCAGGGGACCTCTGGAACTCCTGATTAATGAGTTTTGTGTGCATGGGGAACCATGTATAGGGGAATTGATAATTTTCTCTAAATTCTTAATGTCATCTCTGCCCTTCAAAATTTAAGGTGAACATCCTACACAATTGGTGCTGAATATTCCCAGACAGATGCTCCTTGTCTGTAGTGCTGTCTTTGGCAGGGGATCTGAAAAGGAATCAAAGGTCACACACAAGACACATTTTACCCTGTGAGTTTGATGGAACACACTTGTTCATTGTCTAGTTTCAGCTCCTCTAGAATTCCTACTCCAGGCACATGTATAAAAGCAATGAAAGTCTTTCTCATGAGAAGATTCTTCTTCATTTAGGGTTCTGTCTTTTGTGAATGTAAAGATATTTGGATTGTAGAAGTTTCCATCTTGGCTAGTTTTATGTCAACTTGACACAAGTTGTAATCAGAGCAGGCAACCAAGATGGAGAAAATGCCTCCATAAGATTGTGTTGTAGGCAATACTGTAGGACATTTTCCTAATTAGTGAGTGATGAATGAGTGCCCAGGCCATTGTGGGTAGAACAACCCCGGGGCTGGTGGTCCTGATTTATATAAGAAATCAGGCTGAACAAGCCATGAGTAGCAAACCATTGATCAGCATTCCTCCATGGCTTCTGCATCAGCTCCTGCCACCAAGTTCCTGCCATGACTTTTTTCAAGATGACAGTGATGTAGAAGTATAAGCAAAATTAAAGTATTCCCTCCCCATATTGATTTGTTCATGGTGTTACATCGCTACAATAGTAATTTCAACCAAGACAAGTATGTTCTCTTTTCTACCTTTTCCTTTAATTATTTTACTTCTAAAATAAAAGACTACATTCATCCAACATGAGCCCTTCTTTATAACAACACAACTGTGGCCTGACAAATAGCCAAGAACTTGGCTAAGAACCTGGAGTTCAGTTGAAAAGAGGGAGGAAGGATTATAAGAGCAAAGGAGGTCAGAATCACTATGGGAAAAACCACAGAAATAGCTGAGTCAAGCTAATTGGAGCTCATGAACACTGGACTGACAGCTGGGGAGCCTGCATGGGACTGAACTAGGTCCTCTGAATGTGGATGAAAGTTGTGTGGCTTGATCTATTTGTGGGTCCTCTGGCATTGGGACCAGGACTTACTCCAGGTACACAAACTAACTTTTTAGACCCCATTCCATATGGTGCAATGCCTTAATGCAGAAAGAGGGGCTAAGTCTAGCCCCAACGTGGTATAATACCCTGTATTAACCACCCAAGGGAGGCCTTACTCTCTATAAAGAGGGGATTGGGATGGGATGAGAGTAAGTGTGAGGATCAGGAGAAGAGTAGAAGGGGTACATAAAAGGAAAGGAAATCTGTTTTAATTAAAAAATTACATATAAAAATAATAAAATGAAATAAAGCCTGAAAAAAAAGAAAGACAGTGATGAGCTTCTAGTCTTATCAATGACACCTGCCTGCCCCCAGCTGGCCTATTTTATTATTCTGCTTCCAGTCATAATCACACACAGCTGTGTGTATGTCAGTTCTTTAAGCAAAGGCTCCATGCAAAGGGCAGTTGTTTCTGAGACAGGATGCTCACTGAAGAGCAAAGCATGCATCTAAGCCATCAACACACCAGGTAGAGAAACCTTTGTTAGGAAGAAAATATTATGTAATATTTGTTTTCTCTCCTACTTCATTACTCAGCCTTAGGCCAGAGAGAAGCTGAAAAAATGCAGGTTGGTAGAGAATTTTATGAATGCTGAGAGCACACATTACAATCACAAAATGTTCAAGGCTCACAAAGCTTGCATAATTACACCGGCTGCTGGGGCCTTCCGGCACTTTTCAGCTATAATGGCAATCTGGCTAATTTCCCACTGGCTCAATCTATAACTTCAAAGGCTTCTAGAGTAGTTACAATTATTCTGTGTGTTTTTCAGGTGACCTACACTATTTGTATTGAACTGTTAACTTCTAACACCGGTGAATTACAAGGGATCCATTTTTAATAAAGACCTTCCCACCCAAAATGTTGTTTCGATTGTTAGCTTAGTCAAACACATTAGAGCCTATGGAAAAAGTTGTTCAAGTTTTACTGTCATCTCACTTTATTTTAACATCGACTGTCCACTGAAATATCAAATGTTGTATGTTCAGTTTAGAAATCATAAAGAAGAATTGTGTGCTACACCCAGAATAACTGTGAATGATTTTATATCAAATGTTGTATGTTCAGTTTAGAAATCATGAAGAAGAATTGTGTGCTACACCCAGAATAACTGTGAATGATTTTATGTCCAATAATTAATTCTAATATTTACTGTATAGATCATCAGGCACCAGAATGTATATACTTTCACAGATGTATAGCCTTTCATACTTTCAAAAATATATTGGAAAATAAAAACATAGTTCAGTTCTTATGAGAGCTTGTTGTCCAATTCTAACAACTGGAGTTTGGATCTCAGCATCCATCGAAAAAGCCACATATTTTAGGTATATATGGGTATGTGCTCATTTTCTTTACATTCATTCCCATGCTCAGTGTCTAGCTTTGTTCCCTGTATTTTATTTATTTGTTTTGTGGATACACTTTATCCTATAATCTTTACTGTACAACTGCACAATTACTAGAAACATCAGGTCAAACTCTAAATTGTATCACTTGCTACTTAGAGTGCTGCTCCCCATCTGTGAGCCTTTGTATATCAGATGTGTCCTGATAATTTCCTCATCCTCAATTTTGACCTTCATTTTTTGCCCTTCTCATGTGTATTAATTTTGACTTATGATGTCTTACCTAGATTTAATTCTTCTCTTTTTGCTTTTCAAAAAGCAAATTAACAAAAAAAATAACAAATAAAAAATATTAAAAGCACTTTGTTTTAGAGAGAAAATGACAAAACCTAGGAGAGCTTTATTGAGATGTATACTAAATAATGAAGAAATTTTATATTGCTTTTATTATATTTATTATCCCCACTAAAATGTAAATACAATGTCCAGATAAATGAATATGACTAAATATGCTACAGCTTCTATATATTTAACAGTAAAAGTAGAATTAAATTACAAAATGCTGTAATAGAGAATAATAATTAAATTATGTGTGACTGGAAGTATGTGCAAAAACACAAGGTTTTGAAACTAAAGCACAGCAAAATGTCATAGATAGTCTCAACAAAACTCAGAATCATAAAGGTGGAAAGGACATGACAATTAAAAAAAAAGATAAACACTTTTACTGTAGTGGAGTAATTCTGGTATCTGATGATGAATGTTAAAAATAGTGTGCAAAACTTTAAAAAGCAACAGGATGTTTTCACTGACCTTAGCCTAAAGTATTTATAAATTATTGTGTTACTTTAATACACTGTAAATTTGTTCATACTTTCCAGAAAGGGGAAAATTACTTCATCTCCCATGGCTGTGGACTGGATTTAGTGACCAGAGTCCAGCAAGCACAATATAGAAATATAGAATGGATAGTGTTGTTAACTGATTATTTTACCTACCACATAGTACATGTCCATGTGAAAACCAGCATGAGGAATAAGCCATATTACTGCCTTTTCAGCTGATTAAAAAATATATAAGCATATTACTTGACTGTCAATTTGGTATTCTTCCTCAAAATCTACTACAACTGCCTGGTCATGATAAAATGTCATCAAATTCAAACTGAACATGAGGAAGATTTTATATATTAAAAGAAGAAATCCTGACGCAGACTTCCGAAAAGGGTAACAGGGATAATAAGGACAATCAATGAAGAGAAGGAGAAAAGAGAAAATGCAAGAGGAACATAAAAGCAAAGAGAAATGCATGGCATATTCAGGTGGGAGGAGACAGGAGTAAAATGGTACAACCAAAGCAAAGGGTATTAGTAAAATGTCTGAAAAAGATGAGATGAAGTGATAAATTATCAAACCCCACAATTGTTAATTCTTAGCACTCCTGAGTAGTTAAGGGCATATAAGATTATATTAATTATAGCTGGGTAACCATTGTTCCCGTTCTCCTGTCAAGTGAGAATCATTTCAAAATCTTTAAATATTATTCTCATTGTTTATTAAAATCAACTTACAAGCTGTCTACATGTTTAAAAACCGCTGTGTTAACCCTTCACTGAGTAGAGCATATGTAGTAGGTATGATTACTAACACGTTGTCCCTCTGTATCATTTTAACACACATGGGCACCGTGCCTCCCACTCTGTTCTCTTATGACTTCAAGACTGTTTTTGGCCTTTCTCAGTTTGGGTTTGTTTTTACAGGCAAGGGAAATGTAACCAACAAATCCTCTCAAGTAATTCATTTTAATAAGCTCTTTGATCCTGTCACATTAGAACCTAAGGAAAACATTGTTGCTATGTCCCAAGGGTCTTACTTCAAACAACCTTGAACAAAACAGATTATTTAACATTTCTTTTCCTTATAATATGCTAGACCTGAACATTCTAGCAAGTAGTTCTTTGAGTGTGGAACTTTATAAAACAAAATCAAAACTGATGCTAGCTGATGTCACAGTTCATGAGCTTTACATTTCTTATAAAAATGACTGTGTTGTCTATCTAATTTCTAATCTTACAAACAAGGAAGATTGTAATGAACCTTCACTGGTTAGGAACAATTTCTGTCATTCAATTAGCATTTCCCAGGGCATGTCAAGTATCACGACTGATTTTCTCAGCCTCAGATCACTGCTTATGGTATGGATATAAAATATTTGGTTAGGTTATGTTTATTCACCAAGATAAATTGTCAAGAGCAGATATTATAATTTTCTACCTGAAATTGGAAGGCATACACAGAAATCTCTTCTACTAGACTGCTAATTGTACTTCATGAGAAAATAGAGGCATTCAATTGCTTTAAGCTCTACAATAAGTAGACTGGAAAGTGCTGAGCAATGTCAGGGATTTTTGTACCCTTTTCTTTATTATTTACTTTATAGGATAAAAATTTTAAGGGAAAATTCACTATGTACATAACAAATACTGCTATGTTATGCACACATTCATGAGCCATCTTCAAAACTTATTCCCAATTTAACTATGTATAAAACAAAAATTTGACAGTTTTCAGTACTGAGGAATTATTGGAATAAAATATGTCAATGAGAATTAGTTACTTCATAATTTTGTTGTAAATACTTCTAAGGTATTAATATATAATTACATATAATTTAACACATACACATACATTTCATTACATATTAAAATTTAAAAGTAATAGTTTACAATAATTTATGAATTTCAAAAATGTTTAAAATAAACTTTTAAAGAAAAAATTGTGTTTTTAATATTTATGATTTTAACAAATGTACAAATATACTGTCCTGTGAGATTAGATTTCACCTGCAGTTCTGGAATCAGTGTGTGGTTTCAGCTTCATATTCAAAAACAGAGTAGATTCATGCTATATCAAGGTAGGTACACTGTTGCCCCACGTCTTTCTAATATACTCAATGTTGAACATTATAGACCCTGTGTACACAAGAACATTCACTACAAAATCAGCCCAAAATGAAAGCATACCTGTTCTATTTCTTTTCAAAAGCTACTAGCCCTTTTGGAGTGACAATCACATCTGGAAAATGAAATATCAGTGTATTATGTATTGGTTAACTTTCCCTTGAAATAATTAAACACCAGAGTTAATCACCTTAGTAAGAGAAAAATTTTATTTCTCCTCAATGGTTTAAAGGTTTCCACCAGGTCTCTCTCTCCAAAGCTTTGGGTCTGTGGCAGCCATATACACAGTGATATTGGAGATGGGAGTTGTTTTAGTTATGACCAGCAGGAAGTAAAAGCAGACAGAAGACAAAAGGCCATGATCCAGCTCTCTATTTCAAGCATATATCCCCAATTATCCTATTTACTTCTCTGAATCCTCACCTCCTATGTGTTCCACCATTTCTCGTGGTCTGGAGGCCAAGCTTTCACAGCACATGTTTTTAAGGGACATTAAAATTTTCAAACTCTAAAATACTAGAATATTTAATGAGTATGAATTTTGTGAGCCAGCAGATCAATGTGTATCTCATTATCCATACTCAACAACTATTAGTGTTCCTACAGCTGCTCCTGTTATTAGGATAGCATGCTTAGCAACAATATAGCCAACTGGAAGAATTCTTGGTGCAGCTTCCACTTGCCGTGAAACATTATACTGGTCCCTAGGACAGACTGAGAAAGGCTTAGTAAATATCTAAATGAAGGAGCCGTAATGAACAAAGTCTGAAATAGTGTCAAAATATGAGATCAAACCTGGATTTAATGCTAGTTAACCATAAGAGAGAGTTGTAAGTTATAGTTTCCATGAACACAGAAACTACTGACTGTATGAATGGTTTAAGACAACATGGAGGTTCTGGATCTTCATGCTTAAGCCAACATATTTAGGTGAAGGCTTAGTGCTGGGAATATCACTCTGTATAAAAAAAAATGCTGTTTGGCCAGTGGCCAGGCAGGAAGTATAGGTGGGACGAGAGAGGAGAGAATTCTAGGAAGTGGAAGGCTGGGGCAAGAGACACTGCCAGCTGCCTCCATGACAAGAAAGAGATTAAGATAATGGTAAGCCATGAGCCATGTGGCAAAGTATAGATGAATAGAAATGGGCTAAATATAAAAGTAAGAACTAGACAATGATAGGCCTGAACTAATGGTCAAGCAGTTTAAATAATATAAATGTCTGTGTGTTTATTTTACATATAGGATATTGGACTAACAGGGCTTGGTGGGGGCTGGAGAGAAGGTCTCCAACTACAAATATGTTGGAAGAGTTTCCTCCTTAAACCTAACAAAAAAGATTCTAAAACGGAGTTAAAAACAGCTTCCTAGCTGTCTCTCTCAAGTTAGCAGCAGCCTGCCAGTTTGAGCTACTATGGCAGGTTTCTAGCATGTGAGGTTGACCTACAGTGTGGTGGAATGAGGAGTCTACAAGTGGCACTTTACTCTGCTGCATGGTGGATTTAGCCTTTGCTAGCCGACTGGGGCGGAGCCAGCAGCCACAGTGGTGTTTCAGTCTTACAAAGATGGATATTACACAGAGGATCTGGTTTATGTTGTCTTTGGAACCTTTAACTACAAAAAAAGATTTGATCATAAAAGCTGTTGAGTTAAATAAATATGTAAATTTGAAAGGTACCTTGACTTCAAAATTTGGATATAAAGATATGTTGCTTTGGAAAAGAGTCTCTGCTTTTGTTTCCACAGAAAGCCAGAGGCTGTGGATTTATTCCAGATTAAGATACATCAGGTTTGATCAGCCAAGACCACCTGAAAAGTCTCTGATGACACAATGGCCGAGATGATCCAACATCCAGAATGGTTTCAAGGCAACTGGCTCAGAGGTTTACCCTCACAGACTATTCCATAATCCTAAAATTTTCTTTGTGTCCCCATAAGATACAGCGCCCCCCTCCAGCAGGAAGTAGTAAGAGAAACTATGCCCAATTTCACAAAATTATCAAGCTGGCTTTGGAGATAAAATTGGCTCACTCCTTCTCTAAACCCAGACATATTGCTAAAAAAAAAAAAAAAAAAAAAAAAAAAAAGATTAAGAGATTCTTTTGTCCCAAATCAGAAGAGCCTTCTGGTGTGGGACAGAGTAAAAACAATGTTTTTATTTAAATTGGGTTGATTATAAATGTGATCTCTTTCTGAAGAAGAAAGGGGGATATGATATAGATATAATAGGATGAAAGGGGAGATGAATGAACTTACTTTTAAAGAGCAACAACTTGTTTATAGTGTTTTACATTGGTATAGATTTTAGTCTATTGATACAAACAAAGTTAATTTTGTTATACTGTGTGTATATTTCTACTCTTGTTTAAGGTATTATGTTTATATAGCTCATTTAAAATTAAAATGAATAATTAAAATAGATTAATAACTAGTCATCTATGATAATCATACTCGTAGCCATGTTAGTTAAGTTTTCTAGGTATACATAGATATATTTCAGATTGACAGGTAATCTTCAAACACTTCCAAGGTCTACAGAATATAGCATTTAAAATATTTTTAAAATTTAGACTTTCTGGACAGTGAGACATGTCTGCTCCTGGCAGCACCAATATACTTCAGAGAGGAGGATGGGCATTGAAGACACTTCATATGGAGTTTATCTTCACCTTGGCAAAAATAGCCATTTGGGCAAGAAACTGTTCTTGCCTGGACTGCTTGATCAACTGGACATGCAGGACCCATATAAAGGTGACCACTAAACTTTGCTTGATAAAATAGTCCTTCAAGTTCCTGCTTTGCAGAGTAAACTGCCAAACATTCTACAGGACACTGAAAAAAGTGACTGAGAGACTCTAGCCCTGTGGGCTAAAGACAAATACCCTAACTTTACAAAAGAACATTAGGTGACTGTCCAGACTGTCAGCTCTCTCTGTCTACCCTACAAGACTCCTGAGAGTTGTTTGCATCCTTCTCCCAGTTCTCCGGTAATATTATATCCTTCTGAGGCCTTTGATGTGGTTGAAGACTAGATAGGTATAACTTCCCTTAGATATTTTAACAGATACGTTAGATATAAAACTTTAGACTCACAAATATAAGATAGATAGGATATCTTCTTTAATATTGTCACTATAATTCTTGCTTGATAATTGTTTTGTTATCTGAAATTTTACTATATAAAAGTTAAAACCTTGCTTTGTTAAAAAAAAGAAAAGGGAAAGTGCTGTGGATATCACTCTGTATAAATAAAATGCTGTTTGGCCAGTGGCCAGGCAGGAAGTATAGGCGGGACAAGAGAGAAGAGAATTCTGGGAAGTGGAAGGCTGGGGTAGGAGAGACACTGCAGGCTGCTGCCATGACAAGAAAGTGATAAGGTAATGGTAAGCCATGAGCCATGCTGTAAAGTATAGATTAATAGAAATGGGCTAAATATAAGAGTAAGAGCTAGACAGTGGTAGGTCTGAGTTAATGGCCAAGCAGTTTAAATAATATAAATGTTTGTGTGTTTATTTTACAAATGGGTTGTTGGACTAACAGGGCTTGGTGGTACCTGGAGAGAAGCTCTCCAACTACAGTTTAGCCCTCACAAGCTGTGTCAGTACTATGAGCAGACTGATGATACAGTGACAAAGAATTATGATCAAAGAAAAGTTACCAATGAAAGATTCAGATGACTTTAAAACTTGTTCTGATTAAATCTGGAAACACAGCTGATGAAGTGCTCATCTTCCCCTTTACAAACTTGTAAGATAGGCACCTTTCAGTCTCGGTCAATTCTTTCAGTTTTGCAGCCTTAGACACCATTTGTTGCCCAGCTTCATCTCTCAATATTTGTACATAAAAGTGTCCTTTGTCTTCACTTTACCACAAAAACCATGTCTGCCTGAGTGCACACACACTCGGTGCTTCTGCTCTTTTTATCTTTCTCTGAGTAAGCTGATGCTTGTTTTTCAAAGTTTAGTTTTAATATCATAAAATTTATAGTTGCTCTTAACTACTAGTATGAATGAACATTTTCTGAGCACATCCAGTTTCACTATAAATCTGCGTCTCGAGGACATCAGTACTTTCGTCAGTCATGCTCACATAGTGCCTGAAACCCGCTCTACTCCCAGCATTTTGAAAGCCAGTATTCCATGTTTGTTTGTGTTTCTCTGCAAGTGCCTTGAAGATAAGCTATTTGCTGGTTTTGTTTTAAATCCAGTGCCTGCTTTGGTAGCTATGGTAGATACTAAAAAATGCATGCATACCTGATGCATTCATCTGCTCATCCTCATACAATTCCAATATGTACTAAAATGGAGCATGGAAATTTCACATTTGTTTACTGCTGAGGGGGCTGAATCGCCAAATCACTTAATGTATATACTTTCTCAAGTTGCAGAGCAAACCAACTGAAACTACAAGCATAACTGCTTTTCTTTTATGCATTTCTTTGGTATAAAGCTGAATCACATAGCAGCATTAGAGAAACCTGTCTACCTGTCTACCTAGAAGACTCATGTTACACCCCTTAATCTTATTCACATGCATGGAGGAAAATATGCTACTATAGACACAGCAAGTTACATATTGTCCATGTATCATGAGCACAGCAGCACCATTTCCAGGAGGAACTTTTTCTAGGCATGGGGATCTTCCCATATTTATAAACTTCTGCAATTTTACTAGGTAGCAACTCTTTTTCCATGAGACTATTCTACAACCTTCATAACAGAGAGTCCACACTGCCTAGATGTAAGAACAGAGACATGGGATTTCACAGCTCCAGAGGCCTTACATCTGAAATTAGGCTGCTGGCAGGGTGTAGCATGAATCTTAAAAAGGTCGTCTTTAATGAAAACAAATCCAGAACCAGGTATTGGGGTGAACGCTGAAAGACAGAGAAATAGAACAAGCCACATACAACCTCACCTTGCCAACTTTTCAGCTGATCTTGTTTCCTCAAACTGGAAGCCTATGAGTCCTCTCCTGAATAGATCTCAGCTGAATTGCTGCTAAAAGCCAAAAGCTTAAAAAGCCTAAAAGTTCCTGGTCCTTAGGCCTTATATACCTTTCTGCTTCCTGCCATCACTTTCTTGGATTAAAGGTGTGTGTCTTTCCCAAGCGCAAGACATCAGATCTCAAGTCATGGGATTAAAGGTGTGTGCCACCATGCCTGACTTCTATGTCTATCTAGTGGCTGTTCTGTTCTTTGACCCCAGATAAGTTTATTGGGGTGCACAATATATCAACCACAGCAGGGCTCCTCTTTCAGGGCCAAGGAAATTATCCATGCCATGGCTTTCTTGGATTTTAGTGTTGCTTGACTATAGAAAATATTCCTCAAGTGTTCCTCTAGTACATCAGTATTTTGTTTTGTTTTTCTTTTTCTTTTTTTTTTTTTTTGAGACAGGGTTTCTCTGTGTAGTTTTGGTGTCTGTCCTGGATCTTCCTTCCTAGACCAGGCTGGCCTTGAACTCACAGAGATCTGCCTAGCTCTGTCTCCCAAGTGCTGGTATTAAAAGTATGCTCCCTCACCACCTGGCTACACGAGTGATTCTATGTGACATTCATCCTTTTGCTCTGTGTATTATAATATCCCCCTTTTATGAGATTCTCAGCCCTACTGGATTAAAAGTCCACTTTCTTTCAATAGGGCTCTAGCTAATTTCTTTAATGACATCTGATGTAGACACAGTTCCAAATATTGTGACATACTAGGGCATCAGAGTTCACAATTTCAACATATGGATTTGTGGAGGACACAGGTTAAGTCTTAACAGAAGTCAAGGCACTCTGAAGAGAAATAAAACAAGTATGACTTGGAAAATTTTCAAACATGAAGAATATAGTGCATGTAGAAAACAGACAATAACGGAGTACAATGTACATTTGTTACCTTTGGGTAAAGACTCCGGAGAAAAGGTGAAAAGTACTAGGGCTCCAAGTCAGATCTGGAACTGATGTGAGCACTTACATGATTACTTTAGGTAGTCAGTCACCATGCATGAAGATACTAAGTGTAGCAAATAAATACTGCTTATTATACTGCAAGCATTGTTGTAAACACCCTGGTTATCTCACTCTTATCTTTCATAAAATAGGGTCAATATTATATCTATGTTGTAGATAATAAAGCTAAGTCACCATCAATCCATATAGCTACTCTGGGGTCATAATGATTGTACAACCCAAAGCATGACTTTAATATGGATGTCATAAATTAGTTTCTGGACCATATTGCTTGATTCTTATCCAGTTCTTCTGTCCCCTTCTCATTTTTTCCATTTTCTTTTGCTTCAGATTTCTTCTCTCCCACCTTTTCTTCCCATATGCAATAAATTGTTAAAACATAGAAATTATAATATTTGTTGTTTTAAATTGTTTTCTGAGTATAAAAAAATCATCAATGATTATTGATATGAATCTAATTTAAATATTAAAGATAAAAATAAATTTTTATTAGTGCATTTCCTAGCATGAGTTAGGTCATTTCTTAATTTTTTTTTTAACTTGGATTATTTCTTTTCCATTTTGCACCTTAAACTGTGAATTGCTACAATTCCATCTGAGTGGTAAGTAGTGAACAGAATTTGTATTCTTTACTATAATAGCTGTGTCTTGAGTCCTTCCTGCCACATGATTGTTGGAGAAAACACATCAGGAAATTCTTAATCTCTCTTGTCTCCACAGCTTATAGGCAGCTGTCGTTATAAATAAAGGCTAGTGTCAGCCTCGTCAAACTTGAGATTTAACACATGCTGTTGCCACTGAATGAAGGATTTCCTCGCACACACTGACTACGTAAATCGCCTGTTCTCCAGTGGTTTTCTCTGGCATTATATGACCATAAAAGCACATTTAGTGACATCGTCTCATCAACATAAAAGAATTGTAATGAACCTTGAAAATAAAGTTGGAAATTCTACCAACACAGGATCATTTTCCATGAAATATACCATCATCACCCCATGGGCCAGAATTATTATTTTAAAAAAAATTCACACATCTTGATCAAACTGAAAATTGGAATGGGAAGAAAACTTAAATTTAACTCATTGGACATGTGAATGTGTTTCAGTCTACTTTATTCAGGCAGTTTCTCTCAAAATATATTATGCATTTGTTATGCCCTTACTGTAAACATTTACAATGAATATGCAATTAAACATATGCAAGCATAACAGTGAGAATAGTCATATTTTGGATGATTAAGGTTGGGAAATAAATGTACTCATACTATTTTTTCAATCCTCAAAATATCCACTAAAGACTAACACTGTTTGCTCATTACTTGATTTGATCTTACACAGCCAATTTAAACACTGATTCATATTTCTCAATACAGATATAAATTTTGTAAGTCTGAGTTAAACAGAAATTTTAAAAAATAACACCTCCTTTAAGGTGTTCAAATTTAATCTTAAAACTTAAAATTCCCATGGGAGTATAATGGTACAGACACTCCAACTTTTTTCCTGAGAACATTGCATTTTAGTTCCAATAGATATTTTGGACTCTGCTCTCATCTATCTCTAATGTCTTGAGATTCAATTAAATATCTCAAAGAAATTATCTTTTTATTTTAATGTGTGATCTGAAATCAGGGATATAAGTATCATGTTAATTAGGATCATTACAATCCATGGATGTTCAGGGCTGCAAAGGAGCAAAATTCATTCCTGAGTTTAGCCTACTGAATATTAACTTCTTTAAAAAAATAATGAATAGAATGTCAGAAGAGTAAATGATGGAATATATAAATAAGGGACTCTCCTGGTTAGAATTACTATTGGTGTGATGAAAGATCATGATGAAAAGCAACTTGGGGTGGAAAGGGTTTATTTGGCTTAGGCTTCGAAATTACAGCTCATTGTCGAAGGAGATCATGACAGTAACTCAAACAGGGTAGGAACCTGGAGGTAGGAGTTGATGCAGAGGCCATGGAGGGGCACTACACATGGCTTGCTCAGGCTGTTTTTTTTATAAAATTCAGGACCACAATACCAAGGATGGCCCCACCCACAATGGACTGGGCCCTCCCCCATCCACCACTAATTAAGAAAATGCCCTGCAGCCATATCTTATGGGCATGTTCTCAATTGAGAATCTCTCCTTTCAGATGACTCTTGTATCAAGTTGACTTAAAACTAGTCAGCAGAGCCTCCTTTAACTTTGTGGTTTACTTCAACCTTCTCCTACAATTATGAAGAAGCAGATTATTTATCATCTTTAGACTGCCTAGTTAGTAGTAGTAGATAATTAGCAAGACTCTTCCTTCTGTGACTGAGAAGTCAATATGCTGGGAGGGTGTGTATGAGCGGTTAAGAACAATAAGTGTAGAATAGATTGACATAGAGAAATTTTGTAGGTAACAGCTGATCTTTCCAAAACATTTAGAAAAAGGGTTATTTTTAATGATTAACAGAATGAAATAAGAAATTAGGTATTGGTGGGGGATTAAAGGGATGCCTCAATCTGTATTGTTTTCCTTGCAAACCCAAGGATCTGAGTTTGATCCACTGATACATGTATAAATGGCTGATGTACTGGGACACACTTAAAATATTTTGATGCCAGTTAGACTAGCAAATTTGGTAACATTTAGATGAGCAATGGACCCTATCTCAAAAAAAAAAAAGGTGAATGACATTTTTTACACATAAAGTTGGTCTCTGGCTTTTACATGCATATACTTGCAAACACATTAACTCACTCACATGTACATACATATATTCACACACACACTCATAGATATATACATACACACATACATACACATGCACAAAGGAAATATAGATGTTGAATGGAAAAATAGACAATCCAAGACTAATATCCAATATGATATAGAGTGTGTGGGTGTGGATAATTGTGATAGCATTCTATGTCAACAAAAATGATGTCTTCATTTTGTTATTAATATATAACAGCAAACAAATGCTTTTCATGTTCAGTTGCTAAAGATTCAATGGTGGCATGGACTCAGAGTCCAGGGATGGACAGTTGCATGCTGACTTTGCAGCCTCTAACCTGTAATATGTTTCATGTGATTTTTGTCTCCAAATCTTCAGTTACTTATGTATATAAATGATATTTGTTTATGATATTTAAAATGTTGCAAGGTAGGAAAATTCTCTATAAAAGTCATTTCTAAAGTTCTGAATACTATTTCTATTATTCAGCTCCACGCCCCCCCCACCCCATGTTTTAGGGTTTCTATTGCTGTGAAGAGACATCATGGCAACTCATTTATGGGAATGGTATGGTTTGGGGCATGAAAGAAAGCATTTAATTGGTTGGTTCATATACAGTTCAGATTTTCAGTCCATTATTATGGTAGGAAGTGAGACAGCATCAGGGCAGACATGGTACTGGAAAAGGAGCTTAGAGTTCTTACAATTTGACCAACAGGCAATAGAAAGCAGTTTGAGACACTGGGTTTATCTTAAGCACAGGAGACATCAAAGCCCATCCCCACAGTGATACATTTCCTCCAACAAGGCCACACCTCTTTCAACAAAACCACACCTAGTAATAGTGCCACCTCCAATGAGTTTATGGGGACCAATTGCATTCAAACTACCACACTTGGTAAAAGAAGTGCATAGATTTGCTCATTTCACACCAGCAGGAATGACTCAGAATAAACCTCTGAAGACAGTGAAATATTTCCCTTGGGCAAAGAAAAGTATCAGTAGGACTAAAGATATAGTCATAAAGTTTTTCTAAGTGGAAACAATGAACTTAAATAGTCACAAAGTTTGGGTTCACAGTTCTAATTATAAGCCAAGGTGGTGCTTAATTCTTTTTATTTATACCTTTCAAAAACCTTTCAGTTATGTCCTTCCAGTGACTTTAGTTTATATATATATATATATATATATATATTTTACTGCTCTGTGAGAAATTTTATAATTGTGTATTATTTTTCATTCCTAAAAAAAAAAGGGAAAAGAAAAGACTTTATAATTCCCAGATCCCTCCCTCCATGTGGCCCTTATTAATCTTCCCTGGGGCTTTTTTACCCTCTGCCCTCCAATGTGAGGCTTAACTGGGATGGTTCTTGAAATCATAATTGAAAATTAATGATGAGAAGCAGCCCCAAACCGTACGATTCCCATTCCTCTCCTCAGTCCAAGAATTGTACAATGCAGATTTTATTTCAGGGACCAGAGAGGTGATTAATCGTCATAAGACCCTGACACTGGCTGCAGATAAGTGGTATAGTCTGGCTGTAACACAAATATGTGGACACCATTTCCATTAATCTCTCAATACCATATGGAAAGGCAAAAAAAAAAAAAAGCCCTTGTGAGGCTTCTATAAAGGGAGGTATTATTATGAGGCCAATTTTTTTTATATATATAAAAGGGGCTAATTTGTAGCCTTCTTGAACTTATTCATAAGCAAAGGATTTTCTACATCTACTTATAAGGAAAAAAATTTCCACATGCAAAGATGAAAATGGAGTGTAAGGGTGAAAAAAAAAGAAAAACAAACAAACAAACAAACAAACAAACAAAAAAACCGCTGAGAACCTGACAGCAAAACCTATGGAGTCGTCGCCCTTTGTCTGGGAGAACTGTGAGGCTGGCTTGGCTCCAGGACTCAGTCATTGCTGCAGCTGACAGAGACAGCCCTCAATAGAAGTTGAGTGAATGGAAGATGAGGGTTTTTTGCTGATTTTTTTAGTAATGTAGCATACTTGAAAACTGAAAATAATGACATACAAATGAAATTATACATATATGTTTAAAATGGTATTTTATTTATTATTTAAAAAATTTGTGTATTTACCCAAACTATTTGAATTATGTCCCTCAACCAAACTTCTCCCCAAGCCTCCCTCCAGTGCCCCCTCACCTAATCTTCCCTACATCATGATCTTCTTTCATTTTGTCATTAATATTGTCATAGTTTGATTATGTCTAGTCATTGTGATATTGTCAATATTAAATATTTTTAATTAATACTGATAACTCAGGACAGAACATTGGATGTAAAATCTCATAATATCAGAGGTAGACTTGAAAAGTAGTTTTTAATGATACTTTTCTGACTTTTTTAATTAAGAAATTTTTCTATTCACTTTATATATCAACCATGGATTTCCCTGTCTTCCCTCCTGCTATGCCGCAACATTCCCCTTCAATCTACCCCCCATTCCCATCTCCTCCATGGCAAGGACTCCCATGGAGAGTCTGCAGAGCCTGGTACATTCAGTTGAGGCAGGTCCAAGTCCCTTCTCCCTGCCTCAAGGCTGAGCAAAGTTTCTCAGCATAGGCACTAGGTTCCAAAAAGCCAGCTGATGCACTAGGGTCAGGTCTCGATCCCACTGTCTGGGGAACCCTCCCCCCTAAACAGTTCAGGCTAAAATACTGTCTCACTTATCCAGAGGGCCTAGTCCAGTTCCATGGGGGCTCCTCAGCTATTGGTTCACAGTTCATGTGTTTCCATTAGTTTGGCTAGTTGTCTCTGTACTTTTTTCCAGTAATGATCTCGATATCTTTTGCTCATAGAATTCCCCCTCTCTCTCGCTGATTGGATTCCAGGAACTCTGCCTGGGACTTGACTTTTGAGTAAGATGGAAGGCTAGAAGATCCCTTTATGAGTTTTGGTTAAGAAGATAGTCAGAATAAGAAAAAGAAAAAAAAATAGCCATTGCTCCAGAGGAGAAGGGGAACAAAGGGTTGTTGAAAACGAGTGAGTGAGCTTTGGAAATCCTTAATGAATGGAGTTAAATGATGTTCAGAGGAATGTTCAAAATGTATTTAGGAAAAGATGAGCCATTCACTCAAAAGACTTGAACAAAACAGAGCCTCAGCCACTCTTTACCATGGTAGGGAAGAAGGAAACAGAAACAAACTTTAGTAGCTAAGTCAGCAAGAATAGGTAGTCCTACCAGGGAAAAGCATGTTATCAGCTCCCACTGGCTGCAAATTCAGTTGGATGTTTAGGAGAAACAATGAATCCCATGGCAGACAGGTCAGAGGTCAAGAGAAATACCACTGACTGCTCTTGCAGAGGACCCTAATTTGATTATAAGAGCACACATTAAGTGTCTCACAACTGCCTGTTACTCTAGCTGCAGGGATCCTATACCCTCTTCTGGCCTCCAAGGGCACCTGTGCTTATGTGTGAAAACTTACACTAAGACACAATGCATACATAGAAATTAAAATGAAAAAATAAATATCAGCATAAACTGAGTTTGTCTCATGCCCCAATAGCTTGGAAAGTTGGAGATTGACAGAAGACACTAGATGTCTATCTCTGGCCTTGTCATGTACATAAACAAGCATATGCACAGCCATATGCACACATGTACACAGCACATACACACAAAAATACACACACATACACATATGACACACATACAATTCTATTTTATTCTTAATGATTATTGTGTGAATAATTATCATAAATTTGACATGTGATATTTGTACAGTTTAGTCAGAACTACATATTGATCTTTTTTCTGCTTTTCTCCATATTTTGAATTACTTTGACTTTAGAATGATGAAATCACTTTGTGGACCTGAGAAACAGCTCTTTCCTCATGAGGTAAATGTTTTTGTTCTCTACTAACAAATTCAACCTGCTTGTAGTTCATTAAAGTTGTATTTGTATACTTATGAGGTGCTTAGTCTGTAGTTAGCTTTGATGTCTGATTTTTTTCCCTAGAAAATTCTGTTTAAATTCTTGTCAAGGCAATACTATTTGGAAAAGTTGCTATCTTTTCTGTTTTCTTGGGGACATTTTTATAGAATTGTTGTTATTTCTTTTTTTTATTTTCTTTGTTTTTTAGATTATAATTACATTTTCCCACGCATTCCTTCCCTTTCCCAAATACTCTCATATATATCTTCCTACTGTCTTTAATATCCATGGCCTCTTTTTTCATTAATTGATGTTACATGCAATATGTATATGCATATGTATACACATGTATGTTTCTAAATACATCTGCTCAGTCTGTATAATTTTACTTGCATGTATGTTTCCAGGACTGAGCATTAGGTACTGTATAACAAACATGTGTGCTCTTCCTTGGAGAAGATTAGTTCTTCCATTCTCAGGACTCCTTAGCTGCCTGTAGTTCTTTGTGTAGGCTTGAGACCTCATGGGCTTCCTCCAGGCACGTTGGCACATCTATTGCTCTTGTCCTTGTACAGCTTCTGTTTAAGCAGTCATGGTGAGACATTATGGGTATAGCTTCTGGCACTACTAGGAAACTAATTTCTCAAAAACTCCCTGATCATCTGGCTGTTAGAATCTTTCTGGAGCCTCTTCTGCCATGTTCTTGAAGCCTTAAGTGTGGAAGTGTTTTGTAAATATACTCATTAGATCTAAGCTCCACAGTTTTGTATTTTGATTGGCTGTGTTTTGTTTTGTAATGTATGGTCTATTGCTAAGATAAATTACCTTGCTGAGAGATGAGAACCACACTTATGTATGACTATAAGGACAAAATTTAGAGTATAGTTAGGGATTATGCTAGTTTGGTAAGGTGGTGGTTATGGGTTTTCATCCAAGATCCAGGGCTTCACTTGCCCTAGGTACATACTTTTATAGTGCTGGGCATGAAATTTCTATCAATGAGTGAATCTTAACTCAAATTGGAGAGCTATTGGTTATCACCAATTCTCTACCCTTAAATTACATAGAATCATTTATCAGTTAAATTATTTGGCACAGATATTTTTAGACAAGTTTTCAACTATAAATGAAAATATTGATAGTCATAAGTCTGTTCAAATTATTTCATCTTGTGTACATTGATGGATTATTAGTATGAACTGTTTATCTAATTTATCCAAGTAATGAGTCTATGTAAACAGGGTTATATCTGAGGCTTGATGCCTCATGAGCTTCTATTAGTGGATGAGTGTAATCAAATTCTCTGTCTCTCTCTGTCTCTGTCTCTCTGTCTCTGTCTATATCTCTCTCTCTCTCTGTGTCTCTCTCTCTGTCTGTCTCTCTCTCTCTCTCAGTTTTTTTTTGTCATGATATCATTTAATCAACCTATCCTTATATAGCCTAGGCTAGCAAGCATCTAACTCCAAAAACCATTATCATGATGATAATGGACTGAATCTCTGAAACTGTAAATGAGACATCCTAATTAAATATTTTCATTTATAAGAGTTACCATGGTCATGGTGTATCTTCACAGCAATAAACACCCTAACTAAGAAAACAACCATCAGGGGAAATCAAGAGTATTTGGCAAGTTGAAGCCCCCACAGAATCTATGCATTGTTCTTCCTTACATTGTGACACAGTGGAAAGAGACAGGTTTATCTATGTTTCTGAAATAGAATGCTCACAACAACCTCATTGACAAAAATATTTTATCTCCCTCTCACCACTGCTTTATATTAAAGGATGATAAATTGAACTGATGTATTTTTCCATCTTAATATTAAAGTAAGAACTGATGCCTGAAGTTGTGAGTTCTGTTTTTAAACTAAGAAATTCTGACCGACTGGCTGTTCATTTTCTTTTATTCTGCATTTTCCACATAAATTCAAAACCACTGTAAATCACTCATATAGTTTGTGTTTCAGTTTAGATTTTATTCAGAACAACATTTGGTAGAATCTTTATGTATTCAAAATTGATTTCTGAAATCAGTGGTCATGAGATAAATTTGCTTATTGAAGTCTTTTTTGTTGTTTTGTTTGGGTTTGGGTTTTTTTTTGATAAATGTAATTTTTGGTTGTGGAATCTTTATTTTTTTTCTTTTTGAGACTGAATTTCTCCCTATATCAGCCTGGGCTTTCCTAGAACTCACTTTGTAGATTAGGCTGGCCTTGAACTCACAGAGTGCCTCCTGTCTCTGTCTTCCAAGTGATGGGATTAAAGGCATGTGTTGCCATGTCTGGTTTTGGTTTTGGAAATCTTATATTTATTTTATCTATTTATAGAACATTAAACATAGAAATTTTGTTAAACTCAACTTCAGATATATCATTTTAGCTTTTTTGAATACATTAATTCTTCAAGAACAGATTTATTTACTTATTTATTTAGTAATTCACATAATCTAATACCTGCTGCCTGTGTGTTTGTGGGTATGGGGACATCCAGTGGTCCAGGCACAATCTACTACCGGTCATACTCTGAAACAAAATTAACTCTCCCTCTTCCTCTAGCAAATAAATGTTAATAGTGTTCCTCCATTAGTCAAGGTGTTGTAGTGGGTAGCCATCCCAGCACTGGCCTGGAAGTTCCAACCCCCATTGAGGCTTCGGTAATGGTCATGCCCACAAGGCAGGGATAAGGGAGGAAGCTGAAGACCCAGGATAGAGAGGAGAGGTCTCTCTTGGTTCTGGGACCCTGGACGCTGGAGGTAGACCAAGCAGAGTTCTCCAGAGAACACTGCTGGACTGCACCATACCTTTGCCAGACCCTACAACTTATCCCTTCATTTGTAAGTTACCCCACAAAATTAACCTCCCTTTTAACTATGTGGAGTGGTCTTAATAATTTCACAAATATCTGGCGCCCAACATGGCACACGAACCCATGACCCTGAGATTAAGAGTCTCATGCTCTACCCCACAGTCCCATAACCCACGTATAAAATAATCATATGGACACTTATTTTATTTAAACTGCTTGGCCATTTGCTCAGGCCTACCATTGTCTAGCTCTTACTCTTATATTTAGTCCATTTCTATTAGTCTATTCTTTGCCACATGGCTCGTGGCTTACCAGTACCATACATGTTGTCATGGCCACGGATGGCAGTCTATCCCCTCAGCCTTCCTATTCCCAGCCTTCTCCTCTTCCTTGTCTCGCCTACCTTATCCTTCCTGCCTGGCTACTGGCCAATCAGTACTTTATTTATTTTAACCAATCAGAGCAACACATTTAACATATAGAACATCCCACAGCACTTCCCCTTTTCTTTTCTTTTTTTAAAAAGCAAGGTTTTAACTTTTATATAGTAAAATTTCAGAAAATAAAACAATTATCAAGCAAGAATTACAGTTACAATATTAAAGAAGATATCCTATCTATCTTACATTTGTGAGTCTAAGGTTTTATATCTAACTTATCCTTTATCATAACTGAGGAAATTATAACTATCTATTCTTCAACCACATCAAAGACCTCAGAAGGATATAATATTACCTGAGAACCAGGAGAAGGAAGCAAGCAACTTTCGGGAGTCTTGCAGGGTAGACAGAGATAGCTGGCAGCCTGGACAGTCACCCAATGTTCCTTTGTAAATTTGGGGCATTGGTCTTCAGCTCACAGGGCTAGAGTCTCTTGGTCACTTCTCTCAGTGTCCTGTAGAATGTCTTGCAGATTCCTCTGCGAAGCAGGAACCTGAGGGACCATTTTGTCAAGCAAATTTTAGTGGTCACCTTTCTATGGGTCCTGCATGTCCAGTTGATCAAGCAGTCCAGGCAAGGACAGTTTCTTGCCCAATGGCTATTTTTGCCAAGGTGAAGATAAGATATGAAGTGTCTTTAATGCCCATCCTCTTCTCTGAAGTAAATCGGTGTTGCCAGGAGCAGAAATATCTCACTGTCCAGAAAGTCTAAATTTTAAAAATATTTTAAATGCCATATTCTGTAGGTCTTTGAAGTATTAGAAGATTACCTATCTATCTGAAATATCTCTGTGTGTACCTAGAAGACTTAACTAACATGGCTATGAGTATGATTATCATAGATGATTAATTATTAATCTATTTTTAATTATCCATTACAATTTTAACTGAGCTATAGAAACATAATTCCTTAGACAGGAGTAGAAATATACACAGTATAACAAAATTAACTTTAAGTTTTATCAATAGACTAAAATCTATACCAATGTAAAACATTTTAAACAAGTTGTTGCTCTTTATAAGTAAGTTCCTTATTCTACCCTTTCATATTATTATATCTATATGAAGGCATCCTGGCTTCCCTTACCCCATGATGTTAGAACTTTAACTGGCTCTACCTTTTCCAGGTGTTGTACACATAACCACAGGACTGTGAGTTCATGCATGCAACAGACCTGTCATATCATGAAGACTACACTTCAAGGCACTCCTCTGCATACTCTAACTCTTAACATTCTTCAGGTCCTAAGTTCTGTAAAGTAAGTTGGGATATAGATGTTTCTTCTACACACACAGTAAACTAAACAAAGGACGAAAAATTATATATATATATATATATATATATATATATATATATATATATGTTTCTCTATTCCTCTATTTTACCTTAACTTGGTTATTATAGTTATATAAAATACAATCTTAATGCTTTTGTGCATATTTGCACATATGCAACAGCATTTTATAATTCAATTGAGGTGCACATATATTTCCCTTTACTTTTCATTGCATTTCATGTGAACCTTTGAACCCTGATGAATGTACATTTTCAGTGTCCTTCCAGGCCTCTCTCATCTCATTTCATGATTTGATTTCATGCATTGTCTTCCTTGTCTGTATAGTTTTGCAGACAATCCAAGGACCTAAGACTTATTTCAGTCATGTACTGCTATTCTCTGTGATACTTAATGGTGCTACAGACCCTGTAATCAGTATAACTTTGCTTCATTTCTCTCTGAATTTCTATGTCTTTCTCTGAAGTTATTTGCTTCAGCTTAGAGAACTGATTTCAGTGTTTCTTTTTTATTAGTCTCTTGTTTGAATGTTAGCCTGTGCAATTTTTTTTGTTATTGTTAAATCATTTCCAGAATGTCTCATAATATCCTTATATACACAAAACAGGTTGTCCTTTGCTTATCCTTACTCTGTACAATGCCAATGATACAAACTAATTGTGAAGAAAAGATACAGACACTATTTTTACAATATTGTTTCTGCCTTTTTTTTTCTTCCATGATTTCAGTTATGGCCAACTTTCTACTCTACTTTTTTCTGCCTGAGCCATGGTGTTTTAGGAATGCTCAACGCCTTATTGGTTTCATGAAACTACTCACTTGTGGTCCCCTTAATTTTCTATGTTTTTGTGTTTGCTCAGTCATTAAATCTCATTTATTTAGTTCTATATTATTATTATTCTATTTTTTTTATTATTAGGCTCCTACTTCATTGTCTTTTTTCAAGGATTTATGTTGTTTGGTGGGTTCCTTACCCTTTTCTTCTTTTTCAAACACAGTCAATTCACTGTCTGCTCCAAACAAATATCTATAATGACCCAACTGCCTTTGGATTATATCTGTTTATACTTATTTTCTTTACCATACCTTTCCTGTGTGTGTGCGCACGTGTGTGCACGCACGCACACATGCATGTGTGTATGGATGTTTCTTATACATCTGTAATTGAATGCAGGATACTTACTACACAGTAAAAAAAAAAATCATCTCTAGAGACTGCTATATTCTCTTAAGTTTTCATCATATAATCTGCCAGATCTCAAAATCAGTGTCAAAAGTGCCTTTAATCCAGGAAGGCTTATGGCCATTTTAGCCTTGTTGTACTTTAACCAAGACTTCCTCTAATTTGAGAATATATGCTGTTAGAGTGTGACTCAATAAGCTTCCCTTAAATCTTGGATCTCACACACTAGGACCTCTTATCTAGTTTTTTTTTTTTTTCTCAACAAAACACATGCCTTTCTTTTCTTGGCTCCATCCACAAAGCCTCCACTGTCCTTCTTTTAACTAAAGTATTTATTTATTGATTAGGAATATATTTTGTCAATGATATGTCTATTAATTATCATTTGATGAAGGATATTTTATAGCTTCATATGCTTAATTTTGGTAAAAGCTTTCTCTAAATCTTGAGAGACGGTCATGTATTCTTGCATTTAAGCTCTATTTATATGATTGTTTTCATGAATCTATTTATGAGCATCTTTCCATTGAACTCTGTTAACTTTACTGAAATTAACAGTCTGTTTTATTTAGTTCTATTTTAATGCACTTTGGATGCTATGGTTACTAATATACTTGGGAATAATACCACGAGGGCCAGCAAGGTGGTTCAAGGGCTAATAGCATTGCTTGCCTCCAAAGCATATGGCAACCTAAGGTCAGTACTCAGAGCCCATGTAAGTGTGAACAGAGAGAACCTACTTCAAAGAGATCTCCAACAAATTAAGTGCATGGAGAGTGGCATGTGTGACCAAAGAAATATATCACTAATACAAAAAAAAAATTTAAAATAATATTACGTAGATGTTTACAAGTGATTTATTTACATTCTAACAATTTTACTCAATATATAAGCTTAAGGTATGTCCATAGGCATATGCATTAGAGAGAAATTTGGTTGTTTTTTTTCCCAGTGCTTTACAAAATTTTATGTGCCATTAATATTTCTTGATTTTTAAACTTGGATGTAGCTCCTTTATGAAGTGAAACAATATTGGTGAGGTTTGATAGAGTAGTCTATAAACAATTTCTCTTTTTTTTCTATAGTGAAATTTCTTTCTTTTATACATTGACTTTTAATTTGTCTCCTGTGATAAATATTTCAGAATATTGATCATTTAATTTAGGTTTCATTTTTGAAAAAAAAAAAAACATTTTGCCCAGAACCCAAATTTATTACTTCTAGTGTATTTCAATTCTCTTTTTATTTATTTATTTTTTTCATTGTAAAAGTGTAATATTACTACAATACTTTGTCCTTTCCTTTCCTCTCATCAAACTCTACCATATATTTTTCCTCCTCTTTCTTGTACATAGCCTCTTTTTTCATTGTTATACTTGCATAGAGGTATGTAAGTGCTATATTCCTAAATATAACTTGCTCCCCATAATGTTACACATATCTTTGTTTTCAGAGCTGATCATTTGGTATTAGATAAAGAGTTTGTGTGCTCTTCCTTGGAGAAGACTATTTCTCTTGTACTCAGTATTTCATCCTTGCTTTAAGTTCTTAGTGTACGAATGAGGCCCCATGGGCTTTTCTCTGTCTGTTTTGGCATGTCTATGGTTGACATCCATGTTTGGGTAGTCATGTTGGTGAGACTTTATGAGTGTAGCTCCTGAAATTACTAACAGACACAATCTTACAACAAAAACATTGGTCCTCTGGCTACTCTGATCATCTTACCTTTCTTCAGCAGCATTTCCTAAGGCGTGGTGCAGAGATAGTTTTGTAGATTTCCCACTGACACTGGGCTCCACAATTCTGAAATTTGATTGATTGTGATTTTTATACAGTGTTCACTGTCTGTTGCAAAGAGAAGGTTTCCTGACAAGAGACAAAGACTACATTTATTTGTGGGTGTAACGACAACTATTTAGGATATAATTAGGGAATATGCTGGTTTAGTAAGTTTTTGGGTTCTAGGTTCTCCTCCATATCTATGAAATCATCTTAAAGACTCTTTATTAATTCTTTAGTTTTTTTCTTCACTTACTTTGTCATTCTTTTCCTAGAGTTTTTGAATTGGAGAGGCAGTCTATTCTATTTTCCACCCATTTTTATTGCCAAGGGTGTTCAATATCATAGGACTATTCTTCACAATTGGTTTGGACATATGCCACAAATTCTTCTGTAACATATTATTGTTATCCTTATTTTCAAAAACTTTGCAACCCCTTTGTGTTCACCTTTGACCCAAGAGTTGTTTAATATGTTTTTATTATTTTAATGTTAAATATAATTTGTTATTTTTTAATATCTTATCAGCCAGTTTCTAGTTATTAATCTTTAAAATAAAAGTTATTAATTTTATTGTTATATCCTGAAATACATTGATGTTTTCTATCAAGATATCTTTTAAATAGTATTTTATTGTAATAAGTCACTGTTAAAAAGTAAATTTGTGGACAATGATGTTATTTCTTTAATGGCTGGATCATAATATTTTTAAAAGAAAAAATATAATATTTTATATTAATATTGGATGCAACCTTTCCTGCTGTCAATCCACCAGAAAAGAAGCTAAATCAATCTTATTTGCTGAAGCTGGAAGGGACTGAAGGGCACACTGTAAGGGTTGACTGCATTAAAATATATAAAGTGTGAATATGTATAGTCCATTTCACAGAGACTAAATTTAAAGATAGAAAATTAAAGGCACAGGGCTATCCCATGCTGTGGTGCTGTGCCTTGACCTTCAGGAGCTAGCTCATTGCTTTTTTGTTCAGATGCCTGAACACTGGTCACTTAGTAGTCCTCATCAGTCTCTATTACACCTTGTTTCCATCAGGACTACAATGCTGCTCACACCTGACCTTGTTCAAGGCAATAATCCTACCCTCTGTACCTTGCAAAGACAGCTTATAGCTCTAGGTCCCTGTGGTTGTTGGGAAGAAATGGTCCCCAAAGGGAATGACACTATTAAAACATGTGGATTTGTTGGAGAGGGTGTGTCCTTGTTCAAGGAAGTGCCACTGTGGTGGTGAAGTTTGGGGTCTCACTATGCTCAAGCCATAGCAAGTGTCTCAGTTCACTACCTGTTGCTTTCATATTAGATGTAAGAACTCTCAGCTCCTTGTCCAGCACCATGTCTGCCTGCATGCTTGCTTCTTGCCATAAGGATAAAGGACTAAACCTCTCATCTGTAAGTAAGCCACCCAATTAAATGTTTTCCTTTATAAGAGTTACCCTGGTCATGATGTCTCTTCACAGCAAAAGAAACCCTAACTAAGACAGAAATTTGTACCAGGTACTCCGTTATTGCTGTGATAGGCCAGACTATGTTTTTGTTTGGAATAATGTGGACTTCAGGAGTTTGGGTTAGAAAAGCTGTGGAATGATTTAATGGCTGCTCAATGAGTCATACTAGTTTGAATATGGAAGACTTCAAACTGAGGAGGTATAGGGATTATAGGAGATTTCTTAGGGGTGGAGTTTTTTCAGGCTGATTATATTCAGGGTGGGAATTTATTGGATTTCAATCCCTGAGTTTTGAGAAGCTCAGAGACTGGCTGGTTTTCATGCTCAAGGATTGGTTTATTTCATGCCCAGGGACTGGTTGTTTTTTTGTCCTGAGAGATTGGTTGGAATCTGTGCTGAGTTGGTCAGGTACAGGATGTGTTTCTTTGGCCCTGGTTTAGGGCCAAGGTGAGTGTCTTTGGCTGTGGTTTTAGGGCTAAGCTATGTTTCTGTCATAAGCCCTTTTAAAACTTTTTGTTCTGGTTTCAAGGTCAGTGAATTGGCTCTGGTCTCAAGGAAAGGGTGTTTCTTTGGTTGGCCCTTTTACTCTGTAACTTCAGCCATGTGGTCCTAGCTTTAAGGATAGAAAGAAAAAAGGGGGGTTATGGAATTTGCCTGTGGGATTAAGAAAGCTGCTGAGGTCAGGCATATATCAGGGTTGTTCCTGAATATAGGCCCAGAAAGTCCTTGTGTAAAACTAGGAAGGAGAATCCCTTATTGCTTGGGAGACATCAAGATGTTAGAGATTCCAGAGTCATGGGATACCTGCTGAGGAAAGCTGCTGACAGGGAGTGGAACCAGCCCAAAAGAAAGAAGTGTGTTTTAGTCAACAAAGCTGAAAAGAGTTGGAGACCTGAAAATTTTCAGGATCAGACATGGAGGTGCAGAGTTTGAAGTTTTTCCAGCTGGTTTTTAGTCTTGCTTTGGTCCAGTCTTTCCTCACTTTTGGAATGCTAATGTATATCCTGTGACTTTATATGTTGGAAGTATGTGACCTGGTTGTTTTATTATTATTATTATTTTGATTTTATAGGGGATTACAGTTAAGAGAGCGTATAAATCTCAGAAGAGACTTTGAATTTTGGAATTTTAATCACTGTTGAGACTGATAGACTATGGGGAATTTTGAAGTTAGACTTGATGCATATTTACATTATGATTTGGCTATACATGCCTTTGTAGGACAAAGAGTGGAATGTAGAAGTTAGAAATAAAAGGCCATCCAAAAGAAGTGGCACTATTAGCAGATATAACTTTGTTGGAGATGGCTTTGGCCTTGTTGGAAGAAGTGTGTCACTGTGGCGATGGACATTGAGATCTCTTTTGTGCTCAAGCCACACCCAATGATTAAATTCACTTTCTGTTGCCTTCAGATCAAGGTGTAAGAATTTTCAACTACCTTCTCTAGCACCATGTCTGCCTGCATGCTGCCTTGCTTTTCTGCTATGATGATAGTGGACTAAACCTCTGAACTTTCAGTGAGCTACTCAATAAAGGTTTTCCTTAGTAAGAGTTACCTTGGTCATGGTGTCTCTTCAAAGCAATAAAAACAAACAAACAAACAAAAAACCCTAAGACAATACCCTGCTCCAGCATTACTTTGGTGAAATTTTCTGCCAATAACAAAAGATAATTCCATTTTTACTCCTTTGTACCCTGTGCATACCTAAAGGATATTTGATTCCCTCCTGTTTTAAGACTGGATGTCTGTGTTTAAAGGAAGCTCAGTGCATATTATGATCACCTGTCATCCTATGTTTTACTTGTTTCCCCTGCAGTGATCTTTGTGAACATCCTGTGGAAAAGCAGCTTTGCAATTAGCTGTCACAGTTGACCAAATCTGTCATGTGTCTTTTCAGTACAAGACCCTTTGTCTACTTTGTCTATGGAATTTCACTTTCCTTTGCATTTGTGGTTTTGGTGAAGGCAGCATGAATGAACTTGGCTTATTTGAGCTGGTTTCAGAGCAACCTTGTTCACTCATATTAACCTTCTCATGGTTGTGAAATACTATCATTGTCTCTTTTTACGCTCAGCATCTAAATTGGATTCCTATTCTAAACTGGAAAATTTAATATCTCTTCCCATTACTTCTTGCTCTGTCTCCTGAGATTCATGAGTCAAATTTTTGCCATCATCCCCTCTTTTACAATAATAATTTTTTTAATTAAATAACTTTTAAAAGTTTTCTTTGGTCATCTTTGATCTACCTTTCCCCAATCAGAAATTTGGAACTTGGCATCATCATGTTCTCTCGAGATTTCAATTACTATGGTCTTATTTATGCTTCCTGAAATGACCATTTTTCCTGTTTTTAAAGGCTCAATTATATTCCAAAGGGCATGCAACTGTGCACATACAGTCCCTATATGTTTTTCAGCAATGCTTTAATCAGCTCTGCATCTTCTCTACTCCTTGTTTTCTAATTTTTTCCATCAGTGTTCATTAAAACTTAACTTTTATTATCTATTACAATACAAAGATAAATTTAGTCATGCTTCAAAATAATTTCTCCTAAACTTCAAATGTCTGGCAGAGAGTCACTTTCCAATATATATAAGTGAATTTTATCAGATTACTTCATTGATTCTATTCCTAGCTACTGGGTTCTTTTTGAAACATGTATACAATGTTTCATGATCATATTAGCTGATATGATTGTCTAATTTCCTTCCTATTCCTGTGACTCCCTTTTTATTACCCACTGTTCCTCTTTTCATTTCATGTCTTTTTCCCCATAAAGATGATACTGTATCTTCTAAGATTTAGTGTGATGAATTGCACTGCAATGTCTGGTTGGAAGGCATTTGTATATTTATAGATTGAAGTTTTCTTCATCATGATATTTTTTGTTATATACTGCTGAATTTAGTTTGGTAGCCCATACATTTGGCATTTTTGCATCATGTTCAATTTTGGTATGTAAGTTTGTGGATGATTTAGCTAGGTACAACATTAACCTAGTATTTTGAAAATGAGGTAATAATAATCATTGTCTTATTTTTATGTATTTTTAGTTTGTGGATATGTTTTCCCTGCATGTGTGTATCTGGTACCTGCAGAAGCAAGAAGCAGGCTTCAGATCCCCTGGAAGTCGAGCCACAAATGGCTGTGAGTGGTTATGTAGGTTTTGAGTCCTCTGTAAGAGCAGAAAGTCCTCTGTAGTTAAAGTTTTCCTAATTGATTGTCATTGTTCAAGACCCTCTGCTAGGTTTTCAATAAATAAAAGACTTTATGCATGACAGGAACATTACATATGTTTTATATGATATAGTTTGTAAGATGAATTGCTAAACGGTCTTACTAATGAAAAACCCAGAGCCAGATATTGGGGTGAAAACTGAGAAATCAGAGGAATAGGACAAGCCACAGACAACCTCACTTCACCAACTACTCATCCTCCAGAGGGAGCTACTTCCTGTATACCCACACCTATATCCTTTCTGTCCCTGCCCTCTCACTTCCTCTCTCAGCCCAGCTACATCACTTTCCTCTCTCTGCCCAGCTCTATCACTTTCTGTCTGTCTGTACAGACCTCTAGACCATTATAGTTAACTAGTATATTAAGGTCATGTGGCACCATGCCTGGCTCTGATCTCAGTGTGGCCTTGAACTCACAGAGATCTCTGCCTCCCAAATGCTAGAATTAAGGGCGTGTACTACCACTGCCTGACCTCTATGTTTAATATAGTGACTGGCTTTTTTCTCTGATCCTCTTTATTGGGGTACACAAATAAAAGCTCACCACATTTTTAACTAATATAAGAAAAAGTTGGGACATCCATTCTTCAGCCTACAGGCCTAGAATATTTGAAAGACACATCTGTGAAGCAGGATTTTCTAAAGAGCATTCCTATCTTGTCTTGGTAAGGATTGGAAGCCCTTTCTTTTGTGTCCTACATGTCCATTTGGGACAGCATACTGTCAGCACACTATGCAAAGGCTCTTTCTTGCCCAGTGGCTAACATTTGACACAATGAAAGTTAACTCTCCATGGAGTTTCTTCAGTTCTCAACATTTTCTCTGAAGTAGATTGGTGCTGCCATGAGCGGACATGTTTTCTTGTCAGAAAAAGAGAAAAAAAATATGTCATTAAAATATCTTAAATGCCATATTCTGTAGACATCTAAAGATGATCTCTCTATTTTAAATATATCTCTGCTTGACCTTGGAAACATATCTAATATGGCTAAAAGTTTGATTGCAATGACTAATTACTAACTTATATTTCTTTATATCCTAGTAGTTGGTAATAATAACTTTCAAGGATTAGCAAACTTCATTACATTGTTAAATGAACTGTATAGGGAAAATACCTTGAACAAGATTAGAAATATATGTACAGTATTTTCTAACAAAATCAATTTCAAATTTTATCAATATATACAATTTGTATACAATAGTTTCCATAAGGAGGACAAGGTTATTCAGATTTTACATTTGTTCTTTTATCAAGTAAATTATCTTTCTAAACAATGGTTCATTGCTATGGATGATTGATTGATAAATAAAACACTGATTGTCCAGTAGCCAGGCAGGAAGTGTAGGTAGGACTAGCAGAGGAGAGAACTGGGGGAACAGGAGGCAGAGTAGAAGAGATGCTGCCAGCTGCTATGATGAGGAGCAGGATGTAAAGTACCAGTAAGCCATGAGCCACATGGCAAAGTATAGATTAATAGAAATGGATTAATTTAAGGCAGAAGAACTAGATAACAAGAAACCTGCAACAGCCATACAGTTTGTAAGCAATGCAAATCTCTGTATGTTTACTTGGTTGAGTCTGAGCAGCTTCGGGACTGGCAAATGAGAGAGATTTGTCCTGACATTGGGCCAGACAAGACTGGAGAAAACTTCAGCTTTTATGTTTTTATGTTTTATATTCAAAATATAAAACCCATCATCTTTTTTTAAATTTAACTGTTTTTATATGTATGCTCCTATTAAAATTTAAATATCTCTTGTAATTTCTACTGTTCATTTAGTAATATTACTCTTATATTTGTTGATTATGGGGATTATGGCTTATTTTTTGATGTTGTTCTTTGGTTTGGGTTTCTGTTTTTTGAGACAGGGTTTCTCTGTGTAGTCCTAGCTGTCCTGGACTCATTCTGTAGACCAGACTGGCCTCAAACTCTCTAGATCTGCCTGCCTCTGTTCCCAGTCCTGGGGTTAAAGGAGTACAACACCAACACTTCCAGGTGGGTAAGTTATTCTTTACTGGGAGGCTTTAGTACATATCAAATGCAATATATAATTAATGGCAAATTATGTATCATGTTATTTTGGGAAATTTGTAAATAACCATAACAATAATGTAAGTAAATTCATAGAAAATTGATCTTCCGTTTTCTTCATTACATACAGTACGATTCTCTTCCACAAAGTATGGTTTGACAGCACTTATTTTCATGCTATTTTGTTCATCTTGAAAAGAAATTTATAAGGACCATTTGACAGGAAGCCAGGTAAGAGCCAGGAAAGTGAGCCCGAGGCTACCTATGCTCCTTCTGATGTTCACTAACAAAACTAGTCACAATTTGGTGCTGGGATTGTGTGCCTCTTTCGCTACTTTCTGTTTGCTCCTCAGTCATTTAAAGTGAAAAGCTGTTGCCACTCCCATCAGGCAAATGTCACCACAGTTCTGTACTTTTGTATCTTCAAGTTTGTAATGAAGCTGAGTTATTTATCAGGCTGGTTTAACCTGAGGTTTCATCTGGAAGCATGGGCAAAAGCTGGCATGTTTTTATAATGCACCTCTCTTATTCTGCTCCACATTCCCTCTCTTTGAACACATTTCACAGTGAGAAAACTAGTTTAATTCTCAGGCCTCAGGTATCCTCTATAAACATAATCATACATATTCATTCAGCAACTATCTATTGATCACCTCCCCTGTGCAGATGATGTGACAGTGTCTTTGAGTATCAAATGGCATACAGAATGGTAGCTTCCCTGTAGGTACTGCAAGTCCATGTGGTAAGCTTCCCTTTAAGAATTCTATTCTCATTTGTACCACTAAGGTGAATTCAGTGTTGTAAATCCCTTTAACCACACCATATCCCAGTGCTACACCTGCAATAATTCCTAATATTTAACAAAATAATTGTGAATTTTAAGTCACTATTGTATGACATTCTTTTTTCTTTCAATCTTCTTTCTAGAGAAATTTTCTTGGAAAACATATTGTTCCACTTTTTTTTTGTATTACATTAAAAAAGTTATGTTCTCAATTATTAAAATGTGTATGGTGCTTTCATAAAAATCAGTGATTGTTAAAGTTAAAACTATCCTTGATATTTTCGTACAAGTATACAATGCCTGATGATTACTGTTATCCTCAAACTCTTTTGTCTACCTCTCATCCTCATCAAGCTCCTTTCTGCCCTACATGTCCAGTATCCATATTTATGAAGTTCGTGTTTTAACCCAATAAATTTCAACAGGGTCATCCCTGGAATCATCAACTGAAAGTTCTTCACTGGAACCTAATATGCTCAACAGTGATTAAATAACTTATGAAAGTGACTTTTGACTTCCTCAAATTTATAAGTGGTCAATAATTCAATATGGGGTTGGACTGAGCATCTTGAGCTCAATCTCTGTCTTAGAGGTTCATTTTTGTACAAGCTCAGTAGAGCTAGGTACCATTGTATTGAGATAATAACTTGTCTGGCTGTGTAATTCCCAGAAGATGGCATTTCATGGTCTTTCTTCTTATCTTTCAGCACACAAAATCATTTCTACCCATTTTTCTACAAAGGCCTTTGTATTAAAGAAGGTATGATTGTAGCCGGGAGTTTCTCTGATCCTTCCCAGCCCTACAGTCAAGATGAATCTCTCCCACCCATGTCCTACAGCCACTTGGTCCCAAGTAAAAACACAAAGACTATTGCTTACAAACTGTGTGGCCTATTAGTCAGACTTATTGATAGCTAGCTCTTATAACTAAATTCAACCCATTTTTATTAATCTATATGTTGCCATGTGGTCTGTGACTTTACCTGTGTCCCATTACATTTTGCTCCTTGCACAGTAGGCTGGCATCTCCCTGACTCTGTCCTTCTCTCCGCATCTTTGCTTGAATTTCCTGTCTGTCTCTAAGCTGCCTTGCCATAGGCCAAATCTGCTTTATTTATTAGCAAATGGGAGCAACACACATATTTAGAGAGAACAGAAAGACATCCCACAGCCCTCCCTTTTACTTTCTAATAAAAAAAGAATGTTTTAACTTTAACATTATATATATAAAACAAGAATTATAGTTTTATAGTTAAAATATCTAGTCTATTTGTATTTGGCAAAATTAAAGAAAACATTCTATCATGTATTCTATATTTGCGAGTTTAAAGTTTCATATCTAATTTATCTTTTATCATAACCAAGGAAAATTATAACTATCTACTCTTCAACTACATCAAATACCCCAGAATGATATAATATTACCAGAGTAAACAGGAAGTGAATTACAAGCAGCTTCCATAATTCTAGAAATGACAGAGACATCTGGCTGCCTGGACAGTCATCCAAAGTTCCCGGTCATGTTGGGGCATCTATCTTCAGCTTCTAGGCCTAGAGTCTCTGGCATAGCTTTCAGTGAAGCAGGTAATTTGAAGGATAATCTCTCCTATTGGCAAAATTCATTAGTTGCTTCTTCCTGTGTCTTGCAGAATGTCTGGCAGTCTTCTCTATCAGGTAGGAATCTGAAGGACCATTGTGGTTGTATTGTGTTGCCAAAATATTGTGCACTCTAATAAACTTATCTGGGGTCAGAGACAGAACCACCACAATATTAAATATAGAGGTTATGCAGTGGTAGCACACAGCTTTAATCCTAGCATTCCAGAGACAAAGAGCCATCTGTTCAAGGATATAGGCAAGCATCGTGACGCATGTCTTTAGTCCCAGAAAGCAAGCCTTTAATCCCAGGGAGTGATGGTAGAAAACAGAAAGGCATATAAGGTGTGGGGACCAGAAAATAGAATATTTTGTCTGATTAAGATTTTAAGCTTTTGAGTAGCACAGTTCAGCTGAGAGCCATCCAGTCTGAGGAAACAGGATCAGCTGAGGAACTGTCGAGGAAGGAAAGGTATGGCTTGTTCTGCTTCTCTGGTCTTCTAGCACTCACCCCAATACCTAGCTCAGGTTTGATTTTATTAATAAGACTTGTTAAGATTCCTGCTACAGACCATTTCACTTTGTTTTGGCAAAATTCAGTGGTCCTTTTCCTAAGAGTCCTGTATATACAACATATTATCTAGCAGTCTGGGCAAGAGAAGTTTATTGCACAATGGCTATTTTTTCCATAATGAAAACAAACTCCATATGAAGATTCATCAATGCCCAACATCCTCTTTGAAGCAACTGGTTCTGCCAGGAGCAGATGTGTCTCTCTGTCCAGAAAAGACTAAGTTCTTAAAACATTTTAAATGCCATATTCTTCAGGTCTTTTGTTTGAAGGTTACCTACCTAATTGAAATATACTATGTATACCTAGAAAACTTAACATGAAAATAAATTTAAATATTAATTTGTTTTTGGTTGTGAGCCTAGCCTTTAATGGCTGAGCTATCCCTCCAGCCCTTGACTATTAATTTGTATTTTTTAATTATACATTACATTTTTAATGAGTTACATAAACATAATACTTTAAACAAGAATAGAAATATAGGTAGATAACAAAATTAACATTAAATTTGTATCAATAAACCAAAATCCATAGCAATGTAAAACATTTAAAACAAGTTGTTACTCCTTAAAAGTAGATTGAATAATCTACTTTTTTCTTTTCTCTATCACGTTTATATTCTCTTTTCTTCTTTGGAAATATATTGCATTTATAATCAATACCCTTTAAGCAAAAATAAACATTCATAAACTATATTTGAGAATTTGGGCATAGACAATTAAAAAGACATTATGAAGGCATTTAATGAAATTAAAAATATATTCATGAAAAATTTTTAGATCAAATAGGACTGAAAAGAAAACACTTCAGCATAACAGATACTATGTATAACAAATCTACAGCCACCATCATCTTAAATGAAGATAACTGTTAATTTGTCCCATTAAAATCAGGTATTATGTAGGACTGTTTGCTGTAACCACACATTTTCAGTATGGTGTTCAAAGTCCTACCTAGATATAGACAAGAGAAGGATAAAATGAGATGCAAATAAGAAGAAATAAGCTAAAATAACTTTATTGGCATATGATATGAGGTTATACATATAACCCTTCACCATAAGACTAGAAATTATCAACAGTTTCATTAAAGTGACAGAAAACAAATTAACACACGAAATCAGTAACATTTCTATATATTAATAAGAAATACAATGATATGGAAACCAGGGAAATATACCATTCAAAATAGCCTCAAAAAACAAAATAAATTACCTTGCAATAAACTTAACCAATGCCTTTCCATTCCAAAGAATGGAAAGGCATCTATTAGTGAAATCTACAAAACTTTGAAGATAAAATATTCAAAAACTTTGAAGAAAAGTCAAGTAACACACTAGAAGGTGGTTGTTCTCATCGATTTGTAGGATTACTATTGTGACAATTAACAGCTTGACAAATCAATACAGATTTAACGCAAGTTCCATTAAATGCTCATGGAAATAGTCTCATTAATAGATAGCAATTAAAAACTAAAAATACTTTTACATGGAAGTTAAGAGTTAGAAAAAGAATGATGAGATGGGACATTTATATTATGGTTTTAAAAATAAAAAGTTTTAAAAAATTATGCAGAAAATCAAAATGCCCTGAAATGCCAAATTAATTCTGAGCAGAAAAAAACAAAAACAAAAAACAAAAAACAAAAACATTAGTGGTGAGACTATACCCAATCTCAAATCATATTATAGAGTCATCATAATAAAGTTCAGGTTGCAGTTATCAGTAAAATCCACATTGTACAAAGTGGGGTATGGTTGTGAATTAAGCACCTCTAGGATACACCCTTCAAAAGTAAACACACAATGTTGGTGAATCATGAAATTCTAAAAATCTGAGGTTTTGACAATCTTTTCTTGTGTACATGACATTTAAATTGAAAGCCAATGATTGTGAGTGGCTTTAATAAAGAAAATATAACCATGTAGGCAGGGAAGATAATTGGTACAAATTTTAGCTAAAATAATGGGAAAAAAGAAATAAAAATTTATGATCACCTCCCCCATTTAAAAAAGACTACATTTAGAACAATTTTAGATTTAAAGCAAAATATCATAGAAATCCAATTCAGTTTTCAACTCAATTTCATATGTGAACTTTATGTCAGTATATGAAAATTAAAGAAAAGCATTGTAAATTGGACTGTGCCGTCTTTGATTATCAAATCCCCACTGTGTGATCTTTTAGCTTTTCCTTTAGAAATAATTATAGATTGAAATAAATTTAAGAAGATTATAATAAGACATATGAATAAAAGTGAATTTTATATTTCATGCAGTTGAGAATTGGATGGTCAGAGAGTGTGAAAAGTCATCTTTCTAACCAATAAAACAAATCTATCATCAGTTATCTTGGAGACTGTTTATCCCAGGACAGGCATGACTCTGCCATCCTTAAATCCCCATGGTGTAACATGATGCACACATATTTATTCCTCAGCTAAATATCTCACTGGGTCAGCAGAAAATTTATGAGCACAGTAGTTGTTCAGGACCAGACTGAGTCGTAAAAATAATTGTTCATGATCTGGGTGCTCCTTGATTACAATAACAGAGAGACAGCAGTATGCAAATGGTATTGTCCTTCTTCAAGCTTCCTTCAGAAGAGATTGAGCACATTTGTCCTTATTTGCCAAGGCACGTCATGAACCCACACCTAAAATTCAAAGAGAATTAAATCTATATCACACCCAATCTAAGGCCAGAAGAGGGAGAAGATATGTAAATGACCCACATGATTCTGAAAGTGAGCATTAATGTACTCTGGGCAAAATAAACAGACAAATCTGTGATTCTATGTGTCAAGCAATCACAATTAATTATGCCAATTTATCAAATTGTTAGTATGTGCTTGGCAAGTTTGTGGGCATAGTGCTATATGATCCTACATGAAACATAGGGCAGGTTTGTGGGCATAGTGCTATATAATCCTACATGAAACATAAATTCAGACACCTAAGAATATTATATATACATATGTAACAAATGTAATGTTGCTTATTTTTCTTTATTTATTCTGGCCACATGAGAAGGAAATCTTAAGTATGTCTTACAATTAAATATATCACAATTCAAATTATGTTTGGACAATGTAGTAGTGGAAATCATTAGTTGACTGAAAATGTAAACTGCTCAACATTTCAGGCAGTTACTCTCTTTGTCTTTGGTTGTTTGGCTCAACTGAAGCTTGTTTTACTGATTTTTAGACTAGGGGTTCAGGGGATACACATAATAATAAAAATAAAATACATTTTCATTAATGGCACTATGTCTTGTTAGCCACTGGGTCCAATACCTCAATACCCAAGGGATTAATAACTGGGTGACTTGACAAGCCAATGGTCTTATTTGAGGATATAATATTAGTAGGAAAAAAGCATTATATCAATCACGTTTGATGTTACAACAAGAATATAAAGACATTTTATTTTTTATTTTATTTCATTAGATTTTTAATTCATTTTGCATACCAACCAGAGATCTCCCTGTCATTCCTCCTTCTGCTCCTCCACAGCCCCCAACCCCTGACCCACACTCATCCCCTTCTCCCAAGATGCTTTATATTATTTGTGGCTATTGTGAAGGATGGTGTTTCTCTGATTTCTTTTTCGGCCCATTTATCCTTTGTCTATAAGAGGGCTACTGACTGTTTTGAAAGTGTTTGTTTGTTGTAGGTATTCTCTAGTAGAATTTGTGAAGTCACGTGTATACTATCATATCATCTGCAAATAGTAAAAGTTTGACTTCTTCCTTTCTAATTTGTATCCCCTTGATCTTCTTTTGTTGTCTATTACACTAGCTAGAGCTTCAAGTACTATATTGAACTGATATGGAGAGAGTGGACAGCCTTGTATTATTCCTGATTTTTGTGGAATCGCTTTGATTGTCTCTCTATTTAAATTGATGTTGGCTGTTGGCTTTCTGTAAATTCCCTTTATTGTGTTTTGGTATGTTCCTTGTATTCCTAATCTCTCCAATAATTTTGTCATGAGGGGGTGTTGGATTTTGTCAAAGGCTTTTTTCAGCATCTAATGAGATGAACATGTAGTTTTTTTTTTTCTTTCAGTTTGTTTATATGGTGTATTATATTGACAGATTTTCATATGTTGATTGATCCATCTCTGAATATCTGGGATGAAGCTGACTTGATCATAGTGGATGATGCTTTTTGATGTTTTCTTGGATTCAGTTTGCCAGTATTTTATTGAGTATTTTTGCATCAATGTTCATGAAAGAAATTGGTCTGTAATTTTCTTTCTTTGTTGCAACTTTGTGCGGTTTGTTTATCAGTGTAACTGTAGTATCATTGAAAGAATTTGGCAACATTCCTTCTTTTTCTATTGTGTAGAACAATTTAAGGAGTATTGGTATTAGATCTTTGAAATTCTGGTAGAATCTTGCATTGAAACCATCTGGCCCTGGTTTGTTTGTTTGTTTGTTTGTTTAATAGTTGGGAGATTTTTAATCACTACTTCTATTTCCATAGGGTTTATAGGTCTATTTAAATTGTTTAGCTGGTTTTGAATTAATTTTCATAAGTGGCACCTATCCAGAAAATTACCTATTACTTTTTTGATTTTCTGATTTTGTGAAGTACAGGTTTTTTAAGTATGATCTAATGATTCTTTGGATTCCCTCATTGTCTGTTGTTATCTCTCCCTTTTCACTTCTGATTTTGTCAATTTGGATATTCTTTCTCTGCCTTTTGGTTAGTTTGGATAAGGGTTTGTCTATTCCGTCGGTTTTCTCAAAGAGCCAACTCTTTGTTTCATTGATTCTTTGTACTGTTCCCTTTGTTTCTATTGTATTGATGTTAGCCATCAGTTATTATATCCTGGTGTCTACTCCTCCTGGATTAGTTTGCTTCTTTGTGTTCTAGAGCCTTCATGTATGCTAGTATGAGATCTTTCTAACTTCTTTATGTAGGCATTTAGAGCTATGAACTATCCTCTTAGTTCTGCTTTCATAGTGTCCCTTAAGTTTGGGTATGTTGTACATTCATTTTCATTGAATTATAGCAAGACTTTAATTTCTTTCTTGACTCATTGGTGGTCCAATTGAGCACTATTCAGCTTCCATGATTTTGTAGGCTTTCTGTAATTTGGGCTATTGTTGAATTCTAACTTTAACCCATGGTGGTCCAATAAGATACAGGAGGTCATTCCAATTTTTTTTTTGTATTTGTTGAGATTTGATTTGAGTCCAAGTATATGGTCAATTTTAGAGAAGGTTCCATGGCACACTGAGAAGAAGGAATATTTTTTGTGTTTGGGTAGAATGTTCTGTAGATTTATATTAACTTCTTTTGAGTATTAATAACTCTTAGTTCCCTTACTTCTCTGTTAAGTTTCTATGTGGCAGACCTGTCCATTGGTGAGAGTGGGATGTTAAAGTCTCCCAATATTAGTGTGTGGGGCTTGATGTAACATTTAAGCTTTAGTAGTGTTTTTTTTACATATGTAGGTGACATTTTATTTGGGGCATGAATGTTCAGAATTGAGAGTTCCTCTTGATAAATTTTTCCTGTGATGAATATGTATTGTCATTCTCAATATGCTTTGATTAATTTTACTTTGAAGTCTATTTTGTTAGATATTAGGATAGCTACACCAGCTTGCTTCTTAAGTCCATTTGATTGGAAAGTCTTTTCCAAACTTTTACTCTGAGGTAGTACCTGTCTTTGAAGTTGAGCTGTGTTTCTTGTCTGCCGCAGAAAGATAGGTCCTGCTTTCATATCATTCTGTTAGCCTGTGTCTTTTTATAGGTAAATTGAGTCCATTGACATTAAGGGATATTAATGACTGGTGATTGTTAATTCCTGTTAACTTTTGGTGGTAGTGCATGCATATTTTCCATCTTTTAGATTTGTCTATGTGGGATTATCTATTGTCTTCTTTTCGTGAATGCATCTAATTTCCTTATATTGTATTTTTCCTTCCAGTACTTTCCATAGGGCTGCATGTGTGGATAGGTATTGTTAAAATCTGGTTTTATCATGGGATATCTTGTTTACTCTGTTTATGGTGATTGAGAATTTTGCTGGGTATAATAGTCTGGGCTGGTTTCTATGGCTTCTTAGTGTCTGCATAATGTCTGCCCTGGACCTTCTAGCTTTCAGAGTCCCCATTGATAATTCAGGTATTATTCTGACGGTTTGCCTTTATATGTTACTTGACCATTTTCCTTTGCAGCTCTTAATATTCTTTCTTCATTCTGAATGTTTAGTGGTTTGATTATTATGCAGTAAGGGGACTTTTTTGGGTCCTGTCTGTTTGGTACTCTGTAAAGCTTCTTGTATCTTCATATACATTTTATTCCTTAAGTTGAGAAAGTTTTCTTCTATAATTTTGTTGAATATATTTTCTGTGCCTTTGAGTGGTATTCTTTTCTTTCTTCTATCCCTATTATTCTTAGGTTTGGTCATTTCATGGTGTTCCAGATTTTCTGAACATTTTTGTGTTATGATGGCTTTAATGTTTTCTTTGATCAACAAATCTATTTCCTCATTGTATCTTCAAAGTCAGGGATTGTTTCCTCTATATCTTGCATTCTCTTAGTTATGCCTGTGTCTATAGTTCCTGTTCATTACTCAGATTTTCCATTTCCAGCATTCCCTCAGTTTGTGTCTTCTTTATTATCTTTATATCAAATTTCAAGTCTTAAGCTGTTTCCTTCATCAGTTTGGTTGTTTTTTTTCTTGGTTTTCTTGACTGTCTTTAAGGGATTTCTTCCAATATTTTCTTTGTCTTTTCCTCAACTTCTTTAAAGAAATCTTTAATTTCCACTTTAAAGACCTCAATCATCTTCATAAAATCATTTAAAGGTCATTTTCTTCTGTTACTTCTACACTGAGATATTTAGGCCTTACTGGAGTGGAACCACTAGCTACTTTTGCTGCCATATTCGTCTTTATGTTGTTGAATTTATTCTTGCCCTAGCATCTACCCATCTCTTCCTCCAATAGGCTCAAGCAGTGTCTGTTTCTGAGGTAGAAGCTCTAGGTCCAATTGTCAAGCTTGGTTCATTAGGAGCTCTTGGTCCAATCAGAGGTGGTGGACTCTGTGTCTCAGTGAACTGTTGAAGTTTCTGGGGATGGGTGGATTTGGCAGAAGGCATGAGGCTTTTAGATTAGAGGGTCTGATGGTGGGTGGTTGTGGTTAGAACTGCATGCAGGAGACTTGCCTGCTGGCCTGCAACTGGGGCTGTGGACAATTTGCATCATGTAGAGAGAAAGCAGACACAATCAAAACTGAGTGACTATAATCAAAGCTTTTAAATTCTATATTGCTTTGAATCATTTTCCATTTAGATAAAGATTGGATAGATGTCTAATACAACCATTCGGATTTCATTCTGATTTAAGATAAAAAAAATAGTATTCTTCTGCCTCTACAAAATATTTTAAATAGCTTAAAATCTAAGAGTTAATGGTAAAATAGAATAATTCCTTTGCTAGATACAAATGAGGGATAGCTGTGGTTTATCTTTTAAATAAGCGTGCATGTGTATATAAATTGGTTTTTAGATCTAATGACTAAGCAGGTAGTTATGATAGTAACTTTGCTAAACACATTACTTTTTGGTGAGAAAAAAACTGTAAAATCAGATATTTAAAAAGGAATCATAGAATTGCTACCATAGAAAATGCAATAAACACGCTCTGGTTCACACTTGTAGTTTGTGAATATAGAACGATAGAACATTGGAGTTGAAAATAATGCTAAATGTGTCATAGTTTCCACACCTTTAGTCAGAGAAGGAGAAAGTCAAATTCATTACAATTACTACATGTTACTTGAAAGACTTCTTTTATTTTATTTTTTGTTTCTTGTTTTTTTTTTTTTGAGACACGGTTTCTCTGTGTAGCTTTATGCCTTTCCTGGAACTCACTTGGTAGCCCAGGCTGGCCTCAAATTCACAGAGATCTGCTTGGCTCTGCCTCCCAAATGATGGATTTAAAGGTGTGCACCACCACTGCCCAGCGAAAGACTACTTTTCTACAATGACTATTGCCTTATGGATAAAAACTTTAATGTTAATTTTTCAACCAGAAATGAGCCACACATGTAAGTGACCATGTCATGAGATTTTTAATACATAGTTTCTTATTCAGTTGAAATAAGTGATTAGATTTTTTTAGAAAATAAGCCTTAATATCAGGCATCTCTGCTTTAGTTTAACCTTAAAAGAATGACTTATCTTTCCTGAAAACCAAATACATGTATCACCTTAGGAAACATATTACCAGGAGAAAGTTTCACCAGCACAGATACATTTGTAATCAATTAGGAAAAGCTTACACTACCCGTGGCTAAATAAAATTATGGACCTGGAAGAATATTCTGACCCATATCCATCAAAATGTCAAAGGGATATTAGTAGACAGCGGGCAAGTAACTAGGAAATATCAGGGCAACCATTAATCTCTTATCCTTCTTGAAAATGCTTCAGGCAAACGGGACTCATGTTCTTCATGGTCCTAGAATAAATAAAATGATACATGTGGAGAAAATACTTGACTTTGTTTCTTGAAGAAATGGTCCCTTTTTTCCTATAGAAATCATGTTGGTCAAATAATCACTCATCTGACATTCACTTATTTTCTTTGCTTGAGAACCTGTAGTGACAAATATATAGACATTGGGATCAATACACCTAAAAAAGTCTTTGAGCTATTTATGGGATCACAACAACACAAAACTTCTGAATCTAACCTGTTTCACAAATAAAATGAAAAGAACAGGAGCAACTGCCTCACTCAGCATCTGTGAAAACCAAGAAAAAATAAAAATACACTGGAGATTATAGAGAAAAGTAGCGACAAAGGAACTATACCATTGTTATCCTACCTTCATTCACATGAAATTCACAGCACATTCAAAAGTGGAGGGACACCAAATGAAGTTTGCTTAATAAATCATTGGTGGAGGGAGGGCACAACTGATAATTTAAGAACAGAAGTGTCTACTGCAGGAATGGCTTTGTGGTCTTGTGGTCACACATTGGTTTGCCTACAGGAGGCATGTCTCTGCCAATGAAGCCAGAGCTCCTCCTGATCCCAGCCATTTCAAACAGACCTGTCCTAAAGTACGGAGACTTCTCAGGCAGAGGAGCTACACTATTATATTTGAAGTTAAGTTAATTTAATGGTGGGCTGCACTTACTTCCTTTTGCTGTGTGATGGTTTGGATGTGTTAAAGTCCACTAATACTCTATCACAGCATTACAGTTCTCATATTGCCCAAAATTGTTCTGTTTTGTTGAGATTTTTCCAGGTTATTTTGAAAGTTCATTTTGGAGATGTCAGGAGGCAAAGAAAGAATGTAGATAAGAATTCAACTGACAGCCAACACCAAATTAAATGCAGAGAAACTCAAAATGATTCCACTAAAATCAGGGACAAGACAAGATTATCTACTCTTTCCATATTTATTCAATATAATACTCGAAGTTTTAGTTAGATCAATAAGACTACAGTAGAAAATCAAGGGGATACAAATTGAAAGGGAAGAGGTAAAACTTTTGCTCTTTGTAGATGATATGATAGTATATATAAGCTACCCCAAAAATTCTACCAGGGAACTTCAACAGCTGATAAACACCTTCAGTGATGTGGGTGAATATAAGATTAACTAAAAATATTCAGTAGCCCTCCTATGTACAAATAATAAATGGATTGAAAGAGAAGAGAAACAACACTTTTCACAATAGCCACAAATAATATAAAATATCTTGGGGTAACTCTAAACAAATAGGTGAAGTACCAGTAAAAAGGAATTTTAAGTCTTTGAAGAAAGAAACTGGAGAACATATTAAAAAATACAAAGATGTCCCATGCTTATGTATTGGTGGGATTTACATATTAAAAATGGCAATCTTACCAAAAGCAATCTACAGATTTAATGCAATCCCCATCAAAATCCCCATCAAAAATAATACAAAAATACAAGCTTGAAAATCCAATATTTAACTTCATATGAAAAAAAAAAAAAAAACTCAGGAGAGCTAAAACAATCCCATACAATAAAGGAACTTCTGGAGGTATCACCATGCCTGACTTCAAGCTCTGCTATAGATGTATAATAATAAAACAGCTTAGTAGTGGCATAAAAACAGACAGCTGAATCAATGGAATTGGACTGAAGATCCTATGTAAATCATACACCTATGAAGACCTGATTTTTGACATAAAAGCCAAAATTATACAGTGGAAAAAGAAAGCATCTTCACAAATGGTGCTGGTATAACTGGATGTCAGCATATAGAATAATACAAATAGATTCATACATATCACAGTGTACAAAACTCAAATCCAAGTGGATCAAAGACCTCAACATAAATCTAGTCACACTGCAACTGACTGGAGAGAAAGTGGGAAGTGGCCTTGAATGCACTGGCACAGGAGAGAGCTCCCTGAACAAGATAACAATAATGCAAACACAAAAATCAACACTTAATAAATGGGACTTTGTGAAACCGGAAAGCTTCTGCAAATCAAAGGATATTATCAATAAGACAAAATGGCAGGCTACAGAATGGGAAAACATCTCCACTAACTCCACATCTGACATAAGGCTGATCTCTAAATTATATAAAGAACTCAAGAAACCAAACATCAAAATACCAAATAATGCCATTAAAAATGGTATACAGATTTAAACAGAGAATTCTCAACAGAAGAATCTCAAATGGCTGTGATACAGTTAAAGGACTCTTCAACACCCTTCGCCATCAGGGAAATGCAAAACAAAACAACTCTGAGACACTCCATTTTACACTTGTCAGAATGGATGAGATAAAAACACTAAAGACAGCTTATGTTGGAGAGGATGTGATGTTAGGGGAACATTCCTCCATTGCTGGTAGGAGTGCAATCTTGTACAGCCATGTTGGAAATTGATATGACTATTTCTCAGGAAATTGGTAATCAATTTACCTATAGACCCAGGTATACCTTTAGGTATACCTATATAGTCTTGGACATATACCTAAAGGGTGTACTCAATCATACCACAAGGACACTTCCACAATTATGTTCATAGCAGTGTTATTCAGAATAACAAGAACCTGGAAACAACATAGATGCCCCTCAACCTAAGAATGGATAAAGAAAATGTGATATATTTACACAATGAGTATTTATTACTCTTCTGTTAAAAAAAATGACATCCTAAAATTTTCAGGCGAATCGATGGAACTAGGAAAAAATCATCCCAAATGAGGTAACTCAGACCCAGAAAGACAAACATGGTATATACTCTCTCATAAGTGGATATGTGATTTAAGTTAAGGGTAACCAGGCTATAATCCATCCCAGAGAGGCTAGGTAACAAGGGCACAAAGAGGGCTGCATGGATTTCTCTGGGAATGACAAATAGAATATATGTCCTAGATAAACTGGGGGTGGGTCTTGGAACAGAAGGGATCAGATTTGGTAGAATAGGGACAACATGTAGAGGGAGAGTAGTGAAAAATATCTTGATGGGGGTCACATTTTGGGGTTAGGGAGAAACCTGATGCCAGTGAAACTCCCAGGAATCCACAAGGATGACCCCAGCTAAGACTCTAAGCAATAGTGTAGAAAGTGCCTGAACTTTCCATCTCTTGTATTCAGATTGGTGACTACCCTAATTGTCATTAGAAAGCCTTCATTTAGTAATTGATGGAAGCAGATGCACAGATCCACAGCCAAGCACTACATAAGCTCTGAGATTCCACCTGAAGTCAGGGAAGAGGGATTGTACGAGTCACGGAGCATCAAGGTCATGATGTGGGAACCCACAGAGACAGCTGACCTCAGCTTGTGGGAGCTCACAGACTCGGGTCCGGCAGTTAGGGAACCTTCATGGGACCAACCTAGGCCTTCTGCATATGTGTGACAGTTATACATCTTGGCTTGTTTGTCAGACTCCCAGACGTGGAATCTGGTCCTGTTCCTGGCACTTGAACTGGCTTTGGCAACCTACTCTCCATGTTGGGCAGCCTTGTTCAGCCTTGATGTGCCCTTCTGTGTTGACGCCCATGGGAGTTCTGCCCGTTTCTGAATGGAGATAGAGAAGTGGGTTGGGGAGCAGTGGGTTGGGAATAAGGTAGATGGCAGAGGAAGGAGAGGAAACTCAAAGTTTCTGTACTATGTTTTCTATGGAAATATTCCTTCTTTTTTTTTTGAGACTCGCAGACCAGGCTGAACTGGAACTCACAGAGATCCTCCTGCCTTTGCTTCATGAGTGCTGGGATTAAATTAAAGGCCTGCATCACCACTGCCTGGCTCCTTCTTAAAATTTTTATTTATTATTTTATGTGAATATATGTGTGTCTGCATGAGTTTATATGCACCATATGAGTACAGGAACCAGCGGAAGCTGTAAGAAGGCACTGGATCCCCTGGAATTGGAATTGTATATGATTATCAGTCTGGGTCTTTTGCAGAAACAGTAAACTGTCTTGATTCCTGAGTCATCTCTCAATCCTTAAAGTGTTCCTTTTTAAAATGCATGGTGTGCTGTCTCTTCAGCCATAGAAACACAACAGAAACTTTATCATGATGTATTTGACATTATAATTTCATTATTAATAAAGTATTGCTTATTCATGTACACATGCAAATCAAAAATACATTAGCCTGTCTCTCCAAAAAAATACATAATTCATCTTGCTATGTGAAACAACATACAGTCAGTTAAAATATTTAAGCAGTAAATAAGGAAAAAATGTTACCAACTGGGTTACAGAGTCACTATAGTATGAATAGATGGGTCCGCACTGGGAAAAATATGTTGAAATAACCCTTCAAAAATTCAAGAATTGTTGAAAGACAAAGTGGAAGAAAGCAATATCTATTATATGTTTGTCATATTTTTTTCTTTAGGGTATCTCAATGAATAGATAAGCCAGACAAGGTCCCCATTTTACAGGAGGGGCATTCATGTGCATTGTGACTATTATACACACAGTTTGATATGATGTATAGTGAATATCAGAGTATAAATAATTCTTTTCTAAATATAATGGAGTTTACTTATTTATTTTCCACATACACCAATATGAAAAATGTGAATCCAATAATTTTTAAAATACATTTAAGTATATAACCTAAGCTATCAATTTAAGTTATAGATTAAATAAGCTTGGCTAGACCTTTATGGTTCTGAAATTCCTCCTACTATTCGTATATAGATTCCTCTCACCTTGAAAGAGCTGGCAAACCCAATTGAAATCCATTTCTCTATAAAGTGTTAATAAGTGAAACTGAATTAATATCATGTGCATCCTCTTTAAAATTGCTTGTTTTACTCAACATAATGATTTTAACATGTGACCATGTTGTTGCATACATCAGTAGTTCAGATTTTCCTTAAGCATCTGTTGCTTATACAACCAAGTTGTGGAAATTTGAATTGTTTCTCCTATATTGCTATTAGGATAATGTTGTTAAGAACATTCATGTCACATTTTTGTTTAGTACACTGAAAAAATTAACAGATGATATAATTTACCTATTCACATAGAGAAAAATTTTATTATATTTCACTGGTTACACAAAGTAATCAAAGGAATAGACTAAGATTAAAATTATTTGGGAGACTTCTGCCATTTCTTCTTTCATAACAAGAAATGGTCAGATAGTGTAAATTTTCTTAATTAACTCAGAAATTTCTGTTAATAAATTTATTAACACTAAAAAGCAACCTGATATGTAAGGTGCACCTACCCAGAGCAGATGGAACACAGACTCTCCATCACTGTGGCAGAGTATGGATAGACACACTGTAATATCTGAGAAAAAGTGATTCAAATAAGATAGTTAATTCACATTTGAGCAAGCTTGCAGATCTTCACAGAAGCCTAGTACCTCTGGGCACATTAGTCATAAATTTATAACCTTGTCAATCATGAACATAAAGAGTAGGCTGAGAGACTAGAATAAAACTTCCTTTGTGTCCTAAGGAAGAGAGTATCTGCCTATACAGAAAAAGCAAGTATTCCATCTTGATCCTTCTTCCTGGTCACTTCTAGTTTAAAAAAATCAACTTGATTGTAAAATATCTCGATAAACCTTGCCACTGTGGACATAGGGGGAGTTCCAAAGTGTCCTGGTACCACTAAAATGTGTAAAATAATAATTCTTATCCTTGAGATATGATCATGAGTCATCCTGGACCTGTAATCAAGTGATCTATAACTGGAGAAGGGCAGAAAATCAGCTGCATAAGTGCCATCACATCAAAGATTCAAAGCAGAGCTTAGTATTCACATGAAAAAAAAATCATATCATCCAGGAGACCCAGCACCTAGTGATATTTGCAAGATAGAGAATTGTTCAGAATCTCTGCTCTGAGATCCTGGCTAGTGAGCACATGTCCATATGCAATCTGTTACGGAGATGAAGCAAGAGCATATAAATACAGCCTGCTGTGGAGAAACTATTCAGCTAAGACCAGTAGTCACAGGTGAAGATCCATACTGTTAGCACAAAGTAGGAGAGTGGAATTCAGACTGGAGGTGCACTGAAGGGACCTGTATTGGTTGTGCATAGTTGCAGAGCAAAGTGTCTCAAGACACAGGATCTTAAAGCATTATTTATTTCTTTTTAAACATGCAGATTTTGTGAGTCAGTATCTCAGGAATTGATTAGCTAAAATTTTTGGTTTAAGGCCTAAAATGTCTGGAGTCAAATGTCACTGGGACCATGGTTTCTTGAAACTTTGAGTGAGGCCAGGGCTTATAGTTCTGAGATGGATTACTCCTGATGCAGATTCCTCAGTTCCCATAATTTTGTTTAGGTGACATAACCCAAAAATACTACTAAAAAGCTATTAGAACTAATCCCATTATTTTGCGTTTGTCAGGTTGTAAGTTAAATATTTTATCATCTAATATATTTCATACCATGCCAATAAAAATTGAAATTTACATGAACATATACTAAGGACAAATCATTTCAGTTTTTTGAATAACACAAATATGATGTCTCTATGTTGAAAAGTCAATAAAACAAAATAAACCAAGATATAAACAAATGGAGATGCAAGTGAATGGACCAAATGATTCAGTATAGTTGATTTACTTATTGTCCACAAAGTAATGTAAAGATGGAAATCAACTTCCATTAGGAAGAACAGCTGATGACTCACTTTTCTTCTTTTGAAATCGGCTGATTTTGATCAGTCTGTAGGAAAGCAAGGAGATAGAAGAGTTCAGATGACTTTGACAGAAGTCATAACTGACAATATCTGATTCCAAAGCTTAACACAAAGGCTCAGTAATCCAGGTAGTGTGCTGCCTGTACAAGGATAGATACTGAGATCAAGGGGGCACAATGAAGCTTCTGAAATAGACAGAGGCATACACAGTTCATTTAGAGAAAGGTGAGAGAATCCTGCTTTCCACAATGAATTCTGGAACAATGAAGGTCTAAAAGCCAAAAGAACTCTCAACCCACACCTCAGACACTAAACATAAGAGCTTAAGCCCTGAGTTATAAAATCCCTAAGGCTCACCATTGGAAAAAGGCCTTTGATGTCTCATTAGATCCATGTTACATAGCAGCAATGACAGGGCCCATGAAAGAAAAACAAAGCATAAAATGTGACCTTATCAAAAACAAAAACTTTTTATATCCAATGAAATTGTGGGGGAAAAAAGTTAAAATGTAAACCACAAGTTGCAACAAAATATTTTTGAGACTTCAGAAGTATGAAGAATATCAAACACAATATTATGATAGACTCAACCTAATAAAAGAACTTTAGGGGTTTGGGATTTAGCTCAGTGGTAGAGTGCTTGCCTAGCAAGCTCAAGGCCCTGGGTTCGATCCTCAGCTCAAAAAAAAAAAAGAACTTTAGAAAAGATGGTTTAACAAATACAAGTATATATAATCAGTCAGACAAATACAATTAGAGTCAAGATTTGATACACCAAATTTCAATGATTTTATTTAAAATAGGGATGCATAAAGTAACTGATACCCTCCAAGCATTCAATGAGGATATGAAATGATACAGCCCTTTTGCAAAACCAATTAGCAGTTTTGTTTTTCAAAAAGCTAAATATAAGCCTATCACCTGAATCAGGAATTTTACTTTTTATGTTACTATCCAACAAAACCCAAATAAATGTTCATGTATACATTCTTTTAGACATAAATTACATGTAAACACTTATGCTAATTTTACTCATACTTATCTGATACTGAAATAAACTTATATGCCCTCTATGGATAAAAAGTTAAAAGCCTGATATATACCTGACTGTTACAATTTTGCTTAAGACAGAAAAGGAAACAAATTACTAACCATCTTTCAGTGTATTGTGCAATAAAGATCAAATTTATAACAAAGTTAACAGGGAATCAGATGAATTTACAACACTCCTGTATGCTGTGGTTGGTAACTACATAGGTTTGCTTTTGTTTATTTACTGAAATAAATAGGCACACATTTAAAATTATTTATTTTAATAAATTATATCATATACCAACAAACCTGACTTACAACAAAAATTCCAAATAGAATGGCCTAAAAAACAACTATTCATTTCAGTATGTCAGTATTCACTATGACACGTCAGTACACAAATATGTATTGTTTCACTTTTTGTTTGTTTTGTTTCTTTGTGATAAAACACTGACTAAAAGCTGGCTGGTGGTGGCACATACCTTTAATCCCGGCACTCAGGAGGCAGAGGCAGGAGGATCTCTGTGAGTTCGAGGCCAGCCTGATCTACAGAGCAAGTTCCAAGACAGTAAAAGCTGTTACACAGAGATATCCTGTCTCAGAAAATCAAGCAACAAAGCAAAACTTGGTGAGGAAAGGGGTTTATTTAACCTAGAGGTTACAGTCTAGCATCAGGTGAAGCCAAATCCAGAATTCAAGGCCATAAGCTGGAGATAAGGAACTGAAGCCAAGACAAGAGAGAAATTCTACTTACTGGCTTTCTCTCCTTGGCTTGCCCAGCCTGCTTTCTTACAGACCTGGAAACACCTACCCAGACATAGCACCGGCCACAGTGAGTTAAACCCGCTCACATCCATTCTTAATCTAGAAAATGCCAAACAGACTTGCCCAGAGGCCAATCTGATGGAGGTATTTCTTCAGTTGAGGTTCCTTCTTTGACAGCTCCGGTACTGTACGTGATGTTATTTGATTTTCAGAAATAATATTTCTTTTTTTATGTTTTTTTTTTCATTTTTCTTTCTTTTGTTTTATTATATTATTATTATTATTATTATTATTATTATTATTATTATATGTTTTAATTTTATACATCAGCCATGGGTTCCCCTGTACTCCGCCCTCCCCTGTCCCGCTCCCACCCCCACCGTCCCCCCAGCCCCTCCCCTCCATTCCCAAGTCCTCCAGGACCAAGACACCCCTGGGGATTCATTTAAACCTGGTGGATTCAGTACAGGCAGGTCCTTCTTGATAAGTAGGAAAAAATACACGTAGCTCTAAACCTTTTATATGGTAGTGCCATTTCTGAAAAACCCACAGTAGATCACAGCATTATCTAGTGTTGATTTGAAAACAGAAAGGGGTTCTTGACTAAGGATGAAAAGCATAGAGCCTATGCTAAGTCAGAGTATTGTGCCAGTTTCCTTGGCCTCAAATAATGGCACTGCTCTCCTTCATTTGTTAACTTGGGCAGGTTCTTATTTATTTCAGTTTGTGCCTCTACTTTGTCTCTATTTGTAGAATAAATGTGGGGATGATAAGGTGGTTGTGATGAGAATTCAAAACAGTGCATCGTTTGTACAGCAATTAGAAAACTGCCATTCCAACATAGGTAAAAGCATCTTTGAAAAGCTGCCTGCCCTCCTCTTTCTCATTTTACTCCCTGTTTCCTCACTATGGTGATTTGAAACCAAGTTTCATCCAAGCTGCTAGGAAGCCAAGTGCTGGGATGAGAGGCACACACTAATACCTCTGCCTCAGAAGGTATGCTCTGAGGAGTCTGTTTCTTGGTTTAAAGCCCAAGTGTATTTTCTCAGCTCTTATTACAAAGTTACTCAGCCTTTACCTGGTACATCTCACAGGAGAAAGATCTTTCCACTTGACATGTTGCATTGATTTATCTGGTGTGAAGAAAAAGTTAGATTTGGAGACTCTTTGGTGACTCCTATTTTTACAAAGATCAATCAGGTGTCTTTATACCTAGATCTTTACAGACTAAGCCAAGGATAATACTCTTCTCAGGCATCTCTGCCCATGCCTCAAAACAACAGAAGAAAGCACTGAAGACCCTCAATCCTGACTCAATAGTTCTATAAAACAGACGGTACCTCCTGCCATAAGATCCTGTATGTCTTTGATGAGCCATCTACCTGGACCTGTATGTTCTCCTGGGAATTAAAAAAAAAAAAACCACTCCCACCTCCAGCATGACTGCATGACCCTTAGCCAGAACCTGGAAACAATCTAGATGCCCTTCAACTGAAGAATGGATAAAGAAAACATGGTACATATACACAATGGAGTACTACTCAGCAGAGAAAAACAATGACATCATGAGGTTTGCAGGCAAATGGATGGATCTAGAAAAAAATCATCCTGAGTAAGGTAACCCAGACTCAGAAGGACAAACATGGTATGTACACACTTATAGGAGTGTACTAGATGTAAAACAAAGATGACCAGACTGCTACACAACTCTAGGGAGGCTACCTAGAAAACGGGACCCTAGGAAAGACCCAAGGATCACCCAATGACAGAGAAATGGATGAGATCTACATGAACAACCTGGACAACAGTGGGAGTAATGAAGGGCAAGATTTGAGGGAAAGAAAGCTTAGGGGAGCAGGAGATCCCAGCTGGATCAAGAACAGAAAGGGAGAACAAGGAATAACAGACCATGATAAAAAAAAAATCTTATAATCTCAGTTGCATGGCTATTTATGTATTTGCATTCTAAAGACACAGGTTACTCCAAACATTCTTACATACATAAAAGCAGGGAACATTTCATTTCCTCTCAGATATGCTCTGTCTGCAAGGATCAAATATTAGTTGAAATTGTGTGCTTCACAAAATAATGGAAAGTCAAAAAGCAAGTCAGTGGTTGAATGGATCAAAATAAAACAATTATTTGAAAATTCAAAAAGTATTTAATTTGCTAAGCTATTTGAAGGAAAACAAAGACAAATCTATATTCTTTTTCTTCAAGTTTTAACTAAGTTTTAGGTGAAAATCACTTTTTATGAATACGATTATGTTTAGATTTTACATAGAATTTTGAAGATGTATTTCCCATTATAAACTTAGAATTTCTAATAATCTGTGAGACAGAACATGTTAAATTTGTTTCTATGAACAAATGGTCCTTAGAAAATGTCATTTCCTAATTTGAAAAATCTTTTGAGGAAGCTAAAACCTGAGACATAGAGCATACACTTAGATCTCAGGCTTGGCTCTGCTGTCATCAAGCAGGTTTTTTTGTTTTTTTGTTTGTTTGTTTGTTTGTTTTTTTAGTCTATGATGAGGCATCTGTCATATGTGATAAAGAAACCATGAATGGAGAACCTAGCCTAAGGATTGTACAGCAAATAATGTGAGTTCAATCAAGAAATTTGAAACTGCAAAGACATCATAGTCTTCAATAATGAATGGCATATCAATAAAGAGTGATAGATACAATACTATAAGGTTAATATCAAATACTTTGAGGAAAGCATTGAATAGAATGAGTTAGTGGAATGCAATGCAGAACAGGGGTGGTGAGATGGCTCAGCAAATTAAAGCACATGCTGATCAGAATTATGGACCAGAATTCAAATTCTAGAGCCTATGGTAAGGAGGGAACTAATTCCTAAAACTGCACTTCTAAACTTTACATGTGGCTGTGATATCCATATACCTGCACACACACACACACACACACACACACACACACACACACACACACACACTATTCAGAAATCAGTTTATTGTGTTGGCAAGTTTAATATCACCAACAATAAATCACACTGAATTCATGTACCTGCTGATTTATTGGAATAAGCAGGACTTTCCTTATTTGCAGTAATCTTTAATGAAGCTCAGAATTCAATCACAAGAAAATATTAGATAATCAAAGAAGGAAGTTTTTCTTCAAAAACCTCAGCTGAGTCTTTTCAAAAATGGAAGGTCACAGTCAATGGGAAAGTTTGAGAACTGTCACTGAACAAAGGTCAAAAGAAATTATCCCTAAATTGAGTAAGGGCAAATTATCAAGCAGGATTAGATGCTAGGATTGATAATAAACAATGGTGATGTGAAATGAAGCAAAATAACAAACTAAGAATTAAAGTATCAGTTCAGTTATTATGCCATTGCACCTGCCTTCATAAAAATGACCTGGAATATAAATGCTTGATAATGGGAGGTGAGAGAGAGGGAAGACTAGAAATAACTGCTGTCACTATATTAAAAGTTTTCTAAAACTTTACATGAATCTCAAACATTCTAAAGTAAAAATGTTTAGAAATGAAAAATATTGGTATAAGTGTATTATAGATATTGGATTCTATGGGATTTGTCTTTAAAGTTATAGCAATTTAAATATATTAATTAGAAATTTGAAGCATTAAGGGATATTTACATAGGCTTGCTATTTTTCAAGGAATATGCATATTAGTTCTATAGGGATGACTTTTCATTTAATATTGGAGTGGTCTGGCAAAGATCTTATTCAAGTTAACAATACCTTTATGAGAATAAGATGAATGTATCATCATCTATAACATGGGAATTATCATTTATTTATTTCTACTCATAATAAATTCTAGTAATATCTTGAATAGAGAAAACAGTTGATATTTCATTAGAACCAGGTCAGAATATAATTGATATAGAAATATTTTTCTACAGTGACCTATGTATGTACTCAATTAACACTGCATTAAAATGCACTGTTTTAACAATATTTTGAATGATGTTCAAATGTTCCAAATATATACATTTTATTTTGGTACCTGAAATTACTTTGAGACAAATATAATTGAGACCTATATAATTTATCAACTTCCTAACATTTAATCCATCTCCATTTAAAACTTACCAGTTATTTCAAAGTCATCCTGTCACGAAGTAACTAGCTACTGAGAGAATGAGTTCATCCATAATGGACAACAATCTCCAAACTTCCACATGAACTCCTCCTGGAATAGCTGTATTTATCAAGAACAGTTTTATTGTGTACACTGAGGCATGAAATATAGAAAGATATTAGAAAGTAAAAAGACACCCCAACTCATGAATCATAATTAATGTAAAAATTACATCTTACTAACTTGGTCTATGGGTTTTATTCAAGGCCTTATTAAAAAAACTTCAATGCCATTCTCATCATATATAGAAAACAAAAAATACAAAAATTTGTATGGAGACAAAAACGACAAACTATTGTCAAAGCAATACTTATCAAAATATTATAGCATGTAGCATTGGGCTTCATTTCAAATCATACTACAGAACCATAGTAATAATAACATTATTGTATTGGCACAAAGACAGACAATAGCCAATAGAGTTGAGGACTCAGATATAGACCCAAGCAACCTCAGTTATTTGATTTTTGTCAGATTCTACACATATGTTCCAGAAAAATAATCACACCTTCAACAATTTGTGCTAGTAAAACTGGATTCAATATGTGGAGAAATGAAAAATAAATAAACAAACTCTCCATAAACAATGTTCAACTACAGATGGGTAAACATCTTGACATGAAATCTGATACCTCAAAACTGCTGGAAGAAAGTTTTGAAACTGCTCACTTCAACTTCTTAGTGACAGCAAAAACTTTCAGAATAAGAATTCAGTAGAACTGGAGACAACTTCAAAAATGACAAATGGGACCTCATGAAACAAAAGACATCCATATAGTAAAGGGCATTTTGATGCAACTGATTAAACTCCCCACATAATGGAAGACAATCTTCACTATATATTCATCCCATACAGGATTAGTATCTAACATATGTAGAGAATACAAAAGCATAAACATTGAGAAAATAATCAGTCCAATCAAAAATGAGCAATGGATATTAACAGAAAGAAATTGTAGGTTACTGGTTTTCTCTCTCATGTAGATCCTAGATTCAGTACTTTTGTTTTATGTCTTTCATTTGGAGCACAAGTACAAGTCAGTGAACTAGAAAGTGGGTGTTTTGAGAGCAAACTTACTAAATAAGGGAGGGTACTAGACCTTAGTTGATTATAGTTGTGAGGTAGAATACTGGCAGGCACAAAGTAGAAAGGAACAAAGGAGTAGTCTGAAATAAGGAAATCAAGAGCAAACCCAAAATGAAGGGGCAATGAAAGCTATATGGAAGTCTACTTTCTCACAATTCAATCTATAAATTAACATGAGCAGGGATAATGAAAGAAATGTGGGAGAAAGGGAATAATACCAGGGATGAAAATGCTAGTTAAGACAGATATATGGTGGTGGCACATGCCTTTAATTCCAGCACTCAGAAAGCAGAGGCAGGCAGATCTCAGTGAGTTCAAGGCTAGCCTGGTCTACAAAGCAAGTTCCAGGAAAGGCACAAAGCTACATAGAGAAACTCTGTCTGGAAAAACAAACAAACAAACAAACAAACAAAAAGACAGATGTATGGAAATGAGAGCACATAGAGAGTAGTAGATAGTGTCAAACTAAACTAGAGATTTGTGAAAAATGAACATCAAACTTCATTTCTAATAGTATTCCTCTATGTTGGTGCACAACTTTGCTTGTCAAAGATATGGACTATTAAATGAAAATCTCAAGGCCATGCAGAGGATACATCCCTGAGTTATTGATCAGGGAGGCCCTAGAGGTTTCTAAAATAACATGGAACTTTGATGTTGCCTTTGGTTACACATTGTGACAACAAGGCAAGTACTTATTGCTGAAGACATCAAATACTTCAGCTACAGGGTAAGGATGAAAGGAACATACAGTTGACTCGGAATCCTTATTCACACTGTCAAGCTTTATGAGTGTCGGAAGGTGGAATGTAGGCTGCTAATGTGGAAAACTTATCAATTGTCCTGCCCAATATTGGATGCTGTATGCTGCAATCCCAATCTATCTGGTAATATTGGTGTGTTGGTACAAGAGTGACATGCTTGATGATTTGGGGTAGATAATCATTTAGGGATTGGATTTGGGGCCTGCTCCATAGGCTGGGATTTCATTCCTACTACTGTAATCTAGGTCAAATGCCCATGGTGGGAGAGGTCATAGGCCCTATGGTAGAACCTATCATGTAAACTTTGTTACATGGTCATGTCATCAATTTGTCTTGTAAATACTTGTGTTTGGTTTATACCTTCAGACCTGACTGCTCTCAACCATAGTCGGAGAAGCTTCCCATTGCAATGAGCAGCGGTCAATAGATAGATGTATAACTTATCAAAGCACTAAGAACAAGAAATCCCTAAAAATACATCAAAAAGGTTATCTTAATGAACCACCACTGTTACTACTAAGGGTTAGAGAATATCCCAGAAGAAGCAACAGAAGGAATTTAAGAGCTGAAAGATTGAGGAAAGAGTGTATGAAATGCTGTCTTCTGGATGAGGCATTGCTATTGCACACACAAACTTAAAATAGCCATTGTTATCTGAAAAAGTTACACATAAAACCAAGGCAGAAAAAAATTCCAGCATAGATAGGGCAGATTATATCCAGGCCTCATGGCATAGTGGGGAGCTATAGGCTCTGAATAATTATTGAGGGAGGGAAAAATCATTATTTTTGAATATGTGGCCACTCGTAGGTTTCCCATGCTCCAGTGGATGGTCACACATGTTTGAAAAGTAATAACTGGACTTAGTGTGTTGTTCAAAAAGAAAGAAACATGAACTCAGAAGGCTTATTTTGGGGGAACATGTTGTAGCAGGAGAGGAGGAGTAAACATAACATTTCATTGTATACATGTATGAAATTCTCAAAAAATGGAAAAAACATACATAAAAAGGAGTTAAAACCAAACTGTTGGATTCTAAGAATTTGTACATAGTTATTAATGCAAAGATCTTCTCAACAACCATAGGGGCTCATAGTGGCTAGACAGGGAACAAACTAAGCCTAGCTTAGGTCTTTATTGCACTTTGTCCTCATATTTCTGGAGATCCTGATGGTCAAGACTGAAAATGCCAAAAATTCTTGCTGTCTGTATCAAATTTTGCCATTTGGGGCATACATGGTTTTAAGGACAAGTAGATAAATGCTATGTTTAGACTCACAGTATGCTGATGAAATAAAGAGCACTCTCAGTCTAGGTGGGAATATAGGGAATAAAAAGAACCTTTTATCTCTAATTTTATTTCCAAGACACTTTATTTAAGCTGACACCAACATGATCATCTTTCACTTCTTGGTGTGTAGACAGAACAATAAAATTCAATGAGTGAGTTTGTATAACCTTTATAACATATTGGAGGAAAGAATTTGGTCACACAGGAAATAACTGGGAATATTTTAAGATGAGTCTTTTATTTAAAAAATAAAACTAGAGAGTGTGAAGTGCTTTAAGAGGGAGGGAATTCTATGTATGATAAAACATTTTGCTCCTCAGAAATCAGTTTATAAGTATACTTTTAGCATACCAGAGATGTTATAATATTTTTTTAAAATAGATACTGAACATAGCTTGGACTTGGCTCTCTAACTTCTTTCCCTGTAGCCTGCTTGCAAAAGGTATATATGATTTTCAGTGTGGTTGTTTATTCTGAAGCAGTGGAGTTCAGTCATTATAAACTCTGAATTTTTCCTGACTCACTGTATAATACTCTGAGTAAAGGTAGAAAGGTTAACCATTTTCACATTTCTGTATATTTAAAATAATGAATTGATACTAGCTTATATTTAAAGAGTATATGGAAATTTAGCTTACATTAATATTTATCCAACTCAAACTTTAATGTGCAAACTTCATGTAAAATACTCAAAAGATAGTAAGATAGACATAAAAGATGAACTGCATTTGCATGGCTAAATGAGGTGGCAGATAAGCTGTTCTACAAATATACCTGTGTTTGGATCCCCAGTACTCATATAAAAGCCAAGCACAAATTTTGATTGTAATCCAAGTGTTTGGGGACAAAAACTGTTAGGATTTGTTGGCCAGCATGCCCAAGTGAATCAGCAAGCTACACATTTGTTGTAAGATACCATTTCATAAAGTAACACAGGAAATGAAAACTGTAGCAAGATACCTAGCTACAACCTATGTGCTCCTTAAGTATGTGCTTCTGTACCACATGTATATGGCACAGGATCAGAAGATCATTCATATGAACCAGAACCCCTCACACACACACACACAATAAATAAGGTTGAGTGTGATCAAAAAAGAAATCTGACATTGACCTCTGTTTTATAATATATATATATATATATATATATATATATATATATATATATATATATCCATAAAATTCAATGCATGTGTTAGTATACACATATGTATACAAATTATTTGCATGTGTGTAAGTTTTGATGTGTGGGTTTTCTTCTCTAGTATAATATTTTCATTTATGTAAATTTGGGATGATAATACCATGTGTTGTAGTTAGAATATGAATTGTCCTCCATTGGACTTTGTGTTTCAATATGTTACAAGAGAGAGGTGTTGTTTGGGAAACTTGTTAATCCTTAATATAGTGGAGCATCAGTAGTGTGAAGTGGATCATTATCATCAGATTTTGAATTCTTTAGTGAGGCCCTACTTGTTAGGTGTTCCCAACTACCTCACTACAGAGACAATGTGACTAGATGTCCCAGCATCTTTCTGACACACTATCTCTGCCATAATAGACCAGACCATGTGCCATCAACTGCAGGCCAAGAAAAACTTTTCAGTTCTTTATATTACATCTTTTCAGGTTGTTTTTGACAACAAAAAGCAACTAATTCATTGCTCTCTAGGGTAACTATATAGACTGTACACACAAGGATCACCAATCTGGTAGATAATTTATCTTCTATAAAGCCAAGGTAAAAGACATCAATCAGCACTGCTTTTTCTCAGAGGTGTTTGCAAATGTCCCGCACTTATTTGAAACTGACTTTCACTTTAGGATCACATCTTTTCTTTCCTATTTTTCTGCATTCTTCCTTTCCTCTCTCTTTTTCTCCTTTTCCCACCCTCCTCTTTCTTTTGTTCTCCACCCATTCTCTACAGTATCTAAATGTGACTCTATACTGATCTTAGAAACATGTTACCTAATATTACTGATAGAATTCAATACAAATTCTTTCTGATAATTTTTGACAGTGACAAGATGAAAAAAAATCAGTGCCGTGCGATTGAATGCCACTATGAACTAAATCAATTTTGTATATATGTACCTTAATTCTGTGGGCAACAGCTAAATGAGCAGGTATTCCTTAATATCAAACAAAAGGTACAAGAAAGAATGAAATGATAAGTTGAAACATTTCCTAAATATGTTTTAAATGTATGTATATTAATGAAATAAAACAATGAATTGCTAGAGTTCATAAGTGTGGCAATAAATGAGATGGAGAAAGAGAGAAACAGAAAGAGACAGAGACAAAGAGAAAGAAATAGAAGTGCTTTGCCTATATGACATGGTTAATCATTATGATATTAAAATTTATGAAAAGCACTGTTTTCTGTGAACTATTCAAGCGGTAACAAAATAATATAGAAATATCCAGTGCTAAACACAGGAAAATACAGGTTCAGTTATAAGCTTGATAATATTTATAAATGAGTTCTCTAAAAAAATCATCCTCGCTTAGAAAAAATATGATTACTATTAATAATTTACTCCTTTAGCAAAACATAATTAATAAAAATACATTTAATAGTTGCAAATATGAATGAAACTCAACTGTTTATGCATGAACATAATCTAATCAATATTTAAGAAAAAATATTATTTAAAATACATTGGAATCCCATATAAATTACATTGTAGAGAGTGAGGGGTATTAAACTCACAAGAAACTTCTTCCCAGATCATTTTTGAAAGGCTATTAATTTGGCAGTGGGAGGACATATAAAGAGTTAGAGGGAGTCAATATGAGAAGGCATAAGGGATGAAGTGGAAGGGGGGGAAGTCATATAATTATATTTTTGCTTAATAATGTAAAATAAAGGAATTTAAAATAACTTAAAAGAATAAGATGATGCTACTGTGATGATCTAAAATTTAAGAGGAAAATCTTGTAAAATCAGTTTTAGAAACAGAGTCAAAAAGAAACAAACAAAAAATACAGGCCATGGCTATATAAAAAGTATTTCTAAGCTGGGCATGGAGTCTCATGCTTTATCCTGGAACTTGGAAGACAGAGGCCAGAAGATCTTTGAGTTTTAAGGCAGCCTGACCTACAAAATGAGTCCCAGAACTGCAGGGCTGAGCAACTCTGTGAGGACAAACAAAACAAAACAAAACAAAACAAACAAACAAAAACCCTAAAACCAAAAACAAGCATACAAAGGATTTCTAGAGACAACAACATCAGGAAAATCAGCATACAATAGAATATTGGGTACTAGAGATACAAAAGTGTAGTTGGAGTCCTGCTCAGGCCTGCAACCATTCAGACTCAAGCAAACACACAGAGACTTATATTACTTATAAACTGTGTGGCCATGGAAGGCTTCTTGCTATTTAGTTCTTATATCTTAAATTAACCTTCCAGGCTGTGCAAAGTGTCCCTGTGTAAGCCCAAGGTTCCAAACTGCCAGCTCATGCACTAAGGGCAGTTCCAGGTCCCACTGCCTGGATGCCTCCCTAACAGTTTAAGCTATTCAATTGTCTCACTTATCCAGAGGGCCTGATCCACTTGGGGGCTCCACAGCCCCTGGTTCATAATTCATGTGTTTCCATTAGTTTGGCTATTTGTCCCTGTGCTTTTCCAATCTTCCTCTCAACAATTGGAAGGAGGGGACTGGTCCTCCCTGTACTGAATCCACCAGGTTGAATTGAATCCCCAGAGGATTCTTGGCCCAGGAAGAGATGGGAATGGAGGGGAGGGGCTGGGGAAAGTGGGGGCATGGGCCGGAGTGGGGAGGACAAGGAAACCCATGGCTGATGTGTAAAATTAAAACACAAATATAATAAATAAAAAAAAGAAAAAGAAATTAACCCATTTCTATTAATCTGTAAGTTGCCACATGGCTTGTGGCTTACTGGTACTTTACATATTACTTCTCATAGCATCAGCAACTGACAGCATCTCCTGACTCAGTCTTCCACTTCCCAGAATTCTGCTCTCTCCATTGTCCCACCTATACTATACTTCCTGCCTGGCTACTGGCCAATCAGCATTTTATTTATCAATCAATCAGAGCAACAAATTCACAGCATGCAGAAAGACATCCCCAGCACAAAAGTCCAAGATGGTGCTTAATAAGTTAATTAAATTTTATTAAGACAAGCAGAATAATTAAAGATTTTAGGTTTGAAATTGGTAAGGAATGTCATGGTGGTTTTACAAGATTAATAAAGAAGGTAATTTTACAAATGATTTTGATGAGGATCATTGATAAGGAAAAGACTGATAAGTAGAATGATGGCATTAACATATGGTGGAGTCCAGAAAATTATTTTAAATACTTACGTCCTTGTGGTGAATTCTTCAGCACCTAAAAAAGTCTAACTTCCTGCCCTAAGGCATAATTAAATGCTAATTTACTATATATTTACTTACAGAATATTTATATTCTATAAGTGTATATATGCTACTATACACAGTACTATATCGTGATATGTTAAAAATAATTATGAGAACTCGCATGTTAACTACATGAAAATAATTGACATATATGCCTTTGATTTTGTCACATGTATTACCTTCCTCTTGCTTTCTTTAATTATTTAGTTACTTAATTTTCATAGATTGAGTCTGTCTTGTTCTGCAATCAATTTAACTTGGTACATCATAGCTTGAAATATTTTGTGTCACAGTGGATATATGAAAATGTCTGGAAACATTATTGTTTTTTTTTCTCATGAGGAAAAATTCTGCTGGCATTTGATATGTGATGTTCAGTGATTCATCTCTGCATCCGATAGAGACAAGAAACCTCAAATACTTACAAAGAATTGTGTGTCCCCAAATGTCAGCAATGATGAGACTGAAAACCCCTGATATATAATGTATGTGATCTTATAAAGAATGAGGCATTTTCTGCTAAATAATATTACTATCAACTTTAATGTAAAATTCATAAGAAGATCCAATAATGTTCTGTAGGGAAAAAGGTAGAGCTCCTGTCTTATTGGTGTAATTATCTATAATTAATTATAATGATCAATCTTGAATTGAGAACACAATTATAGCATGTCCTTTATCTATTTTCCCCTTAGTTTTAATACATTCGAAGAATTTGACAAAACACCAGTGGAATTTTCTTAGACAAAAGCAGATTCAATTGACAAGGTACCATAAGGCAACAGGTTGACATTATTTTTTTTTGTAAACACATAGAATACAATTACACCAGTGTACAATGTGTTGGGAACACACAAAGGTCTTTGCTAATAATAATGAGCCACATGTACAAATTTTGACCCTCAGATTCCTTGCTATATCTTTGTAAGAGTGTTACTTTAAATAAGAAATAGTTCTGTATTATATATCAAAGGTGATTTGGATATTAGAATTATGTTTGGCTTTATGCCTTATAAATGAAGAACATGACATAGTTTTTGCATGCATCAAATCTATCTACACACATTTCAGAGTCCTGTGCATGTAGGCTATCACAATTGATAGAGATCCTCCACTGCAAACTTCAGTGAGTAGGACATCACATTTCCTAACTAATAACTATATATCCCCACATGTCAACACTGCTGAGACTGAGAGTCCCTGCTTTAATATGTGTACTTAGTAATGAGTCCTTAGTACCTAACACCCCTCCTCCAGTCCCCTCCTAGAAAGAGGAATAATAGGAGACAAGTTATAAGAATTCACTTTGGTAACAAACTGGATATGGGGAGTGAGTGGAAGATGCATAGGTCTGGGTGACCCCTAGATATCTCATATGAACCTCTGAATTGAAGAATTGCACTTGCCCTAATAAAAGCAAAGGCAGGATGATGCATAAATAATTCTAATCCAGTCCTCCACAAACTCTGCAGACTGCAGTGGTTATCAACCATCCTAATGCTAAGACCCCACCCACAAAATTGCTTTCTTTGCTGCTCCATAGCTGCAATTTCGGTTCTGTTATGAATTATAATGCAAATAGTTGTTATTCAGGATGATCTTAAGGGGACCCCTGTGAAAAGATCATTTGAAGCCAGAGGGGGCATGATCCACAGGTTGAGAAATCCATATTAGAGTGTCCTTATTCTGTTTCTCTGTGGTGATATATTGTGTACTCTAATAAACTTGCCTTGGGATCAGATGACAGAACCAGCTACTAGATTGGACATAAAGGCCAGACAGTGGTGGCATACACCTTAATCCTATCATTCAGGAGGCAGAGGTCCGTCTGGATCTCTGTGAGTTAAAGGCCACCCAGGAAACAGAGCCAGGCAGTGGTGACACACACCTGTAATTCCAGCATTGGGAAGCACACATGGCTTTAATCCCAGGAAGTGACAGCAGGGCAGAGAAAGTTGTAGAAGGCGTGAGGAAACAGGAACTAAAGCAGTTCATCTGAGACTCTTTCCAGTGAGGACTCAGAGGCTTTCAGTCTAAGGATTTGTGGAAGTAGGATCAGCCCAGGAATTGGCGAGGTGAGGTTGGCTTTGGCTTGCTCTGCTTCTTTGAACGTTCAACTTTCACCCCAATATCTGGCTCTGGGTTTTTGTCAATTATACAACAATCTAAGGTTCAGACAATGTATCACCACAATTTCAAGCTAGCCCTAAAAAGAGGGACCAGAAGGGGAAGAATGCAGGGTGTTAAAAATTGAAATGGGGCTGAAAAAGAAATGGCCTTCTGCTCAATCAAAATGCCCAGCCGCTGAAAGAAACTTCCCTTGCTGTTGTGCTCAGCCTTCCTAGTTGCCTGCACACTTTTCAGGAAAAGCTCTGTAAATCTGCAAATAGTGTAAATCATTGCACTTGTTATACAAATGTCCCCTGTGGGATCATATATTTAAATAACTACCAACATGGCGGTGGTGTTATTAGAGGGGGTTTGGGAATCTTTAAGATGCACAACCTTCCTAGAGGAAGCACTTCACTGAGGGCATGCTTTGGGGGTTTATAGCCTCACCCACTTCCTCCTGTGCCTTCTGTTTCTACCTGTGGTGAAAGCTGCAATCTCTCAAAAGTTCTGCTCCAAGTGACCGGCTGCCATGCTCACTCAGCCCCAATTGGACTGTCTCTCTGGAACCATAAGTCAAAATCAGCTCCCTCTTCCATTAATCAGATTTGGTCATGGTGTTTCTTTCTTTTTTTTTTTTTTTAAGCAAAAAATAACATAGACACCATGAATAAATTTTTTCCTTTTCCTTCAAGACATTCACAGGACTCAGCTTTTACAGAAAGACTGTTTTCCAACAACTAACACCACCGTAGAAAATGGTTGAGAGTGACAAGGTCATGGCCTTTCCTCAGGAAATGCACATCACACATCTTTCAAGTCATGACTTCCTATGGCAGTTACACTGATGCCTGTATCTATCTATAGGAAGAGAAAACAACAAAAAGGACAAGTTCACTTTTGTAAATACCAACATTCAAAACTAACTTTAGAGGCCCACTTGTGTAAAACTGTTTGACTGCTCTCTTTATAGTATCCTGAAATTCCTTACTGGAATCTTTCGTAAGCAGATGTTGGCAATCAGTGAAGGGCTCAGTGTTCCACTTCTCGTCACTCTCACGTTGCCTTAGGTATTTGCTTCCGTTCAGGCTTGTATTGCAGGAATTTACTAGTGTCTTCTGCCACCACCTTATCTGTGCTTCCTTGTAACAAATGTACCCTTGCACATCTCCGTCATCCGTCCTGAAAATGTCATTAAAAAAGAGGCTCTCCTATTGTTAGTATGTAAAATGTTTACTGTGGATGTTTACACAGGTTTTATTATCTGATGTGTCAGAGGCTCATTTTTGAAGTAAATAGAGGCGTGGGTGAGGGAAGATAGGAGCCTGGCACAATTTTTTAAGGAAAGTAGAAATGTGCCAGCAAATTATTTTTCATTTGAACAGCATTGTATAATTGTTATACAAAGCAATTCCGCCAAGGTGATAACCATTCCCTTTCGGGTCCCTTTAACTGCGGAGGCCATTTCATATATAACACATCATTTTTCTCCCCAGGAATGTCTTGGTGGCCTTCTGAGTCTTTGTTACTAAAATCGAGCCCCCATTTCTGCAGTGACACATACAAATGCAAATGGAACATTATACTTTCAAATCCAACAATAATGTGACAAACAAAATCAGTCACATCCCTGAGCAGTTTGCCACAGTCAACTCCCATCTCATGTAAGTGTCTTTTGCCTCTATTTGCTCAGTGAGCAATAGCAACATATTCATTTTGAAAATGCCTAAATTAAGTGAAATGGAGCCATCCAGCCAAGACTGAGAGGCAAGCACAACACTTTGCAGAAGTTTCATTGCACCTGAATCTCTAGATTTCTAGGGTTTCATTCACTCCAACTCAGTTTCAACACCACTGATGCTTAATTTCAAGTCATCCTCACCAGGGCTGTTAGACGCACTGCAGGAGATGGAGCAGAATCCTTCCCTTCTATTCATTGCATATCAGCAGCAATTTTGGGGGTTGATGGGAAAAATGATTGAAGACATTGTCAAATATCTTATAGAGAGAAAGTGACTTATCCTCCTCACTGAAATTAAACGTAAAATAAATATCGATCCCCTTCTCCATTTTTTCTGTCCTACTTCATATCACCTGTATCTTGCTATTTTCCTCCCTTGCACACCCCAAATTATGGTCCCTTTCATATAGACATGGAAGATGCTCCAACTGTGGAGTAAATAGTTCCTCATAGAAGGAGAGGGAAGGAAGAGAAAATAATAATATCGGGGTTGTTTGATAAGCTCTCATGCAATCATATTATTCTGTATATATGTGTGAATATATTTATGTATGTATATTCATTATATATGGGGCTAGGGTATTCCAAGTATTATGTTTTATAACTAAATATGATTGTGGTAGTTGAATCATGTGTCTTCATTTTAATCTCCTGACATTTAATTTTATCATGACAGTGCAAAATAATTCACTATTGTCCACAAGTAATTATAAGTATGCAAATCTTTCCAATCATATAAGCCTGTACCTTTTGATTATATCTACATTTTACTTTCACTAACTCTAGTTTGATACTTTGGGTACCACAAGTACTAAGACTAAAATATAATCAGTACTTATGCTTTCAATTCTTTCCATCAAAACATGAACTTGAAAGAGGGAGCATGTGCCTACCTCCTGGAGGCTTGAGCAAGTGTTCAAATTGCTTTGGAGACTTTTTTTTATTAATCATACCTCCAAAATAACTGAGAAAGCTTAGCAACTCCTGGATAGAAGAAAATTATAGGCCGATAGTTTAAATCACATACATTGTTTATGATCCAATAGTGACACAGTCAATTGTACAACTGGAATTCTATTCAGAACACTGTGTAGGAGGTATGGCACTCCATATCACTTTTCCTGTAACTCTCCTCACAGGCCGTGTGCACATTTTTCAAAGTCACATCTACGCCATCTGCCAATAAATGAAATATTGTTCATGCCTGCCTAGCATTGCAGATCCCTTTTCTCCTAATTTTACCCTTATCTGTTCTATTTGTATGTTTTGCTTAATCATAACTTAGTCTTCTAATTTCCACACATCCTGCCCATGTGAAATTTACATTTTCACCATTCCATCAAAATGACTTGTAAAATCATAGTAAGTTACATGAATAAGTAGGTGCTGAAAGCTAATACAAATAGTAATTCCCTAAGACTTCAAAATATGCACAAATTTAGACCCATCATTCATTTCACATGTCCATGCTGTCCTCATCTAAAATGAATGTGATAAGTAAACTATTGAGTTAACAACTTTTTAAAAAGATTTTTAAAATTTTGTTTACTATGTAAGCAGTGTTCTGTCTGCATGTTTGACTACATGCCAGAAGAGGGCATCAGATCTCATTATAGATGGTTGTGAGCCACCATGTCATTGCTGGAAAGTGAACTCAGGACCCCTGAAAGAGCAGTCAATATTCTTAACCTCTGAGCCATCTCTATAGCCTGAGTTAATAGCTTCTAATATGTGTGCCCACAGGAATCATGTAAACTGTTGCTTCAGACAAATATGGGACTGGTTTCCTGACTCCAAAGACATGATTGCTCTGTCATCAGACTGCATTTAGAAGCTCAGTACTTAATTCATGTACTTGACCATCTTATTTCTGGAAATGTTCACAGAGATCTAATAAATTCTAGATAAAGCATGTGCATTCAATTAATGTATTTCTAAGGGTAATTATCTGCTGGACAAAATACCCTTGACATCTGAATAATCTAGAACTCTACTGACTATTTACTTATTTATATTATTTTATGGATATTATAATATATTTACATAATTTTCCCCATTGGACCACTTATGGGGGTCCAAGTTCTTCTGGGTACTAATTTTGTAATAATTAAGTCATGAAACATTTATGAACAAGCCAAAGATCATAGCTAAAATTAAGCAAGTCTGAAAGAATATTAATAGGAAAAATTGAAGCATGCATCCTGCATCAGTATGACCTTAGCGTAGTTGATTGTGTTGGAATAAACAAGAAAATGCAAAAAAGTAATCAGACTTCCTATCAGCATGAAATACCTCAGCACCCTTTTATATTTTCCTTCCCTTCCTCCTTTTTCCTTTATTTCCTCCCTCTTCTTCCTTCCTCCCTCTCGTTTTCTTCTTCCCACACTCCCTCCTTCCCTCTTTTCCTCCTTCCTTCTACCTTTATTTCTTCCATCCTCTGTCCCTTGCATTTCCCTTCCTTCTTTCGCCTTTCCTAACTTTTCCTTTCCTCTCTCATATTTCCCTTCCTCCCCAAAGTTCCATCTCTCCCTTTTTTCTGTTTCCCTCCCTCCCTCCCTTTTTCCCCTCCTTCTTCCCTCCTTCCCTTTCTTCCCCCTCCCTCCCTCCCTTCATCCTTCCTCCTTAGTATTCTACTTTTCTTTCCTGCCTTCCTTTCTCACTCCCTTCATCCCATTCTTCCTTCTTCCTCCTTGAATCTTTCTTTCACTCCTTTACATTCATCCTTCTTCCTCCTCTTCATCCTTTCATCATTCCTCTCTTGACACATTCCCTTATCTCTGTGCTCCTTCCTTCCTCTCTTCCTTTATTTCCCCTTCCATCTGTTTTTTCCTGATTATCTTCATTATTCTTCCTCCTTCCTGCTCTTCATCTTCCACTATCCCATCCCTTTGCTTCCTGCTCTCTTCTTTCTTCCTTCCTTCCTTTCATTCATTTTTCCTTCATCTCTCTCCTTCCTTCCATCTCTCTCTAGATGCTCTTTAAATATTGTTAGTTAGTAATTTGAAAATAACATAGATATTTTTTAAGAGTTAGCTTCCCTTTTTTCCACTATATTAGTCTCGCCTATACTGGATAGTATTAATTACACTTATTAAAGGGATATGGGTTTTATATATTGATTTTTCAGACAATTTGTTGAATCAGAATGGTATCTTGTGAGTGTATTTTAGTATTTCATATTCAGTTCATTCCATAGCATCATGTGATGCTCACTATATGCATGCTTGTTTTATAGATAAGGAAGCTGAAGCACAGAAAATTACAATAAGATGATAAATATCAAAGAAGAAATAATAAATTACATCTATAATTTTAAATTGTCCTTCTTAACTACTGTTCTCTTAGGTTAGAAGGATTTTTTGATTTATAAATTCCTGCAGATTATAAATGATGGAACCAAGTTTTAAATATGGTCACTCTGAGTCCTGATCCTGAGCCTTTCATGGCTGTAGTGTCTTGTTTAATGGTAATTGTGCTTGGTGATGCAAGATAAACTTAATAAAGCATAAAATTTTACTTGTGGCAAGTGGAGCTGTTTCATCAGTTAATGTGCACTTGCTACTTGTACTGCGGAATGGAGTTCAGTCCCAAAACTCATGTTGTGGATCTTACAATTACCAATAATTACAGCTCCAGAGAAAGCTGACCTTCCTTCTGGCTTCTGCAGGTACCTGCACAAATGTGTCAAACACACACACACATACACACACACACACACACACCATCTTTAAAATATGTAACTTTTGGTTACATATTTGTTATATATTTATTATCACAGTAGCGTTCTGCATGCAAGTCACAGGACCAGTTGGTATTTAGTTATGATATTTTATATTACACTTTAACCTAACAGCATTCTGTTAGTAAAACATTTTAAGGCTTTCAAGTTGAGGAACTGAAGAGGAGCTTAATAAATTAATGGATGCATAATTTTTAGGGAAGACTATTTACTCAGAAGTCAGAGGCAGACAGATCTCTGTGAGTACAAGGCCAGCTTGGTCTACAAAGAGAGTTCCGTGGCAGCCATGGCTACACAGAGAAAACCTGTCTCAAAAAATTGATTCCATGAAATTTAATAAGGATTTTAATAAAATTCTTTATTTTTTATCCTTATGACACCTGCTTCCATTGTTTGTTTGTTTTTTCCCTCTGGGGAAAAATGTTAAAATCTTAGAGAGTATATGGAGTCATTCCCTTACTCCATCACAGCTAGTTCAGATCTTAAAATATCATTAGTGTGTCCCTGTTCAAGTCCCACAGGCTGTGACTTTCTCCATTCCACGGGAGATTGAGTTGGAGGCAGAGACCAGTGAGATATGAAAGCAGCTGAAGAAACTAAACAATGTAATAATATTTATATTTTTATTTACTAAAGTAGAATGTGCTGGGGAATATTATTCTAAGGTGTGTTATTTTTGTTTATGTTGCTTTGGTTTGCGTCTTTGAAGCTGTGTTGCTTTGCCAGTCTAAAACACCTGATGATCTAAAAGCAAACTGAATGGCCAATAGCAAGGCCGCAGAAAGGACAGGCGGGGCTGGCAGGTGGAGAGGATATATAGAGGGAGGAATCTGGTGGAAGAAAGGGGAAGGAATGGGAGAGAAAAGAGGAGGACTTCAGGGGCAAGCCACACAGCCAGGCACAGAGTAAGAAGGAAAGGAAAAGGTACACAGGAATAGAGAAAGATAAAAGCCCAGAGGCAAAAGGTAGACAGGATAATTTAAATTAAGCAAAGCTGGCTACCAACAAGCTAAGGACATGTATTTATAATTAAGAAGAAACCTCCTTGTGAGATTTATTTGAAGGCTGGGTGGCAGGCCCCGCAAAAGAGCAAAAACCAACAACAGGCATGTTAATCATTCCTATATAATTCACCTGTCTCAGACTGTCCTGTGTAATTCAGAATGTCAGGTATAGTTCCCTGACCAAACTTTAGATAATATCACTGACAAGATGTTATTAATTTGAAGGTAAACTTCAAGATGAACGTTCAGAGTACATGAAAATGTAGTATGAATAAATATATAAAAGTCACAAACATGCACATAAACATGCATACATACATATGCACAGGTACATATATACACAGATATGTTCACATACAAACATGTACACATGCACACACATGTACACATATATCCATACACACATATACACACAATACACACATATAGAGAGGCAACATGCACACAACTACACAAATAAACATGGACAATCATACACCCATATACACAAAAACACATGCACAAGCATTCACACACATGTGAACAAGCACACATGTACAAATATACACACATACATATCATACAAGCATATATGGACATGTACACACATATGCTCAAACACATATGCATATGCATATATATGTACTTGTACACACATGTATACAGACATACACACCTATTTTATACCAAATAAACACATGTGTATACACGCACATACATACATATGCCTGGTTGCAACATATTTTGAGTTACTATTACTCCAAATGATGATAAGTTGTATTATATGTAGTTCTTAATATATATATTTCCTACTTTTATATTTTCAAAATGTATGTCTTGTGTTTTTGTCCATTTTTCTCCTTTCATTTTAATCTATTATTTTATTCTCAATGAACAAACCAAGCCACACACTTTTAAACTCAGCTCTCTCCTTCCACCTTGGTAACTGAGCTTACATCCCAGTGACCTTGGTGTTACCTTTTGCCATGGATCAGAGCCCAGCCCAGATGGTTGCCATTACCTGGAATTGGTTTTAAAAGTCACCAGGTACCTTGTGGATGAGGATATTCTGCGGCTGTTCTCAGGGAGCACGCATGCCATTTTCACTGCCCAGGAGTGGAAATACCAAGCTTTACTTTACTTGTCCCAGACGAGATGTGGAAAGTTGCTTTAGTCACAGCCCATGACTCACATCACCACATTGTGAGGCCTCTGATCATGACGTCTGTAGTCCTGCAGGTCCAATGCAGCTCAAGTGCTGAATAAAGAGACTCACAAGTTGCTGCCTAAATTTTCAGGTACAACAGAAAATATTTTTTCTAAACTATCTGAGAAATATTACATTTTATTGAAAAGAGATCCCAAATATTTTCAAATTTTTATCCTTCCCCCCACTCCTTCTTTTTCTACTTCTATTATTATTGTTGTTCTTAATTCTCACACAATCACCATGATTATAGGTATCACAATTTTTAAGAACACTTCTCAGGAAATTTATTTGCATTCATTAGTCCTTTAATTTCTATTCAAGGTAATCAAGGTAGATAATTTGTACAATCAGTGAACAAGGAAATGGAGGTCACTTGTAGACCCAAAAAAATACAGACACAGATTTAAAACTTATGTTCAGAAAGTATGAATGTGAAACTAGTTGTCTACTACTGTATATCTTTTCATATATTTATGTAGCAATGCAGATACTACTCTGTATGGCCTTCAGACTTTGGTGGTGGGCAGATCAATACTGCAGAATGAATGCATTAGAATAAAATTCTAGGAAACAGATTCCAAGATGATAATATACCCTTTTATATCCATCGTTTTGTTCTTGACTAACACACATACAATAGAGTATATGTAAATGTATGCCCATATATATACATACAAGCTTACACATATCTTGCAGATAAAATAAAATTATGAAAAACAAATACACCTTTGTTTTCTGAGAACCAACTAGAGGAAATAAGATAACTGATTTTGCCTTATTCCTGAACGGTATTAGAATAGGGTTTAAGATTCTTCCCTTTAATGCACACAAAACAAATTTCAACTGGTTGTTTACTTTGACTCACTGGAGCTTTTGGGAATTCTGATCAACATTCAAAGAAAGTGAGGGTGAAGGAAGTTGCAAGAAGGAAAAAGGGGTCAATATGGTACATTACTGGTTTCATTTTCAAATGAGGATCTTGATTCTAATACAGTCAAGTGTACTGGCAAGGAAGATTTTTCAGTAATTGCCAGCAATTTATCCAGTGCACAAGACAATGGACAATGTATCTTTTCCAAGTTTCTACTAATTTAAAAAAAAATAAGAAAATTACTAACAGTAGTGGCTTCTGGTATTGAAAACCCAATCACATTCACCACCAAGTTCATATAGGTACCGTGGTTTCCAGGAAACTATTTCATAGAGCCAAGTAGATTATAAGAAAAATCCTGCAGCAAACAAGAGATCTTCCTTGTTTCCAAACATAACCTGAAATGTACCATCTGCAAGTGATTTCATTGAGGGGTGGCCAACAATGCACCATGTCCTCATTGGCTTTGACGTTAATATGTGTAGTGTGTGTGTGTGTGTGTGTGTGTGTGTGTGTGTGTGTGTGTGTGTGTTGTATATACGTGGTTGCATTTGCACGTGTGGGTATAAACATCCATGTGCATACATGTGGAGGTCAGAGGAGATGTTTCATATTCTCCTCTATTGCTTTCCACCTTTTCCACCTTACTCATTTGTAGCAGGATTTCTCAATAAATCTGGAGTTTGGTGTTTGCTGTGCACGCAGGCTGGGCATAAAATCCCTGCAATCCTTTTGTTTTCACATCATCATCCAGTCAGTACTGGGTTTTCAATTGTCAAAATCACACCAGGTTTTAAGAGAGGGAAATTGTATTCAAACCCAGGACCACCATGTATGAACAAGAAGTGACAAGAAGTGCTCATAGCCTCGGAGCCATCTCCCTTGAAGCTTGCTTTGGAATTTTAAGGTTAAATCCTCACATCTTTCTCTCCTACAAGAGTTTTAGTTGATACCAGATGGTGATTGTTCTTTGAAAAGTTAGCCTTTTATAAATTGTAATTACAATGTGATAGGAATTTTGAGAATCTTCAAGCTTTAATTTCTGAATAACTTTTGCTCTTGCTAGCAGATAGTAACACGCACACATTGCCCATTCAGTGTCTATCATGAAAGATAGTGAAAATCAATAAATTTACCTAGATTCTTGGGACTCGTCACCCTCATGTACAAACACAACCACCCACATACACACACACTTCTTAATTCAAAATATAATCAACTTAAATGATGCCTATCAATATTCTGCTATACTCATCAATTGTTACCTACCCCACCTGGCATCAGAGAGGCTTCATTCAGAAATTGAGACATACAGATGCAGAGACCCAACGGCCAAACATTAGTCAGAGCTCAGGGAATCCTGCTGGTGAGGGAGGAAGGATTGTACAACCCAAGGGTTCAAGAACATCACAAGAAACTTCACAGAAACAATTAGCGTGGGCTGATAGGAGCTTCCCGAGTCTGAACCAACAGTCAGTGGAAGCAGGGGCTGTCCCTAACACTTCAACTGGCTTTGTAGAACCTATTTCTCATGCTGGGTTGCCTTGCCCAGCCCTAATCCAAGGTGAGGTGCTTAGTCCTACAGTAACTTGATAGGCCATGCATTGTTGACACCCATAGGAGACCTGCTCCTTTCTGAACAGAAACAGAGGAGTTGATTGGGTGATGGGGCTATGGGTGGAGAGTGTGGAGGGAAAACTGTCATTAGGTTGTAAAATAAATAAAAATTTATAAATTATAAAAAATAAACACATCATGTTCTTGGTATCCTTCATTCTTTGTTTTATTGTAATGACTGCATTAAAATGAGACAATAGAAAAGAAACAAATATGTACCTTCTCTTTTTTTACATTTTGTGTTTCCACAAAAACAGAAACATAAAAGCTTTTATCAATATTTTGTCGTGTTATTTTCATCTGATTTGGGTTGATTTGGGTAGAGATTCAGTCTGTAAGTGCAGAAAGATTTTTAAACAACATGAAATGGGAGCTGTTGTTGAAGATATTAAGTTTCAATTGATGAAGGAAGTATAACTGGAGATGTGGGAGAGTCTAGACAAGACGGCAGGATAACCCATAATACTGTCCTTAAGACATCTTTAACAGAAACATGGCTGAGGAATATAAGATGTCCCAGAGCTTTTAATTAAAGAGTGGGAACAGGAACACGAGCTCCTGGGTCTATCCTTGGCCTGTATCTTTTTGTGTATACTTAAGGGAACACTCAGGTTTCTACTCTAATTTTATTGAAGTATAAAGGCAGTTGATGAAGATTGAGAGTCTTTGAATTGACTTTTCTGTGTTTCATAAAGCCAGTCACAAATGATCCATCATCTCTCTTGATAATATGAGGGATGGTGATCTCTCAAGCCTCTTCTCTATGGTTTCAATAGAAATTTGATACGTAAGACCCTTATCCTTGATGGTAACAGAAGGTAAAAGGTTGTATATATTACATATTTCATCTTATTGTTTCCTGTTTCTAGTAGACTCGGTTTTATTACCAGTTTAGGACTGTTAACATATTCTTTTTCCTATATAGAAAGCCATGAAATGGTTAGAAACAGATTAATTTATGTCAGTCCTTTGAAAGGAAACGAATGAAGAAAAAGGACAGTTTCTAAATGTGGGTGAATATAGTAAATAATGTTTTCTGGGCTACTGGTCAGGATTTTTCAATTTTCACTTATTTCATTTGTTCTATATAAAAGTATTGAGAATAGGCACATTATGAGTAAGCTTTAGTGAATTTAATGGCTCTAAAAAAATCCTTGAATTCCATTTATGCATTCCTCCATTAGTACTGTAAGTTTTTAATTGTGTTCCCTCAATGAGTTCTTCTATATCAGTCATTGGCAGTTGACAATCAGGGTGGCTTAGAAATGAACTTAAAAAAAAACATATCAAATTAGACTTTATATATTTAATAACACCTCAAGAAAAGACACTGAGAAAAGTAATTTGAGCACAATGTGGATTACCTGAATCTGCTTCTTATTATAAAACATTTCCAGAGACCATTAGAGGAAAAACTGGGGATTTACACTGCAATAGATAAGCAGCCATAGGCGCAAAGCTGATATTTTAAAGCCAACTGTGGAATTTCACATTTTCTTTCATACAATTTTCTTTAGATCTTTTTGTTAAACATGAATTGAGTGAGATGCACAGCTGTGTAGGCAATATAAAGTCCTTCATTTTTGTATCCTGTGATTGTACATATCTCTGGGTGTTTCAGAGCCATGATGCTGCACTTAATAGCTTCCCCAAAAGTATGGTACAGTTCATTCAGGTAATGAAATACCATCCCCCCCCCAAATCCCATAGGGATTGATGACCTCTACCTTTTTAGTATTTGTTTATAATACCATAATCTGTGTCTTAATTGTGTAGGTAGGAAGATTGAACTGTACCTGCCACAAATTCTGCCTCTGAGCAGCAGACCATCAAGTCCAATATCAACAAACTTTCAAAAATGAGTTTCAAAAATCACACTGTTAATGTTGCTTCAAATGACTTTAAGAAAAGCAAACTCAAAGAGAAAAATAACAGCTGTACCTGAAAGTTCTTAAAGAGGGAAAGAAGTATGTTTCAAAACTCTAATCAAAATGACAAATATTTTCGAAACATTACTGACTAGACATGTTCCACAAGAGGGGGACCATTACCCAGCACTCAAAGGAGTTATGGTATTGAAAGAGATGGAGAAAAAAAAGAAATCAGCATAATCTCAATCCATCAGATAGTTGCAAGAATGGTCTTATGTCTTTGCAATTCAGGTTATTGTCAAGGAAAGAATATAGTAAGAAGTGGTTAATTGGAAATTTAAAATTTTCAATGCTGGACTGAATTTTTTGGAGGAAAGAACCATTTTCTTTTAACTCTGTTAGGATTTAGATACATGACAATAATGAAAATCATTAATAAGGCAACATCTATTAAAATATATCTGCCTAGGCATTCGTGCAAAAGGAAGAAAGGGAGGCAAGAAGGAGTATATAGAGGCAATGTGTCAGTAAGGCCAAATCCATTCAGAAAAACAAGAATGAACAATCCTGAAGTATCAAGAAACCCCCACACTCTAACACAAGGGTAAGCCTTAACTTTAAGATCATTCAGACCAAGAAGCTAATGTAGAGAGAAATATATTGTAAAATATATGCACAGTTTGACAGGACACCAGATTCCCATTTACTCTGAACTCTTTATGTTGCCAAATGGTGATAACATATTCCAAATCTACCCTGGTGACCTCTGACTCACAACCCTCTACCAGTCCAGAGAAGAACTTTTGTATCTGGAAAAGGGAGTTCTTTGAGAGTGTGCATCAGATTCGGCAATGTTCTGCCTCTCCAAAAACTGGAAGATGAAGAAATGAAACACATGCACACGCACACACACACACACACACACACACACACACGCACACGCACACGCACACGCACACACATGCACACGCACACGCACATGCACACACACACATACACACATGAAATTTGACTCACATATGTTCTTCTGTTATCACTGTAATGGACATTGCTTTTGTAATATTTAGAATATAGGGCATGGGACTTTAGCTGAGATTAGGTTGATGGAAGTGTCTTTTCATTCTAATTATCATCAATACTGCAATTCATTTGAAGATGAGGACTCATTGTTTATGTCCTTGTGAGATCATTCCAGTTTTGTGTGCACACTTTCTGAGAAGGAAGGTTGATGTGAGACATGACAGAAAAACAGACGCACAATCACAACTTCTGTGAGTGTCAGCAGGGGTGACTCTGGGTGTGACATTTGCTAATGTGCTTATGGAAACAGAAGAAAATCCTCAGGTGTCTCTCCTTGCTTTTCACCATGTTTTTGGAGACAAGGTTTCTCACAGGTCCATGGCTGACCATTAAGATAGGCAGGCACTAGAGAGCAGCACTTTAAACAAAGTCAATGAGATTCACAAAGCCTAATGTGGCATATTTATTTTCATCTGTGGATTAGGATGAAAAAAGAGAAAAATGAAATACAAAATGAGAGAGGCACTGTTACATATAAGAAGACAGAGAAGGAGTAAAATGTGTAGTGGAGGTGGTAGATGTGGTTAAAATTTGTTATATGCATGTATAAGGATGATAAAATGAAAGTACTTTGTATAATTAATATTAATAAAAATTGATATACATATGTTGAAAACAAAATTGCCAAAATAAATGAAATTTGGGACATTTTGTAGAGGTCTATTGAAATTTCTTTAAGGAAACTAAATGTGTTCTACAGCTGTTTGTTTCCACTGCTGTCCTTTCTCTTATTTGTAACCTCATCCCTCCACAACTGTAGTCCCCTCCTGGCTCTCTGCTGACAACTTAGTCATTTTCTCACCATTCCTGATCTCTATAAGAAAACAACTCTTTTATAAACATATATACTAAAGAATTGCAATAAATCTCTGTCCCCTCTCTTTAGGTGTGGATTGGGTGTGGTTTTTGTTTCTACGGAATGCAATGATGGAAACTAGGTCTGAGAGTTAAGGAATGGTGGTCAGTAGGAGAACATTTTAAAGGTCAGGCTGAGTGAGAGGTTACCAGCTTGGTGGTGTGGCCCAAAGAAGGGAATAACAGATTTCTCCTGGAAACCCAGTTAGTGTCTAATAGTGTTATTTTGTTAATGTGAAGCTTACTTCTTTCTCTGTTGGGTACCATCACATGATGCATGCTTTTTTTTTTTAATTAGCTATTTCTTTTAATCAGCATGCAAAGTCAAGGATTTCATTATTAATTTTCAGAATAGTTTATTGAGCTTTCTCTTCAAGGCAATTCCCGGACCACTGTTTATCCTTAGAATTCCACCATCTCCCACCTCCACCAGCTACCTAGAAGAAGCAGAAACTAGTCAAGCTGTCTGGATGAGGTTTAGATCAAATGAGTCACTTGGAAAGGACTTTATGCCTGCCTGCAGGCTGTTTAGTGTATCCCATGTTCCCAGCTTCTCTGAACCATCACTCATGTTGTGGTGGGCTTGATGTTAGACATCAAGGTTTCTATGTTTGGACACTTTTTTTCCTCAGATGATGGTGATGTTGTGGGAGGGTTTGGAACTATTTAGGGGAAGAAACTTGAGGCTTATAGTCTCTCCTACTTCAAGAACAAGTTCTATCTTCTGACCCATTGAGATGTGACCTGTGACAAAATGCAAGCTGTACCAAAGGAGTGGAATGCACCCTCTCAAACCAGTGGCCAAAATAGACTCTTCCTCCAATAAATTGCTTCTTCCAAATTTTGTCACAATAATGAGAAAGTAACTAATTCACTGATTAATAATAAGATTGTCAAAAGTGCTGTATATAACAAAGTAAATGGAATTGTTGAGGGTTTTTGCTATTAATCAAGGAAATATCCATGTATATAATTGATATCTACAGATGTTTGGCTTGATTCATGTCTGGCACATAGGTGAGCTCAAAGTATAGAAACTATTTCTCTAAAAATTACTCTGTCTTAAATAATATCATGTACTTCAATATACATTAACATACATTAAAATGAATCTTCAAAAATATAAGTGTATATTTGCATTATTATTTTGGGTTTCTATTAAAAGTATATAGTTTCACAGTTTTATATAGCCTTGAAAATTATATTGTGAGTCTTTTATTTAGAAGGACAATTACTGAGTTAATTTTCCACAATACCCACTGTTTTTCTAATTTACTTAAAAAACAACACCCCAAAAGCATAACCTTCTAGCTTATTTATTTAGGGCTTGGGTGAATATAATTTATTTGGGAAGTCATGAGAATATTACTACATAGATTTTAATTTGAGTACAGCTCCCAAGAAGATGGTGAACAATGAAGTGAAAAATGTTGATAAATATCACTTATAACTGTGACCTGTAACAAACACTGGTTTTAAAGACTTCAAATGTCTTGAATTATTTAATACTAGCTGCACCGACATTCAATAAATGCCATAATTATTCCAATTATCATAGAATTGTGTAAATCAGGAAATGGAGGTAAAAATTGCTAGAGGTCACACAGCTGCTACATTATAGAGATGAAATTTAAAACCAGGGAGCCACTGAGAAGAATCTTTTCTATTTTTCAGTCTTATAATTTGGTAAGTGTACAATTTGAACAAATTTTAGACTTTATTCCAGAAAACCAGTAGGAAATAGTAGCAAATATCCTTAGAATAATAGCTACTGTTATAAAACTGAGAAAGGCTGTACAACTAGAAAATGAATAAAAAAATAAAGATTTTGATTCATATGGCTTTGTAGCATGGTTCTTTCATATACACTTGTTAAGTAGAGAATAACTATTTTTTACATAATTTAAATGCTTGAATAGTCTTGCAGTTTTGTGAACAATCTAGGCAATCAATTGAAATAATGCAGACACTTGAACAAAATAACAGAAAGACACCACTCTCTACACATACATACACACCAACCATATTCAACTGCACAGTCCATACTGCATGCAGTGATTGTAAGTCCTGATTTCCGCTTTTAATAAAAGACAAGATGCAAATTTAAAAGCATTGTCAGTCAATGATGCAATAACTCTGATACAATAAAAGAGATAAAAATTGCTCATGCATTCTTACAGATATAAGAATTACATTTTTGGGAAAAGTGAGTAAAATTAAAGATGGCTTTGCAATTCTTCCAGTCATTAATGTTCACCACTGGCCCTCTATCTACCTTCACCAATCCTGGCATCATGAAAAGACCCTAATGAATGATGATTTCATGTGAAAACATACATAGCTTCCATTTGTAGAAACATTGATTTGATGTCATTGAAAGATAAACTTGAGGGGCTGGAGAGATGGTTCAGAGGTTAAGAGCACTGACTGCTCTTCCAGAGGTCCTGAGTTCAATTCCCAGGAACCACATGGTGGCTCACAACCATCTGTAATGAGAGTATACATAATGAATAAATAAATCTTTATAAAAAAAGATAAACTTGAAAAAATAATGGAGATTTTTAATCAGAATACTCCAAACAAATGCAGACTGGCTTCCCCTTCTATGTCACAAAAATGAAGGTGTCTGTAACAGCACCAACATCAACTTAGGTTCTTTAAAAAGGAGTAAAAACTGACAATGATGATTCCTTTATATATAAGGAAAAGCTGTAGTTATGTAAAGAATAGAAATTATTTTTAGCTGTTTGTAAAAAAAAATAGCTTTATATCTCAGGAAAAAGAAAAGGGCAGATATACTGCCTGATTACTTTCTAGTGAGTCCTTCTTAGTTTCATCTTTTCTTTGTGTCTTAAAACATTGTTCTGCATGTTGTCTATATGAGATCTCTCCAGATAACTAAGACAGACTCTCTTATTGCCTGAGTTCAGAGTGCCCTATCAAAGACTTTAACATTGATATTTTTCATGCATGCTATGTGGCATAGTGGTACATCTTTCAAATCCCTTCTTTTGGAAGTGAGTTTCCACATCCAAATCAAATCATCTCTACTTTCCAGTCAGTCTGAAGTTGTCCGAATCCTCCCTAGTAGAAACCTTTCTCCTGTATCATCCACAGATCACCTTCCTCATTCCTTGAAGATTCCTGAAAGCTATTTAGCAATGGCTTAGTAATACTTTCTTTAATTCAGCCTTAGAGTCAGAAAGAATGTGATGTAGGGGTGAATGGAACATACACACAGGAATTGCTGAATTTCAGAGATTTAGATCTATGAGGGAAGAAATAAAGAGACTAGTGTTGGTGGAAGTTTTGGTCCTACCAGAAATCTGCCAAATAAACACACAGAGACTTATTATTAATTATAAATACTTAGCTGGTACCTTAAGCTTACTACTAACTAGTTCTTACAACTTAAATTAACCATATTTTTATCTATGCTCTACCATCTCTACCATGTGGCTTGGTATCTTTTATTACCACGGCAAGATCATTTCCTGCTTTTTTTCATCTGGCTGGTGACTCTGACTTTCTTCATTCCCACACTCACTCTCCTTTTACATGTCTGCAAGTCTCACCTAACTATTGGTCATTAGCTCTTTATTAAACCAATGAGAGCAACATATGTTCACTGTGTACAACAAGAGCAAAAAAAATATAAAATTAACAGGAAAGAGTTAGTGTGCCAAAAGCCATAAGTTAAGTTAAGCCAAAAGCATGAATGTAAATATTCCAAATATTCAATAATCAGGTGATTTGATAAATTGTAAACCATAGCAATCTATCTTACATTTGTGGAAAAGTCTTTAAGAAACAAAAAATTAAAATTAAAAGCTGTTAATTTAGAATCCAGTATATTAATTCAATTAACTTGACAAATTTGTATAATAGTAGAAGTGGTTTATAAAGTGATAAGTATTCAATAAGCCAGTATCTAAGATAATTGAGAGGTTGGTTATGGGATCAAATAATAGTGATTCTGGTATACTAAAATTTTAAACAGAAACACAATGACTTTAAATGTAAGGAAATGACTCCTTTCAAGAAAAGATAGGTAGTGCTGCCTTCACATGTGTGACCAAGATGGTCTCATAGAGATCACTTTGGAGGCATGTGCTCATCCCAATGCCTTGCTGAATGTGTTTGGGAATTTCACTAATATCCAAACAAGGTTTTGCATGTTTTCATTTGCTCAGGTGCCCACAATATATGTGTTGTGTCCAGACTTTAGCCTGATGATACATACCTGAAAAACAATTTTGATATCCCCTGGGTGTCAGCTGGTATCAGCTTTAACTAGGGGTGGAGAGAAATAACAAAGATTCCTAAAATCTGTGTGCATTCACCCTTTGATAATTGTTTAAATAGGAATTGCTGCTATTAAACATTTGTCCAGAATAACCAGATTGATAAAGCTACATCATAATAACAATCTAATAGAGCTCAGCAAATAGTGAGGCATAAGGTTATTTTAAAGCTCTAGAACAAATCAAGTTAAAAAATTGTATGATAAAGCATCAAGAACGTCTAATCCTAGAAAATTAAAGAAATTATATAGCATAATGTTATAAATCCAAAAGAAGCATGTATTTGAGTAGATACAAGTAAAAACAGACAATATGACAATCAGTAAAATATCACACATGTACATTTTATAGGCATATAAACACATGATGTACACATATATAAGCATACAGGTGACAATATGACAGTACCAGTGATAAGAAACTAAACTTTAAATGTATGATTAAGGGCTACACTATAGTGATATTTTATTTGTACTGAAATGTGATTTTATTTGTATATTAATAAAGTTGCCTTTGGGTCAGAGCAAGCCATAGCAGAAGCTGGGTGGTGGTAGTGCACGCCTTTAATCCCAGCACTTGGGAGGCAGAACTAGGCAGGATTTCTGTGTGTTCAAGGATACAGCCAGCATGACAACACATGCCTTTAATCTCAATACCAACCATAGAAGATCTGGAAGTCTGTACAGACAGGCAGTGACGAGGAGGTCATGTGGCTGGGTTTACAACCAATGAGAAAGCAGAACAGAAAGTGTATATAAAAGACAGGACACAAGATGTAGCTCTCTTGCAGAGAGGAAAGACAGAGCAGCAATGAAGGGTAAGGTTTTCAGCTCTCAGCTATGGCTCTGACCTCTTGGCTTTTAACTCTGCAATTGGCTCTGTATTTCTTATTTAACAAGATGGTTACATCTACACTACACACTTTGAGAAAACTGTCTTTCCTCCAAGAAGCTAACTGTAGTTTGTTTTCCTGCCTGGCCCAGTCAGGACAAATCTCTCTTACCCGCCAGTCCCACAGTCGCTCAGACCCAACCAAGAAAGCACACAGAAACTTACATTGTTTAGAAACTGTATGGCCGTGGCAGGCTGCTTGTTATCTACTTCTTCTCTCTTAAATTAACCCATTTCTGTTAGTCTATACTTTGCCACATGGCTTGTGGCTTACCAGTGTCTTTACATGTTGTTTTTCATGGCAGCGGCTGGCGGTGTCCCTCTCCAGTCTTCTACTTCCCAGAATTCTCTTCTCTCTTGTCCCGCCTATACTTCCTGCCTGGCCACTGGCCAATCAGAACTTTATTTACACAGAGCAATATCCACAGCACTTCCCCTTTTCTTTTTTTTTTTAAAGGATGGTTTTAACTTTTACATAGTACAATTACATATAACAAAATTATCAAGCAAGAATTACAGTTACAATATTAAAGAAGATATCCTATCTATCTTATATTTGTGAGTCTAAGGTTTTATATCTAACTTATCTTTTATCATAACTGAGGAAATTATAACTATCTAGCCTTCAACCACATATTTCTCAGGGTTATGGATAATGGTTCTAGGGTTGGGGGTGGAAGAAACTGTTAAACTCAGTACTCTCCTTAAGGAAAGAAAATATGTCTTAAAAAAAATGGGAAAAGAAGAAATGGAATGGATAGGTATAAGATATTATGGTAGACTGTCATATACATTAGTAAACAAATTTAGTAATATAGCAGCCTTTGCACTGTTATGAATTCTTATATGTTGATAAAATTATAAAATTTTTACATTCCTATTTAAGATAATTTGTATATTGATACAAATACAGAACTATGTTTGTTATATTGTACACATATTTTTACTCTTATGTGAAATATTTGTATATTGATACAAATGTGAATTTATATCTGTCATACTGTATGTATGTTCTACTTCTGTTTAAGATATTCTGTATACTGATATATATTTAGGATTATTATCATATTGCATATTGCACTATACATTCTTACCTCTGTTAAAGTTATTTTGTGTATTGTCACAATTTAAAGTCATTGTCCTTTTACTGTACATTTGCTTACAGACTGTTTGCCTTATTTATAGGAAGCTTAGTCCTTAGGTTGTTTAGGTAGATAAGACTTACATAGTTATTGTCACCTATGCTTGTCATCTCTATAATTATGTTAGTTAGGTTATCCAGATTTATAAATACATAGGTCAGATGGACAGGTAATCTTCAAACACTTCATGGACCTAGAGAACATGGCATTTAAATAACTTAGAATTCTGTTGACATGAGACATAATTGCTCCTGGCAGCACCAATTTGATCCCGAGAGAATGTTGGGCTTCTAAGACATTTCCATTTGGAAATTCGTCTTTGTCTTCTTGGCACAAAATGGCCTACTGGGCAAAGAACTGCCCTCGCCTCAACTGCTGACAGTACAAATGCTGTCCTTTCTGGACAAGCGGGACACAAGGAAAGTGACCACTATAATTTGCCAAGACAGGGTAAGATGGTCTTTCAGAATTCCTGCTTCTGAAAATGGTCTGTCAGATACTCTAGGCCTGTAGCCAATTTGAATGCACCAACGATACTAAGAAACGTTAGGTGACTGTCCAGGCTGCTAGCTGTCTCTGTCTACTCTTGCAAGACTCCCGAAAGTTGCTTGCGTCCTTCTCCCATTTCTCAGATATTATTATATTCCTTCTCAGGTCTTTGATGAGGTTGGAGATTAGCAGTTATAATTACAACTTAGTATATATACATATATAATATCTTAGATAGGATATATTATGTATTAGACTCAGGTTCTTTAGGATAGGACACCTTTTGGAATGATCTTTGTAACACGCCACCTACCCATGCCCTAGACTTCCCTGGATTTTACTATGTGTTTTTTGCTTGATATTGTTTGTACTTATCGTAATTCCAACTTATCTAGGTCTTTATCCCTCATTACTCCTGGACAATATTTGATAACCATCTCTTTGTATATAGTCTTGTATTAGGTTAGAACTTTCTTATTTAGACAAAAGGGGGAGATGTAGTGGGTAGCCATCCCAGCATTGGCCTGGAAGTTCCAACCCCCACTGAGGCTTTGGTAATGGTCACGCCCACAAGGCGGGGCGGAGGAGGAAGCGGAAGACGAAGGATCGGGAAGAACTCACTCGCTTGGTTCCGGGACGCGGGACGCTAGAGGTGGACCGAGCAGAGTTCTCCAGAGAACGCTGCCGAACTACCCTATACCTTTGCCAGATTCTGCGACCTACCCCTTCATTTGTAAGTTACCCCACAAAATAAACCTCCCTTTTAACTACGTGGAGTGGCCTTAATAATTTCACCAATAGCTAACAATTAACAATAGCTGCACAGTTAGAGGTGGGTTTGTACTCTACTCCCTGCTCCATGGTGGGATTTAGAATGTGTTGTACTCGCACAGTTTTGTGTACAATGGGATTTCACATGTGCTGCTACTCTGTTGGGTGTCAGAGGCTGTGAGGGTATACAGCAAGTGACAACTAGTGTTCAACAAGTCAATCCTACCAGACGAATGACTCTATGCTGGGGAGCCCCACTTTGCAGGGCTGTGGGGTTACTGACTACAAATGACCAGTTGCTTCTGTCTGTCATTTTTCTTACGTGCCACTACATTTCTTCAATCAAAACAGCTATAGGTATTCTCCCATTGCTTGTATGTTTATCTCATGAATATATTCCATATATTGGGCATATATATAGCTGTGGATGGTCAGGAAGATGATTCCTACTTAAGCTGTATAATTTTGATGATTAGAATATGCTGGGATATGCTTCATAAACTAGATCTATTGTTCCAGGAAAACTGTAAGACACTTAGAAGTCTGTTTTTTTTTTTTTTTTTTTTTTTTTTAATTCAGACTAACATAAGAAAACAACTGCTGGGTGTTGGTGGCACATGCCTTTAATCTCAGGATTTTCGAGGCAGAACCAGGCAGACTCTGTGAGTTCAAGACCAGCCAGGGTTACCAAGTGAGTTCCAGGAAAGGTGCAAAGCTACACAGAGAAACCCTGTCTCAAAAAAACAAACAAACAAACAAACAAACAAACAAACAAAACAACCATTTCTTCCCAGTCCAGGACAAACTACACACAATTCACAATTATCTCATTTTTACCTCAGAGCAAGTTCAAATGGGACTAAGTGTTTCTGTAATTGAATGATAAGTTAAAAATTTATAGATATGCAAAATGACAGAGTTGCAGATCTCTAAGCAATGTTATTATCACAAAGCAACCTATGATATTATGCCAAATCTTCATTTGCTAAGTCTGGTTGATAAAGACTTGACTGTACAGAGGAACCTTGAAACCTTGTGTTGCCATGATAAATGGCTTTGCCCTTTATCATTTACTCAAGGAATGTGCTATGTCCTTCAGAGGTAGTTTTGTAGCTCTTCTAATTATTGAAGAAATTCTCCTGTAAAATATGTATGTAGCTTTGTAGAACAAAAGAGGACCAGAAAGAATTAAAACTTAGAAGGAATTAGAACTTAGGAAGATTTAGAGCTGTAGAGAGAATTAGAGCAGTAGCAGAATAATAAAAGAGCATGACCTGAATAGTTCATGTGTGTATTTATTCTGTTCTTAGAAAATATCCCTCAGATAAAATGTCTTTAATAAAGTTTCACTATGCTGTGGACCTTTTCTTTGAAACCTGTTTGTAGCCTTTGAAGCTGATCTCCACAGGCTACAGTAGTTGTGGTCGAAAAATATTGTACTTTTCTAGCAATCCACTGCCTCTGGCTCTTAAATGCTCCCATCCCCTCTATTCCAATGATCTTTGGGTATTGGAAGGGGCCAATGATGGGACATCTTACATTAAAAGTATGCAGAATGGGTATTCCAGCTAATGGAACAAAGAAATAAGTAGGTGTGGCTATTCTGATATCTAACACAATTGACATCAAACCAAATAATGAGAGGAGATGAAGAAGGGCATTTCATATTCATTAGAAGAATGATTCAGCAACATAATATTACAATCTTACATGTGCCAAGCAGAGAAGCACCTAATTGCATTAAATAAACACTGTTTAACTTATGACTACAAATATAACCAAATGTAGTGATAGTAAGAGATTTCAATACCCTTCTCTTACCAATAGACAGGTAATAGGGGAGCAGAGAGGTGACAAACTTAGAGGAACTCTGGCATTAAATGACATTGTTTTAATTAGGTTTCTATTGCTTAGATAAAACACTGTGATTGAAAGCAACTTGGAGAAGAATAAGTTTATATAAGTTTACAGTTCCAGACCATAGTCCATTATGGTTTTGGCTAATTTTATGTCACATGACACAAGTTAAAGTCATTTGAGAGAAGGGACCCTCAATTGAGAAAATGCTCCCCTAAGATCTGGCTGAAAGAACGTGATTGGGGAGGACCCAGCCCATTGTGTACAGGGTCACTGACCTTGGGCTGGTGGTCCTGGGTTCTATAAGCATGCTGTCTGAGAAAGCCATAAGATCAAGCCAGTAAAAAGCACTTCTTCATGGCCTCTGCATCAGATCTTATCTCCAGGATCCCATTGGGTTTGAGTCTCTGTCTTGGCTTCTTTGGCTGGACTATGACTTAAGATATGTAAAACAAATAAACCCCATTCTCTCCTCAAGTTTCTTTCAGTCATGGTGTTTCATCACAACAATAGTAAACACGACTAAGATAATCACTGAGGGAAATAGAAACAGGGACCTGGAGGACAGAAGCCATGGAGGAATGCAACTTACTGGGTTGTTAATCACTGCGTTCTTAGCTTGTGTTGTTTAAGCATCTAAGACCAACAGCTCTACAGTAGAGCCACCCACATCGAACTGGGCACTTGTCAATCAAGTAAATGTAATAAAGGCTTGCCCAAAGGGCAATCTGATGGGGACATTTTCTAAATTGTTGTACCCTCCTGTCAATGACTCTAGGTTGTGTCAAGTTGACATAAAACTAGTCAGCACAGACATCATAAACCAACTGAATGTACCAGGCTCCTCATGGCAGTCCTTACCCTTTTGGAGGAGGGGATCTAGGGTGGGTCAGAAGGAAGGCTGGAGTGGAATGGGAGAAGGAATCAGAGGGATCTGACGTAGCATGTAAAATGAATAAAAAACATTCCTAAAAAATGTATCTGCAGAATTTTCACCTAAACACTGAAGAATAAATATTGTTTCTCAGCATATCAGGGGAGCTTCTCCAAAACCGACCACATATTCGGATCCAGAGGAATTCTCTGCAAATACTTAAAAAATGAAGTCATATTCTGAATTCTAATGGAGCACCATAGATTAGTGCTGTACAACAACAATACAAAAGATAGAAAATAGATAAACTTACAGAATCTTAGTAAGACATCAAGAAAAAAAAATTCCTGAAATTGAATGAAAATTATAACACAATGTTCTACAATTTATGGAACAAATTGAAAGCAATTATATGAGGACGTTTATGGCACTAAGTGCCTATAACCTGTAGTTTTTAAAACAAAGAAATAATTACATTTTTATGTCAGTAAAACATCAGGAAACATAGCACTGAAAGTTACCTTAAAATAATATATACTCAAAATTTATCTCTCTAATATATGTGTGTGTGTGTGTGTGTGTGTGTGTGTGTGTACTTTGTGTACTTGCCTGAAAGCATTGGGCCTGTAAAGAAAAGTATTTTTAAATATTTAATTATTTATTATATATACAGCAAGTATGACTACAGGCCAGAAGAGGGCACCAGATCTCATTACAGATGGTTGTGAACCACCATGTGGTTGCTGGGAATTGAACTCAGGAACTCTGGAAGAGCAGTCAGTGCTCTTAACCTCTGAGCCATCTCTCCAGCACGGAAAAGCATTTTAAAAATATTATCAGATACGAGAAATTGTGCATATGCAAGCATGAGTCTTAAATTGCTTAAGTAAAAAGAGTTTTCTCTGAAAATACTAATAAGATTAGTCAAACTAAGATTATTAATGTACAGTTCTAATAAACACTTAAAAATCATCCTCAATAAGTTTGTGACAATAAGAACCTAAAATTATTTATTATTTTTAACATCAGTTGAGCAAATAGAGTGTGTTTACCTTGGATGATGACACAAAAACAACGTAAGTCTGAGAAATTATTACTCCATTCAGAGTAAGCCAACATTTTTTATTGAAATTGAATTAAGTATTTAATGGGAGAAATTATATTATCAAAAACTGTATATAGCAGTCAGAACAAATTAAAATAAACTATAGGGTGAAAATGGACAATCAAAGGGAAAAATGGATAGATATGATAGATATGACCATTGAAGAAGTTATATATTCTGAGTTTTAAAAGAAAATGTATAAATTAATAAAAAGTTGTTTCTTAGACAAATATTTCCCCAGCTCTTCATCTGGTCTTTTACTGCAAGAGATGCCATACAGTCAGTGGAATTTTCTATTTAAAAAAAATGAATTTGAACATATTTATTTAATGAAAATTTGATTCATGACCCTCCTTGTACTGTAATTTTATGCATGCAATGTAAACTTCTCTAGTCTCACTTTAATATTTTAAATGCATATATAAAATTTATTTCACTTGAATTGACAAATAACTGCCCTAATTTTGTATAATGCAGTTCCTTTAATGATGATTTTAGTGTTGGTGATATTGATGACTATCATGAATTATAAAAATGAGAAAAAAGAGATTTCCTCATTTTATCCCAAACAAAGCAAAACTTCCAACATGCTTTTCCAGTCAGTAATGCTAGTTTTCTTTATAAGCATTAAAAATTTAACAGATGCATACTCACTATATCAACTTTATCTAAAGTATGTTTCCACTAAAATTCATGGTACTATCATTAGCTGAAATGTCCCAGGTGTAATCATGGTCATGAAAACTAAGTATCTTGGTAGCCCTCTAATCAGCACAATCTACATTTTTCTACCCTGGGTTTTCTAAAGTAGTTCTGTGCCATATATTTTTCTAGTTGTCTGCAAAGTTAGTTATATTTGATTTTATTTAACCAATGGTGAGCACACAGACTTGGGAAGAAGTACCAAAGTGTATGATTTGATCTTTGCAATGATTCCAGGATTGTAGTTGATCAGAGCCTATTCTACTGAATTTCTCCATTCTTTTTCTTAGTAAGAGTGTGATTTCTATTATAAAAAGATACAATCAAAGTAAACAAAAGATTATCTCCTAACAATTGTCGCTGTGTGAAACTAGTTCATGGTTTTCCAGGCAAAGTTTAATCCATTAAGGCATCATTTCTGATTGTGATGAGTATAATGCATTAATAACAGAGCATTTTCACTTTCAGGAAGTAATGTTTTCCCTTTCAAAACATTCAGAATGTGATTAAAAACCCATGTATTTTAAGAGGTATCAAACAAAAATTAATAATGACAAAATTATTATTAGAGTTTCATATCCAAAATTATTAATTAAAATGAAGTTGAAATTGACATATAATAAGTAACAAAATCTTCTTCAAGAATGCAAAGTGTTACTGTTTATTGAGAAATGACAGAGATAGTGTTTCTGGTCTATTTCCCAAGTAAAGTATTTCTGTTGCAAGCCTTCTCATGTCTTATGCTTTGTAAGTGCTGTGAGAACCACAACTGCAATATACAATACAAGATTAGAGTCAATTTAATATATTGTTTGATGCATTATCTTTCTTTATGTTAAATAAGAATGACCATTAATCACACCAGATTTTACCTGTGTATGATACACAGGAACATGACAATTTGGAGAGCCAAAAGGCCCTTTAAAATGTAAGTTATTTGAGAAGTACAATGGAAACCCATTATAATTAATTGTCATCCACAGATTCATATAATCAAGACTACGCTGTGTCACTTAGCTCAAAGAAGTCAGATTTGTATAAAAGTTTTTTTTTTCTTCTTTTGAAAGATTAAAGATGATGTGATCTCACTCAGAGAATGTTATCTTGTTTTCAATGGTACTAGTGGAAAAGCAAATTGCTAATAGATTGCAAAAGAGAGGGAGTTATTTTTCTCCTATATGGCTTCTCTGAGGTACATACCAGATATGAAAATAAGTTTAGCAACATATTTGGACCATAAATTACTAATTGGCTTGCCTACATTAAATGATTTAACATGCATATGTTTGTAGAGAAAGATATTAAAATAGAATAAGCATATTAAAGGAATTAGCAAAGTATTGTTTAAATTTGAACTATCTGCATGTCCTATGCATAAGAATCAATTGAAGTAATAGTCTTGATTTTTGTTTCTTTAAAACTTACCTGCCTTATTACATATATATTTGTTTTTGCTTGCATGTATGAATGTTCAGAATATTAAAGAAAAATCATCACTTAAGCAGGAAAAATATTTGAGAATAACACTGTAGTAAATAAAGTTTAAATTCCAAAAACATATACAATAAAAAATTACAAGGACAGAGATATTAGTGAAAATAATTATAAGATGTTGCAACAACTGGACGCTTAAACACAGAGTTCCATAGGGGCTTTAATGCATATTGTCACAGTTAAAGAGATTGTTGAATGTTCATCAAAGAAAATTAAAGGTTTATGAAGTGTCATTCATAATGAAGCAGGTTGGAACATTGATACCTATCATTTTAGTGGCGTTCATCAGACCAGAATTAACAAAGACAATGGGCCTTGAAAGATCGATCTTACTGAAATAGCCATGAACTATAACATAGCTTTGCAATAGTGGCTAAATACAGAGTGAGGCCGAAAATCAAGCAATATCTACCCAGGTAGTTTTCTGAACATAGTATTTCTGACATTATTTTAAACTATATTTTATGTGCATATAACTTATCATTATAGAGTGTGGGTGATGGGAGATTGCACTTATAGAGCCTTAATTTCTTCAACATTCTATGTGAACAACTAGAAATAAGTGACACCATCATCTAGAAGGCCTCATTGAAATACACAACAAAACTAATTTGTAGAATTTAGTTGACCTTAAACCTCAAACACTGCAAAATTTTATGCTCAAGGTTTTGCATAATCTAAGATTTTTCATGTCTCTCGCCTCAATTTTAATCTTTGTTTTCCACCTCTTTACATATAACTTAAACTGCCATGTGTGGTTCCAACACAGAATTCAACCTCTGAAGTCCCAGAGTTCTTTCTCATTAACTGTTTTCTCTAGGTTTTCTGCCAGTCCCCTCCTTACCTAGGAAACCACAGGTGTGAGGGATGAGATGTCTGTGTTGTGGATGGTCATGCTTGTTTCTATTCCTAGAGCCTCTTACAATTGAGTGTTTCATTTATTTAACCCAGCAGGAACCCGTAAACACCAACATGGAGCATTTAAATCTACACAAGAGAAGAAAACTTCTAACTGTAAATTCTCTTAACTTAAAAAAAATGAAAATTGTTTAAGGCTGTAAGAAATCTGCTGCATTTCCTATATAGTTTTATGAGTATCTACAAAGTTAAGAGTCTCCTGACTTGGCTGGTAAGTAAATCTTCTAGGCTAGTGCCAAAGTCTTGAAAGACAGCAGATGGCAGCTGGAGCAGAAAATAGCCTACAATGAGGGATGCTTGTTGCTTCCCTAACCTTTCATCACCAGAAATCATTCCCATTGTTCCACTCTGCATCTGCAGCCTATTTTCATGGGAGAATTGACTCACAGAATGTTTACGATGTGATGCATTGAGCTTGAGAGAAACCAAAGCTTCTCCGTTTTTTTTCCCAAATGGCCATTCTAACCACTACTTTAAGGTCACTGATTTTAGGCTGTGGTACAGTTCTCAAAGCCTCTTCGGTGTGAGTCTCTGGTGCACTTTGAAATAGGACCTAATCCATATTTGTACCTTTCCTCAGAAAGTCATTTTATCTAATTTCCTCTGAATTTGACATCTTATAGCTGCTGGGTTAATCCACTATACTCAGTATCACAATGATGGGGTGGGGGTGCATAAATTCCTGTGCTCAATTTTCATTGTTCATGTAAGAATTATAACAAGGATTTCAACTACCAAATACATTATGCTGTGTAACTCTCAGGAAAAGTTTTCACTGAATACATAAATGCAACAGAGGAAATAAGAGAAATTGGAGAATTAGGGAAGTGGATTGATTGTCTCTGTTCTGCACTCTTCTGCTGACTCCCTAAATAAAGCTGGGAGATCCTACTTGCATTTCTGCTGTCCAGTTTCCCCCTACGAAAATAAAACATTGTTATTTATTATTTCTGTCACAAGCTGGGGACAAGTAATGGTTATTCATTTTACACAACAAACTAACTTGACGGTACAGAATACATGCTATACTTTCACTATGCTCTTGGTGTAAGAACAAAAAATGATTCCTTCTAGCAGGGAGCAGATAGGCAGGGAAGGACAGCAGAAAAGAGTAGCTATCCTTTAAGTTTTTCTAATCCTTTACCTATACTGCTTACACCATCATGATTCCTAGATATGATGACTTACATTAGAACAGTAATACCTTTTGAGGTATTATACATGCATAATTATAAACTAAGAGATTGAGAGGGCCTAAGGGGGGGAAATGACATCAGAGTCTAGATCCAAACTTTCATTGAGTAAAATGGCACATCCACCATTCTTTCTTTCTTCTATATATATTACAGGAAGACAAATGACCACAACGTGAATAAATCTGGGTACCATGTTCAAAACATAAGTTATTAACATCCCAAGACAAGAATCACTGTGGAAAAGCATAAACAGCACTAATGCCTTTAGTATCCACAACATGAACAGTGTATAACGGGCAACACAGTATATTTGGGAGTATAGCTTTTGACAATATGTAAGTGATTTTTCACATCATTTTAAATAGCAAGATTTTGTCAAATTTTGTGGCTACTTGTTTCCCAGTAAATAAATGTAAGAAATATTATATTATTATTTGTAATACGAATCTTAAAAGAGCTTATTAATAAAATCAAACCCAGAGCCAGGTGTTAGGGTAAATGCTGAAATATCAGAGAAACAGAACCAGCCACAGTTAACCCTACTTCACCAATTCCTAAGCTGATCTTATTTCCTCAAACTGGAAGCCTCTTGCGTCCTCATCTGAGTGGATCTCAGCTGGACTGCTGCTAAACACTAAAAGCTAAAAAAGGCTTCTAGTTCCTGATCTTCACACCTTATATACCTATCTTCTGTGGGATGTTCTGTATGTCAAATGTGTTGCTCTGATTGGTTAAAATAAATAATATGCTGATTGGCCAGTAGCCAGGCAGGAAGTATAGGTGGGACAAGAGAGAAGAGAATTCTGGGAATAGGAAGGCTGAGGGGAGAGATGATGCCAGCCACCCATGACAAGGAAGATGTAAGGTACTGGTAAGCCACGAGCCATGTGGCAAGTTATAGACTAATAAAAATGGGTTAATTTAAGTTAGAAGAACTAGATAACAAGAAGCCTGCCATGGCCATACAGTTTGTAAACAATATAAGTTTCTGTGTGTTTACTTGGTTGGGTCTGAGCATCTATGGGCCTGGCAGGTAAGAGAGATTTGTCCTGACTCTGGGCCAGGCAGGAAAACTCTAACTACACCTATCTGATTCCTGCCATCACTTCCTTGGAATAAAGGCATGTGTCACCATTCCTGGCTGTTTCCAGTGTAGCTTTGAACTCACAGAGATCCATACGGATCTCTGCCTTTGGAATCCTAGGATTAAAGGTGTGTGTGCCACAATTTTTTGGCCGCTGTATCTAATGGCTGTTCTGCTCTCTGATACCAGATAAGTTTATTAGGGTACACAATATATTGGGGTATTGTGGATGTTGCTCTGTATAAATAAAATGCTTATAGACTAGTAGTCAGGCAGGAAGTATAGGCCAGATAAGCAGAGAAGAGAATTCTGGGAGGTGGAATGTGGAGGCAGAGAGATGCTGCCCGCCCCTGCCATGACAAGCAAGATGTAAGGTTCTGGTAGGCCATGAGCCATGTGGCAAAATATAGACTGATAGAAGTGGGTTAATTTAATATTTAAGAATCAGATAGCAAGAAGCCTGCCATGGCCATACAGTTTATAAGTAATATAAGTCTCTGTGTGTTTACTTGGTTGGGTCTGAGCAGCTGCGGGACTGGTGAGTGAGAGGGATTTGTCCTGACCATGGGCCAGGCAGGACTGGAGAAAACTTCAGCTACGTTGGGGAATACAATATCACCACAATTATTACTATATAGTATTATTACTACAGCCATTGTGGTTGCTTAGAAATTATGGGATGTATATTTTAATAATTGCTTTTATGTATTTTTTGAATCCATATTCTCTAAGGGTGAATATAGTGTTTCCATGTACTTCTACAGTTATGTTTCAATAATCACATTTTTTGTTTATATTTGAGAACCTGTCCTCAAATCCACCATGAAACAGACTGTTCTTGAACTCTCAATCAATCCTCCTGCCTCATCTACCAAAGACTGGGATGAAAACACTTACCAAGACACCTTGCAGAAAAATGATTCCATATTTTAATTTTGTGCAGATTTAGTTTTCTTACTCCCATTACATTATATTAGAATATAATCTTAGTTATTTACATTAAAACATAATGCCAAAATTATGATTTTTCTATTATACTTTTAATCCTATTAATTACATGATGTGATAACAAGATAAAAACAAGACTGAAATCGCTATATCTTCTCAGTGAACTTTTCTTATTCTTTATTTATTCCCTCAGCCATTAGTAATATAAATTAAAACAAGTTTTGAAATTTATTTTGATTTATATAGAACACTTGATTAAATTTCTGTTTTTGTTTATAAGGTACTTATTTTCCATGTTTTTATTGCTATATTTGTTATTAGCACAATATTATTTGAGTGAGAATTATATATAATTCTTATATATAATCTAAGAATTATCTATTTAATTGGGACACATATCTATTTACCTTTAGAGTTTCAATCAAGTAGTTACTGTTAATACTTGCTTTGCTGTTTTTTATCAAGTTCAGCTTATTTTTCTCTAATCTTTTTTACTATTTAATGTATTTTATTTCCTCTACTCAATTTATTGTTTCTGCCTTATTTCAATATGGTTTTATTACTATCCTGAATAATGCAAAACCCTTGGCTTATGATGGAGTAATTTTACCTTGTTTTACCATTTTTAAACAGTTCCACAGTACAGCATTTGAAAGGCATTTAATCAGCTCTAAATTAAATGGCTTACTAATGTCAATAAGAAACTTCCTTTGTTCCTCAAGTTTTCTTTGTACATTTTTTGTTTTATTTTTACTTTCTATACAATTACAATCTCTCACGTTCCTCTTGATTTCTGTGTCTGTGTCCTTACCTTATATACTCTAGAAAAAATGTGTATTCCCTTTAGTCAAATATAGACTTCTATTTCTCATTTTGTGTTTTGTTATCTTGCCCACAAAATTTCTCATCAGCTGTTTATGCGTTGTTAAGAAGACTCATTGAATTAATGATAACAATGATTTTCCAACCTTGTGGAAGAAGCATTTGATTCATTTTTCCCTTTTTTATTTATTATATTTGTGTTTTAATTTTACATATCAGCCATGGGTTCACCTGTCCTATCCACTTCCACCCCTGCCCCCACCTTTCCCCCAGCCCCACTTCTCCATTCCCATCTCCTCCTAGGCCAAGACTCCCCTGGGGATTCATTTCAACCTGGTGGATTCAGTACAGGCAGGTCCACTCCCCTCCTTCTAGGCTGAACAAAGTGTAACTGTGTATACCCAAGGTTCCAAACAGCCAGCTCATGCACTAAGGACAGTTCCGGGTCCCACTACCTGGGTGCCTCCCAAACAGTTCAAGCTATTTAATTGTCTCACTTATCCAGAGGTCCTGATCCAGTTGGAGGCTCCATAGCTTTTGGTTCATACTTCATGTGTTTCCATTAGTTTGGCTATTTGTCCCTGTGCTTTTCCAATCTTGGTCTCAACAATTCACTCTCTTACAGTCTCTCCTCTTTCTCACCAATTGGAGTCCTGGAGCTCTACCTGGGGCCTGGCCAAGGATCTCTGCATCCACTTCCATCAGTTATTGGATGAGAGTTGCAGCACGACCATTAGGGTTTTTGGCCATCTGATCACCAGACTAGGTCAGATCAGGCTTTCTCTCAACGATTTCCAGCAGTGTACAGAGAATGTATTAATGTGGACTTCTGGGGACCTCTCTAGCACTTTGGTTCTTCCTGTTCTCATGTGGTCTTCATTTATCATGGTCTGTTATTCCTTGTTCTCCCTTTCTGTTCTTGATCCAGCTGGGATCTCCTGCTCCCCTAAGCTTTCTTTCCCTCACACCTTACCCTTCATTACTGCCACGCTCATCCAGGTTGTTCATGTAGAACACATCTATTTCTCTGTCATTGGTTAATCCCTGTGTCTTTATTAGGGTCCTGTTTTTTAGGTTGCCTCTCTGGAGTTGTGAGTAGCAGTCTAGTCATCTTTGTTTTACATCTAGTATCCTCCTATGAATGAGTACATACCATGTTTGTCTTTCTGAGTCTGGGTTACCTCACTCAGGATGATATTTCTAGATCCATCCATTTGCCTGCAAACCTCATGATGTCATTGTTTTTCTCTGCTGAGTAGTATTCCATTGTGTATATGTACCATATTTTCTTTATCCATTCTTCAGTTGAAGAGCATTTAGGTTGTTTCCAGGTTCCGGATATTACAAACTATGCTGATATGAACATAGCTGAGCAACTGCCCTTGTGGTATGATTGAGCATTCTTTGGTATATGCCCAAGAGTGGTATAGCTGGGTCTTGGGGGAGATGGATTCCCAATTTTCTAAGGAAGCACCATATTGATTTCCAAAGTGGCTGTACAAGCTTGCATTCCCACCAACAGTGGTGGAGAATTCCCCTTGCTCCACATCCTCTCCAGCATAAGCTGTCTTCTGTGTTTTTGATCTTAGCCATTCTGACAGGTGTAAGGTGGTATCTCAGAGTCATTTTGATTTGCATTTCCCGGATAATTAGGGATGTTGAGCAATTCCTTAAATGTCTTTCAGCCATTTGAACTTCCTTTGTGGAGAATTCCCTATTTAGCTCTATAGCCCATTTCTTAATTGGACTGTTGGCATTTTGATGTCTAATTTCTTGAGTTCTTTATATATTCTGGACATCAGCCCTCTGTAAGATGTGGGGTTGGTGAAGACCTTTTCCCATTCTGTAGGCTGTCACTTTGTCTTGTTGACCATGTCCTTTACTCTACAAAAGCTTCTCAGTTTCAATAGGTCCCATTGATTGATTGTTTCTCTCAGGGTCTGTGCTGCTGGTGTTATATTTGGGAAGTGATCTCCGGTGCCAATGCATTCAATCCTCCTTCTGACTTTCTCTTCTACGAGGTTCAGAGTTACTGGATTAATGTTGAAGTCTTTGATCCACTTGGACTTAAGTTTTGTGCATGGTGACAGATATGGATCTATTTGCAGCCTTCTACACATTGACATCCAGTTATGCCAGCACCATTTGTTGAAGATGTTTTCTTTTTTCCATTTTACAGTTATGGCTTCTTTGTCAAAAATTATATATTCATAGGTGTGCGGGTTAATGTCAGGGTCTTCAATTTGATTCCTTTGGTCCACATGTTGGTTTTTATGCCAGTACCAAGCTGTTTTTATTACGGTATCTCTATAGTAGAGCTTGAGGTCAGAGATCTTGATGCCTTCAGAGGTTGTTTTATTGTACAGGATTCTTTTGACTATCATGGGTTTTTTTTTTTTTCCATATGAAGTTGAGTATTATTCTTTCCAGGTCTGTAAAGAATTGTGTTGGTAATTTGATGAGGATTGCATTGAATCTGTAGATTGCTTTTGGTAAGATCGCCATTTTTACTATGTTAATCCTGCCTATCCATGAGCATGGAAGATCTTTCCATTTTCTGACATCTTCAATTTCTTTTTTCAGGGACTTAAAGTATTGTCATATAGGTCCTTCACATGCTTAGTTAGAGTAATCCCACAGTATTTTATATCATTTGTGGCTATTATAAATGGTTGACGTTGAAAATAATAAAAAACATTATTGTGTTTATTTAAGATATTAATAGAAAATATATCATTACTCATATCAAAAATGAGAGATCTAGAAAACCTTTGTGTCTGCAGTAATATCTACTATTTCTCCATTTTTCCTTTTCTTTGTATGTTTTTAATATTCCTCCACCTAGTTTTTGGTTAATATTACACATTTAGAATAGTCATTATTGGTACATTTTCTGTAAGGACTTTTCTTTTATCAGGGGAGTTAGGAGAAGTTTACATTAATTGAGATCAGACACAATTAAATTCTGGGCCATCATAAGAACTGTGGTTGCTTTGACAGTTTACCATGACAGCTAGAACCAATGTGTCTAAATCTCTACACATGTCCAAAGGTTTTCTGTAAATCTTCACTCAGTTTTTTCCAATTATACAGGGTTGACACCCTGTCAATTCCACGGCATAGGTCCAAGCCCATGACAGTTGCTACCATGAACACGGAAAAGGCTTCTGGGGAAGCTGCAGAACCATATGTGAATTATACCAACATGCCTCCTTTTCCTTTCCTTATCCCTTGGAGGATATTGTTAACATTCTGAAGCTCTCAATATAATTTAAAACATTATTTTCACCATGTGTAATTTTCAAGAAGGACCAAATATGTTTCTTAACTGAAGAAAGAATTTGCTTTAAAAAATGTGTGTGTGTGTGTGTGTGTGTGTGTGTGTGTGTGTGTGTGTGTATGTGTGGTGTGAGGGTGCACATATGCAATAATGTATGTATGGAATTCGGAAGAGGACCAGCTCCAATTAGTTCTTTAATTCCAACATGTGTAATCAAGGGTGTGAACTCAGGCTGCCATAAGGTATCTTTACAAACCGAACCCAATTTACCAACATGACATTTGATTATTTTAGACTTTTGTTTAAAAAAAAAAAAGGAAAAAAATAAAAATTTGCTCAGTCATTGTCAACATGGTAAAAACATTTCAGAAGTCATAGTCAATAAAAAGTAGGAAAATGAATTTCTAGACCTGGTCAACATGGAAGGTTATGATAAAGAAAACAAGACAAATCAAAAGCAACAGCAGAATCTAGGGAAGAAATACCTTCCCAAATCTAGAAGATTTTTTCAACTCTCTCACACTTATCCTAGAAAAATGACAGTTGTAGATCTTTCATGGTGATGTATGAGTGTGCATAAAGCCATGTTTCAATATGTAGAGGGCCACGATCTGCACCAAGCATCTTATTCCCTTCTACATTATTTCTAAAGATCTTTCTTACTGAACCTAAGTTCACCAATTAGGTTGAAACACTGGCCAGCCAATCCCTGGTACATCCTGAGCTCTGTTTCTTCAGGGCTAGAGTTAGAGGCATTTCCACATTCTTACTTGGGTACTATGATGGTACCCCTGTGGTTCAGATGTTTAAATATTTAGTCTCCTGTATGGTATATAGTTCCATAAATTGATGTCTTGTTAGAAGAAGGATGTCAATGGGATTGGACTTTGAGAATTTAAAGACTTGTGCCATTTCAAGCTTGCTCACTGTTTCCTGCTTATCATTCATAATGTGAACTCTCAGCTGTTCTTGTTGCAATACCTTCCTGTTCCCATGTTTTCCTGCCATGATAGTGATGGAGTCTTATATTAATATCAGAGGCCCCAGTAAACCTGTCTTCTCTAAGGACCCCTGGTCATAGTGTTTTGTCACAGAAACAGAAAAGTGAATAATACAGGTTCTATGGATGAAAACACAATTATACATGCCTGTGCAATCAGCACTAAACTCACTGTGCCATAGCCTTAGTCCAGTAATAGGTTATTGTCTTTTAAATAAATGCGTTAGAGGTTTAAATCCATGTGAAATTATTTGGTAATATAATGTATTCAGATGTACACAGACAAAGAGGATACTATTAGGGTGGACACTTTATTCCATTATTACTAGTGTCCAAATGAAATAAATATGTCCAGAAACATGGGAAAAATTAAGATGGAAACAGAGATTAGAGTCAAGGGGCTAATAAACAACAGACCCCCCTGGTTGCTAGAATCTTGAAGAGAAAAATATATAATCAATTTAGTAAAACAAAACAAACCTCATGAAAGGACCTCAAAGTCAGCACAAGACACCCAATTCCAAGTTCTTGGTAGAATAAAAGGAAATTTGTTTGTCCAGAGGGACAAAGGACAGGGACTAAGAGACGAAGACAAGAGTCAGAATTGACAATGGAGAATGGAAGAAAAACAGGGAATAGGAGAGAAAAGGGGCAGGGGGTGACTTTAGTCCCAGAAAGACCAAGGAGTGCCTCTGGATAGAGAGGAGGGAGACATGGCCCATAGGCAAATTGTAGTTTATAAAGGTAAAGGGGAAATTCAGTGTTAGGATTGGGTGTTTATTTTGATCAGGCATATTAATTAGGTTAGACAAAAGGAGGCTTTTTATTGCTGGACTTCAATACTTTGATAGCTGGACTTGGTGGTCAGCCTCAGGAGGAGGAAGTGGCCAGATAAGAGAACAGAACTTGGGGGATAGTTTTAGGAATGTAAAGGCTTTTATCAAGGGTAAAAGGGTCAAACTTGTCTGTAATGTTTCTCCTGCTAATCCCTTCACCTGGGATGGAATTTAGCTTTGCCAAAAACTTAATTTTGACTTTCTAGCTTCCCATAGTACACACACCATAAAATAGCTTTCTAAATAACGAGTTATCTAGTGATGACAATTGTTATGGCAGTCCTATATGCACATAATCATTCCACTAGGACTTTCCCATATATGACTAGACAATGTATTATAAACCAAAATTTAAAAAAATTGAAATGCATGGATTAAATGAAATAAAAGAACATTTAAAAGTAATAATAGTTAAACAAATTTATTTGTGACTACACTACATGCACAATCCTAAAATTTTAGCACTTACAATAAAGGATGGGAAGGAGATCATAGATGAGAATAAATTATAAATAAATTCAGAAAAAATATATGTTTCTGACATACTTCAAGCAGAGAGCTGCTTCAAAACATGCTTCGGGTAAACTTGTCTGTTATGATTTGTTGAAAGGGAAATGCATGCTTAAGTTAATAGTTCAGCAACTCATATTGTTTATATTCCTTTTAATTTCTAATTTACTGATTCTCTCCATTTTTCTAACTAAAAGTATTACTACTGAGTCCGGTGGTCCATGTTGATAATTGGACTCAGAATACAGAACAAATAAGAATCTTCACAGACTGGAGCCAGAAAAAAATGCACTATAAAGGTACAGACATGCCTTACCAAGAGTAAAATCCATGAGCTGCTGCACACTGTATGCAATTAGATAGACTCCAAAAGGAAGAGGCACATTAATATGTTTTTGGTGCACATTTCAGAGTGATGCTGACATACAAACATGTTGATAAATTTTCAAAGTATAGAACAGTCTTTTTGTCTCCAAATAAATCCAAAGAAATACATACATAACAAATAAATGTTATACTCTCTACAGCTAAGCAGTACACTTAGCATGTGGAAATCAAACAATCCAGGCTGCTTCTAGGACAGAGGGTTGCTCTGCACAAACTGACATCAAGCCCCATTGCCAAGAATGTCATTCATACAGCATATTGAACACAGAGAGTTCAACTGGTGCCTGCATGGAGTGGAAGTGTCCAACTCCTGAGGTTTTACTTGAGACCCATGACTCAAGACCTAGGGTAGAGCCAAACAATTCTTGCTCAAAGTAAACAAACAAACAAATAAATAAGTGAAATATAAAAAATAAAAGTAAAAATCAATGAAATAATTCCTAATAATGTTCTACTATAGTTATAGATTAGCGCATTGTTTAGTCTTCATCAGAGAGGCTTCCTCAACCACCAGATGGGAGCATGTACAGTAATCCACAATCTGTGGCCAGATATTATTCCGAGAAAGAGTCTAAAGAGTCTCTTGGAGATCATGGAACCCTGTCTAAGAGGGAGCGGAAAGAATGTAGGAGTCAGAGGGGTGGAGGATACCAGGAGAACATGGCCAACTGAGTCAACTAAGGAAGCCTGACATGGGCTCACAGAGACTGAAGCAGAAAGCAGAGGGCCTGCATAGGTCTACATCAGTTCCTCTGTTTATATGTTATTGGTGTAATTATTAAGGCCACTCCACGTAGTTAAAAGGGAGGTTTATTTTGTGGGGTAACTTACAAATGAAGGGATAGGTTGCAGGGTCTGGCAAAGGTATAGCGCAGTCCGGCGGTGTTCTCTGGAGAACTCTGCTCGGTCTACCTCCAGGGTCCAGAGCCCTGAACCAAGAGAGTGACCTCCTCCTGATCCTCGGTCTTCGGCTCCCTCCTCTGCCCCGCCTTGTGGGCATGATCATTACTGAAGCCTCAGTGGGGTTTGGAACTTCCAGGCCAATGCTGGGTTGGCTATCCACTACAATATGTTAGGCTGTTAGCTTGGTGATTTTGTCAGATTCCAAACTCAAGAGCAGATGTAATCCCAGCACTCAGGAGGCAGAGCCAGGCAGATCTCTGTGAGTTTCAGGCCAGCCTGGGCTACCAAGTGAGTTCCAGGAAAGGCACAAAGCTACACAGAGAAACCCTGTCTCCAAAAACAAAAATCAAAAAACAAAAACAAAACAAAACAACAACAACAAAACAAAGAGCACATGTATCTCTGACTCGTTTGCCTACTCTTGTGACCTTTCCTGCTTCAGTTGCCTTGTCCAAGCTCAATATGAAGAGTTTGCCTTGTCTTATTGTATCTTGATTTTACCTGTTCAGCCATCTGTCTTTTGGTGGTCTGCACTTTTCTGAAGAGGAAACAGAGGGGGAATGATGTGGGGGAGAGGGGAAGTGGAGGGGAGCTGAGAGGTGTTGAAGAAGGGAAACTATTGTTGGGATGTGTTGTATGAGAGAGGAATCTATAATTTTTAAAAGTACACATATTTAATTTTTAAAAATGCTGTTTGAGACAGTGGGCTATTAGTTGAAAGTTTTCTCAAAGTTTCTGTCCCTTTCTTTTCTTTCAATTTAATGTAGTTTTAAATGTATTACTTTCTTTATCTCATCATCTGTAAATGAATTTTAAAGGAATGTGTTTCCTTGATTTAGTCTTTAAAATATATAGTGTGTGACCTTAGTGTATGATTGTAAGTTTATCATGATTAATCAGAAGGTAGATGATAAATTTGTATTAAACCTGGTTGGTCTTTATGGAATGATATATTTAGGCAGAAATGTTGACTCTAACTTTCTCAGCAACTGCTTTAATTTAGCATTAGAAAACCTTAACCTTCATTTTGGCTATCCAGTGCCCCGGATAAGTGGGGTTTCAATAGGGGCGACCCACCTGTGGGAGCGAATGAAAGGAATAGAGGGCACGAGAGATGACAGCAATACAGGATTCTGATCAAGCTACAAATTTTATTTTTCTCTGCAAGGCTTATATAGCATAGGAGGGGAGGGGGCAGGAAGGAGGGAAGGGGAAGGGACATGGTAGGGGTGCAAGATGTTGGAGACTTGCAGGTCATGCAACTGCAAGATGTCGGCTAAGGTCACTGGTCAGGGACCATTTATTCTGTTGCTAGGCTACCTGACCATGGAATGCTCTTTACATTTGGTTGTCATAGCATCTGACTGTGGAATGTCTTCTTATCTTTGGGAGCTTCCTGTTAGTAAACAGGTGTTACTACTCTGGGGAAGCGCAGTGGTCTTTTAACTTGTTCTCTGGCCTAGCTAGTATTTTTCCATAGTTCATGTTTGGTTCCTGATATCTTGGTCCCTAACAATCCAAGCAGAGAATTCTGCCTATATTCAACTCCTGGTTCTTCTCTCTAGTAGCAGAAAACAGAAAGAGTTTAGAGTAGTAAGTTATTACATTTTCTGTGATTTATTTCAAAAATTGGTGATTAGGATATTGTGGTGATTTGAAAGAAAATGGCCTCTAAAGGGAGTGGTACTATCAGGAGTGTGTTTGTTGAAGTAGATATCACCTTGAAGGAAGTGTGTCACTGTGGGGTGGGTTTTCAGTTCTCTTATGGTCAAGATACTTCCCAGTGTCACAGTTGACTTTCTGTTGCATGCAAGACGTGGGACTCTCAATTACTACTCCAACACCAGTTCTGCCTGCATGTGACTACATTCCCCTTTATGTTGATAATGGACTGAAGCTCTGAAAAGTAAGCAAGTCACCTCAATTAAATATTTTCTTTAGGAGAGTTGTCTCTTCACAGTGATAGAAACCCTAACAAAAACAGATACTATAGCTAGATTGAGTTGACTTATGAAAATAATAATCAACAATACAACAAATAATTTATATTTATCTGTTACCATTATTTGTAAGATAAATAGCTCCTAACACATTAACACTTGTGTAGACTCACTGTAACACAGGAAGGAATAAAAAAAAAGGCAAGTTCCTATGGAATCATTCATATTTTAAATCTATGGAAGTACTACAAAAATGTGAGATATTATATAAAAATCCACAAGGAAAAAAAATAAAGCTCACAAAGCAACATGCAATGATTTATGTCTAAACACAACAGAATGGGCTTAAAGCCTAATTAAAGCTTCATCCATAAGGAAGGAGATGAAGTTATTTTAGTCAAAATATGCTGGAAATTTGCTATACCATTAATAAAATAATCACTGTGATAAGAGATGTATCAGGATACATCAAAGGATTTAATCATTCAACCTGTCCAAGGATCACTTCTTATCCTTCTTTCTCATTCTGTCCTTGGACAGAAAAAATCCAGTTTTCTTTCTACAAGAATTTGACTTCAAAAGAGAGAATACAGTGAAGAAAATGACAATGGTATTCTGAAAATGACTCATGATACCAGTTTTTACACTTACAACCATAACAATTTATAGACTCCATGTCCAGTTTAAAATTCACTAGGTAAAATGTTTTAAAACATCAATACCAATAGCCAAAATTCAGGTTCCAAAGCTCTGCAAAGTTATCAATTATAGATGATTGGTTTTATTTATTTATTTATTTATTTATTTATTTATTTATTTATTTATTTTAATGGGATTCATGAGTGTGAAAACAGGTAGGTCTCTGTATCTCTATTTGATTCATGTGCCTTTTCTTGGATTCCATTCCTTCTGTTTGTTTGTTTTCTCTTATTCCAATGTGTTAGTTTTTGTTTAGATTATATTTCAATCCATTAGAAGCCTGTTTTCTAATGAGAGCCAGAAGCAGTGTATGTCCAGATTAAGAGGACATGTGGAACTGGGAGAATTAGAGGTAGTGGAAGTACTATAAAAATGTGAAATATTATATAGAAATCTATTTTCAATAAACAAAAAAACATTAAAATATGTGACATCATGTTTTACCAAATAGGAGTCCCTTTCCTAGAGCAGACTAATTTAAAAATAATTTGTATTTACAGGAGAAAAAAAACAGAGATAATTTTTTAAAGTACTAAATATATAGTGGATAGTAAGCTGTTAATCTCACATAACTATTTGCACAAAATTTCATGCATCTTTTGGGATTGGTACCTCCATAACAGAGATGGAAAAAGAAGAAACTTAATCTTCGAATTATGAAGCAATCCACAAAGTTTCCAAATTATAGATCAAGAATCCAAAAGGAAGTCAGACTGCAAAGTCTATGTGTTTTCCACTGTAGCTCATTTATAAATGTATCAAAGTTATGGCTGGAAAACTCATATACATATCCCAGGGGATGTATTAAAGTGTTCCAAGTGGTGTGTGGGCACAGATAATTTTAAGAATGTTCCTTTTAGATCATTACTTTCCATTAGTTTCTTCTTCATACCCTAAAATGGAAAACCCACCTGTTTTGTGGTATTTAGCTGTGTCTTTATCCTAATGCTATTTCCACAACGTTCCTTCTCACACCTCTGAAAATATATCTCCTCTTGTTGAAAGTCCTGACAATGCTTATTAGCTCAGAGTAGAAAAGTTCACTGTCCTCAAATAGTTCCAGATATAAGTATGGAGGAATTGTTCATAATTGAGACACAATAAAATCACAACAGGCCTCATTCCTCTTATTTTTAAAATAACTTGCTGTAGGTAGATATTAGAAATATTAATTTTATGGCAATTCCAATCAATGCATATACATTATATGTTTGACACCAGAGTAAAAACTCTCCTGAGTATATGAAAGAAGAAAAAGAAATATATATATATATATATAATCTCGGTGTTTCAGTCATAATTCCTAATAGCTAGTTTTATGTCAATTTGACACAAGCTGGAGTCATTTTGGAAAAGTAAAACTCAACTGAAAAAAAAATGCTGCCTCAAGATTGGAATATGTATAGACCTGTGGTGAATTTCCTGGATTGATAATTGCAAAGGAGAACCTAAAACTTTGTGGGTAGTTCCATTCAGGGACTGGTGGTCCTTGGTGCTATAAGAAAGAAAGCCAGTAAACAATAGCCCTGGATGGCCTCTGCATGAGTTTTGGCCGGGAATTCCTTCCCTGAATTATCTGGATGGTGAACTTCAAACTGTAAGGTGAAATAAACTTTTTCCTCACCAATTTACCCCTGGTTATGGTCTTTCAGTATAGCAAAAGAAACCCTCATTAAGAGGTAAGTAGACTTCTAAGCTTCATGCAGATCGCAAATTCTGATGTCCAAAAGATATAGAAAATCTGCTTATAAGTTTTTGCCTATGTTTCTTTTCTTGATTTATTTTTTTAAATATGTTTCAAGTTGAAAAAGAATCAGATCACTTTCCTGATTCCCTCTCCAGGTCAATGTAATAAGATAAAAATATATTACACATGCCGTTGCTTTGAAAATTGATATTAAATTAGTAATTGATATTCTCAAAGATATCTGAAGATGAGTGATTAAATAATCTAATAATAAGCTTCAATTAAAAGATCAATTAATATAACAAAAAATCACATCCCTAATTAGTGAGAGACTTTATGGAAATTTAGAAGGTAAATAACTCAAATGCCTATAGATTTCTCTGTAAAGTGCCATATACAGATAATTAAATATCAGCAATAATTTTATGCATAGAATTGATATTTTGAATATAACTTACGGTTGATTTACTCACACATTATAAAAACAAGCTCTTTATTGCTTTCATGTACAACATACTAAAATATAACTGATGACACATAATGTACAAATTAATATGAACCTTACTGCTAATTGTCTATTGGCCTGAAATTAGAACCCACTGGAAGGAATATTTTGCATTCATGTAGTGTGTTAGTTAGGTGACTGTAACTGAGGTGGGAAGACGTACCCATTATGTGGAGGGTCATGTTCTGGGATCTTGGAGACAGGGAGATGAGCAGCAGAGTGTGCTCTCCTTGTTCTCTGCATCCTGAGTGTGGACACAATATGACCCTTTCTGGCAATCTGCTACAAACATGAACTCCAGACCATGATAAGCTATAACTACGGACTGAGTCCTAATATGAACCATTTCTCTTTGAAGTGGCTTTTTCAGTTTCTTCTAAAACCAACAGCTAACTAAGATAGTCTCAAACAATGCTAAGTTTAGGGTTAGGCTCCTAAAAGGTCACTGAGAGTGAGAAAGGCAGAAAATAAAGCCACAAGAAGATAATAAAGATGGCAAATGTCCAGTTTTTTCACCATATGCCTAATTAATGACATAGCCCTAAAATGCAGGCAAGCTTTTCCTCTAGCTAGTAGTACTCCTCTAACCCCATGTCCTGTCCATGGACTGATCCAACAATTTCAGACTAGATCAGAACATGTTTACACTAAAACATAAAGCCTGTCACTCTTCCTGACTTTGTTTAAACTGACAAACCTAGAATCGTGGAGGAACATCCCTCAAAGACTCTGAAAACCCCAGTCCTCAAGAAGAGGTAGATTGGGGATTGGGGCTCCAGAGTCCTCCTTTCCTCTGATCTAAAAAGCTTCTCTCTCTCTCTCTCTCTCTCTCTCTCTCTCTCTCTCTCTCTCTCTCCCTCTCTCTGTGTGTCTGTGTGTCTGTGTGTATCTGTCTCCTCTTCTCTTTCTCCCTCCCTCCTCTGTTTCTTTTCTCATTAAAAATAGATACATAGATACTTAGATTCATAGATAGATAAATCTTCTTCACTGAGTGATTCTACCCTTGTATTTGAGATTTCCCTCTATCTTGTTTTGATTCTGCTTCTTTCTACCTTTTCACTTCTATTACTGGCAGAGAAAATGGACCAGATGAAGACTCTGATGACAACACAGGAACATAACAAGTAATTAGGGAAAACAGTTCTCCTTAAGAAAAGAATTGCTGTAAATTTCCTCATAATTGTCTTGTCCCCCTTTGCTCATTTAATCCCTCTTCCCTCTCTTCAAGCTGGGGCTGGTTCATGGGTGTGGATCTCTGCATCTGCTTCCAACAGTTACTGGACTAAGGGTCCATGATGACAGTTGGTGTATTCGTCAATCTGATTACCAGGGTAGGCCAGTTCAGGCACATTCTCACCATTGTTAGTAGTAGTCTAATCTGGGGTCATCCTTATGGATTCCTGATAGTTTCTCTAGCACCAGGTTTCTCCTTAACCTCATAATGTCTCCCTCTATCAAGATATCTCCTCCATTGTTCTCCCCCTAAACCAAGCTCAAAGGAACTTGTGTACTTTAGACCTACAGCTGTAAACCTGCATGGGACTGGACTAGACCCCTCTGTGTACAAGAAATAGTTGTGTAGCTGGGTCTGTTTGAGGGTCCCCTGGCAGTGTGATCAGGATCTACTCCTGGTACATGAGATAGATTTCTAAATCCTTTTACCTATGGTTGGACACTTTGCTCACCACTGATAAATGGGGAGGGGCTTGGTTCTGCCTCAATTGAATGTACCATGCTTAGTTATCCCCTCAAGGGAGAACTTACCCTGTTGGAAGAGGGGATGAGGGGGTTGGGAGGAGGCATGATAAGGGAATTTATGGTTGGTATGTAAAATAATTTTAAAAAAAGAAAATAATTACTAACAAGTTTACCTCTGATAATGCATAGTTAATTACACAGTGAAGTCTTTAAATGACATTGTTTTGACACTCATACTAATAATGGAATGAAGAACTCGTTTGTAAAAATGTATAGATATTAACATATGGAACTGTAAATGTTATTTCTCACATTTATTTTACAGGTATACAGATTCATATATATGTCCACATTATTATTGTAGTGAGGAATATAATATGATGGTCAATAAAAGTCTATCAAGCATAAAATTAGACTCAAAAACCCTTATGAGTAGATCATTTAAGGAGAAAAAAGAAGATATTTAAATATGTGCCCTCTGAAAATAATTTGCACTTCTTTATTGCTATCATAAATAATTATAATTTCTTATTTCAGCTATTTAGTAAAAGAAATATCATCTTTTCCATATTAATTTCAATTTATTTTAACTGCTGTATGTAGATATGAAAACATTGTATCTGTATATCTGCATTCTGTGATTTTATATTAAGATAAACACATGTAATACCTCAACTGTTTATCAGTTGTTTGTGATAAAAACATTCAATACCCTTTCTTTTGGCTTTTCACTTCACAATTGCTAACTGTCATGAGAATACTATGTAAAAGAGTAGCAGTGTATCCAACTACAAGGTGCCTTCAATCATTCATTGACCAGTCTCTTCTCATCCTTTCCTCTGCTATACTCTCCCCAATGTGGAATCATCATTGTATTTAATCTGCTGGTTTTAAGTCATGGACAAGATAAGATGGTAGAAACTTTTGCATTCTTCTAGTGCATTTAAATTTTTAATGAAGCAGATTTATTTCAAAATGGCAATATCAGCAAGGTACTAAACACTCTGTTTTTTAACTGATCCCGACCCCACTGCCTGGGGCCCCTCAAGCAGACCCATCTACACAACTGTCTCCCTTATGCAGAGGGTCTAGTCTGGTCCCATGCAGCTTCCACAGCTGTTGGTCTAAAATGTGTGAGCTCTGAAGAGCTTGGTTCAGTTGTCTCTGAAGATTACTCCATTATGATCTTGACTCCTCTTGCTCATATAGTCCCTCTTCTCTTTCTTTGACTGGGTTCCCGGGACTCGGCCTGGTGCTGGGTTGTGGATATCTACATCTGCTTCCATCAGTTACTGGATGAAGGCTCTATGATGACAGTTAGCAAGAGTGAAGAGGGTGCCTGAACTGGCCTACTCTGGTAATCAGATTGGTGAATACCCATTTAGACATTATTACCATAGTACCTGTAATAGAAAACTTGTTTAGTGGGGAATGGTGGCTTAAGTCCATAATCCTAGCAGTCAAGTGGTTAAGGAAGAAGACTAGCTATGAGCTCAATGTTAGCCTGGGCCATATAGTAAGTTTCAGAGGACTACAAAGTAGGAAATTATCCTTTGTGAAACATTAAAAAAATATTACATTGAACTAGTCATTCAATAAAATTTTCAATGCACATGTTTATCTCAGTGTCTGTATATATTAAAGCAATTAAATGTGTCTAAATTGAAATTTCCTAGACCATTCACAATGGACAGTGTCTCATGAAACAGAAATGAATTTCTTATCTATGAATCATACAATATACACATAAATGCTAATTTGACATAACTTTGAATATAATCCCCCATCTCTCATTCTCTCCTGTGTGTGTGTGTGTGTGTGTGTGTGTGTGTGTGTGTGTGTGTGTAAGTGCATTTGCATGTCTAGTACTGTCACTGTAGGCACTGCACAGCATGTGTTCTGAGGCACAGTATGTTACATGGAACCCACTAGTACCTAGGCCTCTGGCCAATGCACTCCAGAAAACAACCTGTCTGCCTACACAGCATTAGACACACAAGCATGAGTCACAATGTCCTCATTTTTCACATGAGTTCTGGGTATCAAATTCAGGTCCATGGATGCCTATAAGGTAAGTACTTTATCAGGTCAGCTATCACTGTAGCCCACAATATAATTTCTTTGCATATTTACAATTCTAAAGATTGATACGTTCAAGGTAATAGCTTAATATAATCACAAACTATGTCATGCGATGTCAGCATTTCATAATTGTCCTTCATTCAACCCCTTTCTCATTTTATTCTATGAAACATCTTCTTTGTGTTGTTTCAGGTGTTGTCCATTGTGATGGTTAAGGTCTTTGTGACTCTTAGTCAGACAGATTAGCTGTGTGATAGATCCAGAATTAGAACTTAAATGCTGCAGGAAGATCATCTGTAGATAACACCATATGTGTTCTTCACTTACCTTTCTTACACTTTGTGAACCCAAACTATTTATATCCAGATGACATGTCTACCTCTGTAATTTTTTTTTGAGAACTACTTCACAATTAGGATGGATGAGGTAAAAATAATGTAGAGAAATAATTTAATATATAACTGCTGTTCTCTTAATGTAAAGGGAAATGAGAGATCAATGGTTCTTAAAGAAAGGGCCAAGTTAAGACTAAAAAAAAAATCATTATCTGCAAGCTAAGAGTGGCCTTCAGGCTATTGCCCTATGGATCTGAAACTCTAGATCTCTGCACATATCAGACAGTAACATTCTGTAGTTTAAGCTGCTCATTCTGCAGAATTTTATTAGGATATTCCCAAGGTGAAAAACAGTATCACACAAGTGGTAGGAGGTAGCACTTGAACCTAAAGCAATTTCGTAATAAATGATTCTAGTAAACAATTTGCAGTGCTTGAACACTGGTCAACAGTGGTCTTATTTTTGTCAGGATAAGGAAGAAAATGGCCTATGTATGAATTCATCAGCAAGGGATTAAGTAACATGCACTAAATTTCATAGCTTCTAAATTGTAAATGAGGAATTTAAACCTGGGAAGGTATGCTTTTTACTGACCCACTATAGCAAACCTAAATATTAAAATATGCAGCTTATATTTTCTTCCTTTATAAAAATTGTGTTATATAATTAAAATTAACGTTCTGAGCCAAATTCATGGTAGTGAAAAATAAATGTTATATATGGACCAGAGGTGAGTGCCTGGATTATAGTCAGAGAGGCAACTGTGCCTGGGTCCCACTGCTGGACACAGGCCACTCTGGGAGGACCTGACCAACTTGGCCCCAGTTTCCTGCTAATCTGGGGGCCCTGCAGGAAGGCTTCCATTTTCCAAGACTGCAGGCAGACACTGCAGTCTCAACACCCTGCCCCCAAACCCATTTGCCCAAGACCCCAGCCACTTCCTGAGACTCAGAGACCAGCCCCCTGCTTCTGTCCACCCTGGAACTCCCATCTGGACCAGAGGTGAGTGCCTGGGGTTATAGCCAGAGAGGCAACTGCCCTTGGGTCCTACCGCTGGACACAGGCCACTCCTGGAGGATCTGACCAACTTGGCCCCAGTTTCCTGCCAATTGGCAGGCCCTGCTGGAAGGCTCCCCTTTTCCAAGACTGCAGGCAGACACTGCAGTCTCTACACCCTGCACCCACACCATCTGCTGGAGACCCCAGCCACTTCCTGAGAATCAGAGACCAGCACCAAGCTTCCATTCTGCCCTGGAACTCCCATCTGGACCAGAGACCAGAGGAACTCCCATCTGAACAAGAGGAGCTCCCATCTGAACAAAATAAGGAGTCCCCAGGGACTTCCCAAGACTCAGAGTCCAGTCCCCCAGATCCTATCCGGCCAACACTCATATGTGGACCAGCGCTCCCATCTGGCACAGAGCTTCCATCTGGACCAGAGAGAGGCTCCCTAAATCTGTCAACTCTCTCTGGACCAAGTACACTGATAAGACCAAGAACGAACACAAGAAGAGATGGGCAGACTTCAAGGCAGAAGTACATACACCAAAATAAAGAGCAATACAGCATCACCAGAACCTAGCCCTTCTCCAACAGCTAGACCTGAACATCATTCAATGGAAGAAGAAGAAGAAAACAACGTTATAAGTAACATCACGAAGAGTCTAGAGCCTTATATAGAAGACATCAAAAATAAAGAAGAGGAACAGACAAACAAAATATGGGAAGAATGCTATAAAAAAACAGAGGAAAGGACAATTAAAGCAGAAGAAAACAATAAATCCTTGAATTAAAATCATGAAAAAGCAAGGGAGACAATCCAAGACCTGAAGAGGGAAACTGAAAAAATGAAGAAGATACTAGCAGAAGGAATGTTGGAAATAGAAAATCTGAGTAAACAGGAACTTCAGAGGCAAGTATAACCAACAGAATGCAAGAGATGGAAGACAGGATCAATGGTGTTGAAGATACGGTAGAAGAAATAGATTCATCAGTCAAAGAAAACACTAAAACCAACAAAGTCATGACCCAAAATGTCCAAGAAATTTGGGACACCATGAAAAGACCAAACCTACATATAATAGGGATAGAGGAAAGAGAAGAATACCAACTCAAAGGAACAGAAAATATATTTAACAAGATCATAGAAGAAAACTTTCCCAACTTAAAGAAGGAAATGCCTATGAATATACAAGAAGCCTATAGAACACCAAACAGAATAGACCCCCCAAAAAAGTCCCCTTGCCACATAATAATTAAACAACTAAATATACAGAATAAAGAAAGACTATTAAGGGCAGCAAAGGATAAAGGCCAAGTGACTTATAAAGGCAAAACCATCAGAATAATAGCTGATTTCACAATGGAGACTTTGAAAGCCAGAAGGACCTGGACAGATATAATGCAGACACTAAGAGACCATGGATGCCAGCCTAGACTAATATACCCAGCAAAACTTTCAATCATCATAGATGGAGTGAACAAGACCTTCCAAGACTTCCAAGATTTAAACAATACTTATCCACAAACCCAGCCCTACAGAAAGCACTAGAAGGAAAATTCCAACCTAAGGAAGGCAGATACACCTATGAAAACACAGGCAATAGATAACACCACAGCAGTAAACCCCAAAGAAGAGAAGTACACACACACTACCACCAAAAAATAAAAATAAAAACAGGAACGAACAATCACTGGTCATTAAAATCCCTAATATCAATGGACTTAATTCACCTATAAAAAGACACAGACTAACAGAATGGATATGAAAACAGGACCCATCTTTCTGCTGCATACAAGAAACATACCTCAACTTCAAAGACAGACACCTCCTAAGAATAAAAGGATGGGAAAAGACTTTTCAATCAAATGGTCTTAAGAAGCAAGCTGGTGTAGCCATCCTAATATCCAGCAAAATAGACTTCAAACTAAAATCAATCAAAAGAGATGATGAAGGACATTACATACTCATAGCAGGAAAGATCCACCAAGATGAAGTCTCAATTCTGAACATTTATGCCCCAAACACAAGGGCACCCACATATGTAAAAGAAACATTACTAAAGCTTAAATCACATACAAAACCCCACACATTAATAGTAGGAGACTTCAACACCCCTCTTTCACCTGTTTCCACCCAAACAAAAAAGAATATACCTTCTTCTCAGCACCCCATGGAACCTTCTCAAAAATCGAGCACATACTTGGCCACAAAGCAAATCTCAACAGATACAAAACAATTGGAATAACCCACTGTGTTCTATCAGACCACCATGGTTTAAAGTTAGATTTCAACAACAGAAAAAACTACAGAAATCCTACAATCTCATGGAAACTGAATAATGCTCAAATGAATCACCAATGGGCTAAGGAAGAAATAAAGAAAGAAATTAAAGACTTCCTAGAGATCAATGAAGATGAATACACCACACACCCAAACTTATGGGATACTATGAAAGCAGTGCTAAGAGGGAAATTCACAGCACTGAATGCCCACATAAAGAAGCTGGAGAAATCTCACGCTAGTGCCTTGACAGCACACCTGAAAGCTCTGTAACAGGAAGCAACAAAGTCTCCCAGGAGGAACAGATGCCAGGAAACTATCAAATTGAGAGCTGAAATCAATAAAATAGAAAGAAAGAGAACAATACAAAGGGTTAATGAAACAAAGAGTTGGTTCTTTGAAAAGATCAACAAGATAGAAAAGCCCTTATCCAAACTAACCAAAAGACAGAGAGAGAGCATCCAAATTAACAAAATCAGAAATGAAAAGGGGGACATAACAACAGACAATGAGAAAATCCAGAGAATCATCAGGTCATACTTCAAAAACCTCTACTCCACAAAACTGGAAAATCTAAAAGAAATCGGTAATTTTCTGGATAGGTACCACATACCTAAGTTAAATCAAGACCAGATAAACCATTTAAATAGTCCAATAACCCCTAAGGAAATAGAATCAGTCATTAAAAGTCTCCCAACCAAAAAAAGCCCTGGACCTGATGTTTTCACTGTAGAATTCTACCAGATCTTCAAAGAAGACTTATACCAATACTCTTTAAATTGTTCCACACAATAGAAGCAGAAGGTATATTACCAAACTCCTTCTATGAGGCTACAATTACCCTGATTCCTAAACCAAACAAAGATGCAACAAAGAAAGAGAACTACAGACCGATCTTCCTCATGAACATTGATGCAAAAATACTCAATAAAATTCTGGCAAATAGACTCAAAGAACACATCAAAACAATTATTCACCATGATCAAGTAGGCTTCATCCCAGAGATGCAAGGATGGTTCAACATACAAAAGTCTGCCAATGTAATACACCATATAAACAAACTCAAAGAAAAAAAAAAAAAACACATGATCATCTCACTAGATGAAGAAAAGGCATTTGACAAAATCCAACACCCCTTCATGATAAAGGTCTAGGAGAAATCAGGAATACAGGGAACATACCTAAACATAATAAAGGCAATCTACAGCAAGCCAACAGCCAACAACAAATTAAATGGAGAGAAACTCAAAGCAATACCACTAAACTCAGGAACAAGGCAAGGCTGTACCCTCTCCCCCTACTTATTCAATATAGTAGTTGATGTTCCAGCCAGAGCTATAAGACAACATAAAGAGATTAAGGGGATACAAATTGGAAAGGAAGAAGTCAAGCTCTCCCTATTTGCAGATGACAAGTTAGTATACATGAGTGACCCCAAAAATTCAACCAAGCAACTGATACAGCTAATAAAAACCTTCAGCAACATTGCAGGATACAAGATCAACTCAAAAACAAAATCAGTAGCCCATCTATGTACAGTAGACAATCAGGCTGAGAAGGAAATCAGAGATACATCACCCTTTACAATGCCCAGAAATGATATAAAATACCTTGGGGTTATGCTAACTAAGCTTGTGAAGGACCTATATGACAACAACTTTAAGTCCTTGAAAAAAGAAATTGAAGAAGATGTCAGAAAATGGAAAGATCTCCCATGCTCATGGATAGGCAGGATTAACATACTAAAAATGGTGATTTTACCAAAAGCAATCTACAGATTCAACGCAATTCCCATCAAATTACCAACACAATTCTTCACAGATCTGGAAAGAATAATACTCAACTTCATATGGAAAAACAAAAAACCCTGGATGGCCAAAAGAATCCTGTACAATAAAACAACCTCTGGAGGCATCACTATCCCTGACCTCAAGCTCTACTATAGAGCTACTGTAATAAAAACAGCTTGGTACTGGCATAAAAACCAATATGTGGATCAATAGAATCAAATTGAAGACCCTGACATTAACCAGTACACCTATGAACATATATTTTTTGACAAAGAAGCCATAAAATGTACAATGGAAAAAAGAAAGCATCTTCAACAAATGGTGCTGGCATAACTAGATGTCAATGTGTAGAAGGCTGCATATAGATCCATATCTGTCACCGTGCACAAAACTTAAATCCAATTGGATCAAAGACCTCATCATAAATCCAGCTACTCTGAACCTGATAATAGAGAAATTAGGAAGTACTCTTGAATGCATTGGCACGGGAGATCTCTTTCTAAATATAACACCAGTAGGACAGACACTGAGAGAAACAATCAATCAATGGGACCTGTTGAAACTGAGAAGCTTCTGTAGGCCAAAGGACATGGTCAACAAGAGAAAGCAACATCCTACAGAATGGGAAGAGGTTTTCACCAACCCCACATATGACAGAGGGCTGATATCCAGAATATATAAAGAACTCAAGAAATTAGACATCAAAATGCCCAACAGTCCAATTAAGAAATGGGCTACAGAACTAAACAGAGAATTCTCCACAGAGGAAGTTCAAATGGCTGAAAGACATATAAGGAATTGCTCAACATCCCTAATTATCTGGGAATTGCAAATCAAAACGACTCTGAGATACCACCTTACACCTGTCAGAATGGCTAAGATCAAAAAGCAGAAGACAGCTTATGCTGAAGAGGATGTGGAGCAAAGGGAACTCTCCTCCACTGCTGGTGGGAATGCAAGCTTGTACAGCCACTTTGGAAATCAATATGACACTTCCTTAGAAAATTGGGAATCCATCTCCCCCAAGACCCAGCTATACAACTCTTGGGCATATACCCAAGGAATGCTCAATCATACAACAAGGGCATTTGCTCAGCTATGTTCATACCAGCATTGTTTGTAATAGCCAGAACCTGGAAACAACCTAGATGCCCTTCAACTGAAGAATGGATAAAGAAAATATGATACATATACACAATGGAGTACTACTCAGCAGAGAAAAACAATGACATCGTGAGGTTTGCAGGCAAATGGATGGATCTAGAAAAAATCATCCTGAGTGAGGTAACCCAGACTCAGAAGGACATACATGGTATGTACTCACTCATAGGAGGATACTAGATGTAAAACAAACATGACTAGACTGCTACACAACTCCAGGGAGGCTACCTAGAAAACGGGACCCTAGGAAAGACCCAAGGATCACCCAATGACAGAGAAATGTATGAGATCTACATGAACAACATGGACAACAGTGGGATTAATGAAGGGCAAGATTTGAGGGAAAGAAAGGTTAGGGGAACAGGAGATCCCAGCTGGATCAAGAACAGAAAGGGAGAATGAGGAATAACAGACCATGATAAATGAAGACCACATGAGAACAGGAATAGGCAGAGTGCTTGAAAGGTCCCCAGAAATCCACAATGATATATCCTCTGTAGTCTGCTGGCAATGGTCGAGAGAATGCCTGATCTGACCTAGTCTGGTGATCAGATGACTAACACCCTAACAGTCGTCTTGGAACTCTCATCCAATAACTGATGGAAGTGGATGCAGAGATCCTCAGCCAGGCCTCAGATGGAGCTCCAGGTGTCTAACTGTTGAGAAAGAGGAGGGTCTGCAAGAGTGTAAATTGTTGAAGCCAAGATTGCAAAAAGCACAGGGACAAATAGCCAAACAATTGGAAGCACATGAATTATGAACCAAAGGCTGTGGAGCCCCCAGCTGGATCAGGCCCTCTGGATAAGTGAGGCAATTGATTAGCTTGATCTGTTTGGGAGGCACCCAGTCTGTGAGACCAGGATCTGTCCTTAGTGCATGAGCTTGCTGTATGAAACCTTGGGCTTACACAGGGACACTTTGCTCATTCTGGAAGGAGGTGACAGGACCTGCCTGTACTGAATCCACCAGGTTTAAATGAATCCCTAGGTGTGCCTTGATCCTGGAGGACATGGGAAAGGAGGGGAGGGCCTTGGGGGAAAGGTGGGGGTGGGGCCAGGAGGGGGGAGGACAAGGGAACCCATGGCTGATGTATAAAATTTAAAACACATAATAATAAAGAAAAAATTTTTTTAAAAAGTAAATTGAATGTTATTTTAACATCTGCAGAACTTTGAACATATCAGATTTAAATATCTGATAGCTAGATATCATCTTACCAATTGTATTTTTCTTTTATTTTTTGGTTATTCAAGACAAGGTTTCTCTGTGTAGCCCTGGCTGTCCTAGAGCTCATTCTGTAGCCAAGGTTGGCCTCAAATTGATCTCAGAGATCCATCTATCCATGTCTCCCAAGTGCTAGGATTAAAGGCATGTGCTACCACCTCTAGGCTAGCTACTGCTGGTATTTTTCATAACATTGACACTCCTCCTCAAATTCTAAAGACTCTTTTGCATGTGCCTAGCATTACTTCAGCTTAAAGTACCCATGATCCTGTGAAATTATTGGAAATCTAAATTGAAAGTGTACAAAATACCAGTTTTCAGATAAATGACTAAGGCCTTGTTGAATCAAGTCTCATTTAGTGAAAAATATATTATTCAGATATGAATGACTAGGCTGTTAATTAAGTACCTTCCCTGGGACCATTTTCCAAACATATGAACACAAATTATTCTCTAATTCAACCTTAATGCTGACAAAAAATTGGAATAAACCCATTCACACTAAGTAAAGTCACTGTTAAACAAAAATATTTAAGCTCATATTTTCCAAGTACCAAAAGACTAGAAAAAAACTTAGCAGATAAAAAAAAAAAAAAAAAAAAATGGTGCTTCCTTCTCGGCTAATGGATATCTATATATTCCTCTACTCATTTAGCAACCATAAAATGAACTATAATTTGTAATACAAAATCATTTATGATGTTAAGAAATAAATTGAAGTATTTACTATTAAAAATGTACTTTCACACCACCATGTAGGCTGCTTTTAACTCTAACACTGACAATGGAATGGATTAGCGTTAGCGTTATGAACTTTTGCTAACTTGAAAATAGAGCTAACTACAGTGCCTTGTTGTTTTCTACTACATACAAAAAAGACTCAAAGTAATGTATACATGTGGTTTGTCTTGTGTGCAGGAGCAGAAGGCTGGCTGGTCAAACTGCATCCATACTTATAAAGGAGAGCCTGAACAGGGAGTGGAACTGGATACCTCATGGCTGCATCCCGGTGATCTACTTTCTTTTTCTTAATTAAGAAAAATGTTTATTCATTTTACATAACAATGAAAGATCCCCCTCTTCCCTCCTCCTGCCCCCTCAGCCTTCCCCCAGTCTACCCCCCATTCCCTGCTACAAGAAGGTAAGGCCTTCCATGGAGAGTCAGCAGAGCCTGGTACATTTAGTACAGGCAGGTCCAAGTCCCTCCCCCTGCCACAAGGCTGTGTGAGGTGTACCATCATAGGTAGTGGACTCTAAAAGACCTGCTCATGCACCGCGGCATAGGAGACTACTTTCTAAATATAACACCAGTAGCATAAATTCTGAGAACAACAATTAATAAGTGGGACCTCCTGAAACTGAGAAGCTTCTGAAAGGCAAAGGACACAGTAAATAAGACTAAAAACAACAGCCTACACAATGGGAAAAGATCTTCACCAACCCAATATCTAACAGAGGGCTGATCTCCAAAATATATAGGTTTCAAGAAACTAGACATCAAAATACCAAACAGTCCAATTAAAAGGTCATCTACTTTCTTTTTTTATTCAATATTCATCAATCTTTAATTTATAAACTATTTACAAAATTTTCTTCTCAGAGCTTTTTTAAGACTTTTACACTTTATTTATTTGGGGGGCACATGAGTGGGGGACAGAGGACAACATCTGGGAGTCTGCTCTCTCTTTCTACCATGTGGGTTCCAGGGATGAAATTTGAGTCATCAGGCTTTTTGGCAAGCACCTTTCCCCAAAGAGCCATCCCACTGGCTCGGGGCTGTTTTAAACGCTGTAGGAAAGAACACTGATACATTGAGGGAATGAACTCTGGGTCATAATTTTTTTAAGGGGTCTCAGTCTCATAAAGAATCAGCTACTTTCCCAAACAGCATGGTCAACTGTTCAGATATCCAAGGGACAACTTGTTCAAATATTTGAATCCATATTTAAAACATAATAAAGTCTGAAAACAATGAGAACTTGAATTTGTATTTCAGTAGAGGGACTGATCCATACTGATTGTCATGTTACATCTTTACATCATCCATATTAATATATTAGTGCCAACATGTTAATATTAATATACTGTAAGAAGGGATCTCCTGCATCAAATAACAACCAAGGTAATTCCTGCAGATGTGACTCTGGGCCAATCTCGTCTAGGTAATTCCTTATTGTATGTCTCCTCTGTGATTATTCTACCATGTTAGATTAACAGATGATGATAATCCAGACAGGGCCATAAGCAGTTTCTTCACAGTAAGGAGCCCATGCAGGAACTATACTACCTCCACTGGAGTCTATTTACTTTACCTCCACATCTACTTAGTTAAACTAGGAATAAAGCCCAATGAGATAATTTTAGGTTGATTTCATTTAAAATGTATAAGAAGTACATTCAAACTCTATGTCCCTGGCTCTTCTAGCTGTGTCATCACTGAACAGAATGAGGTTTGGGAAAGGAAGGGGTCATTTGGGTAGTGTGTTTCTTGGAACAGGCTTGGATGGAGGGCTTAGAGGTTAAAGAATACACTTCTTCTAGCAGTAGCTCTTGACATTAGAGGACTTCCTCTTCCTCGCTTCCAGGAAGGTTCAACCAGCTAAGAGCACTTTGTGAAACCATCTTTAAGAAAATCTTGAATCAAGAAGATAGAGTGACAAATTCCTTTGCAATCTGAGAGAGAGTAACTAAGAGTTTGAAGTATGAAAGCTTATGAGAAAATTTACTCCGAGCAAATGCTTTCCATGTTCTTAAGGTAAGAATTCAAAAGAAAATTGACAAAGAATATCCATGTAATTTCCCTTAAAATTAAAAGATTTGGTATCTGTCCTTTGACTAAAGTTTGCTAACACTGTGGCCGGAAACATTAAATCAAGTCACATATAAAGAGTAATAGAAGGGACTTCTGAGACAGACTGTAGCTCACAGATACTTTAGGAATATCGTAGGTAAATTCAAAGGCATTCTAGTTGTGCATTGGACTTGGATACCTAATGTTGGTGCTGTGAAGTAGACACACAATTTGTTCAGAAATACTAACAATAGTTTCTGCTCTAACTATTAAAACTGGATGTGGGACATAAGAGCTATTACTGTTATCAGCAATTCTATCAAAGAGATTGTCTGTGGTACTCTCTCATTCAAATCACTATCTGTGAGAGATTTGGATGAAGTATAGTGTCTCAGTCACCTTTCTGTGTCCCAGACAAAAGCGAGATAGACAGAATCTAGGATAACTCTTTTGGTTAACCCACTCTTCATAGAAGTCATTCTCTTGAGAGCTAAGATCAGTGTTTCTGCAAATGTTAAGTATTTGTAATGTGAGGTATAGAAACCAAAGTGGTGCATACAATTGGAGAAAGGATAATTCTGTATTCTGTAATAACCACTAAACTGCCCACTAGCATTTACTTCCCTTAATCCTAATAGCAGAGTTATATTTAAAAATTCCCAGAAAAGAATTTACTATTCTCTTTTTTCAAAGATGAGTAAAAGCTCTATTATTCCAAGTGTCATTAAAATATTTATCTTTCAACTGGTAGGTTTCCAGATTTTCTTTCTTCAATTGTCTAACATCTTATTTCTGTCTTTTTGGGCTACCTTCATCTGCTGACTTTATTGTGGTGTCAAAATGGGACATTTATTCCTCCATAATATGGCAGAGGGAACATCTCCAGGATTAGAGCTGCATACAGCAAGAGTCCCCATCTTGGAAAGCAGCTTTGGCAGCCTTCTGTTCTCTGCATGATACTAAGCATTGTTCCAGCCAAAATTACCTCATGTGTTCCTTTATTTAAGCATTCTGTGACAATGTGCATGCAGTATTTTAGTGACAATTGAGCTACCAGTTCTGCAGTCTGGGAAGACATCACAGTAGGAAAACTATTTGAATTATTCTTGAGGAAAGCTTCAGACTCGTATAGTATTACATATTCCTCAGGGAGTTAGAAATAGCATGTCCAGTGTTGCACTATTTTTTAATCCTGCTGCTCTTCAACACATTTTTCTAACTGGATGGTAAACAAATAACTAAACACTTGTTGTTATAAATCTGTAAATGATGAAAATAAGGATTTACTAAAGTATGGAACTCATCAGTAATATTTTTGAATTGTAAGAAAGACTTTCACCACAGTTCCTAGATATTGTTTAGATTTATCTCAATTTCTCCAGATCATCCTTTGATTTATAAATTTTACATTATAGGTTTTTGTGTTCTTTTGTGATTTTTTGGTGAAATCTCAAAGAAAATTAACTCATTGAGAATGACTACAAAAGGAAGAAAAATTGTAAACAACCAAAATGGATTATGCAGATTAATCTGACGAGGAAGCAAGACTCAAACTAGTTAAATTCAATTACATTATCAGTTATTGAACACAAAAAAAAAAATTTATGTTTCAATTTTCCCTAAAGTTAGTTTATCACATGGTTAGTTAACTGTATTAGATTTCTTTTAGGTACTACCACATGTTCATATCAATAAATGTTGTACCATTTCAGGATATCAGAATCTTAATAAATAATCTTTTCTATGCAGAAAAAACCCTGACAAAGTGGAACATAAAATCATATATATGATTTATGTAAGTAATATGATAACATGTTTCTAATTACTGGACTTTTACCACTGTCCCTTTTAACCTACCTTTATTCTTCACCATGTATAAAAAGAAAAAGGCAAAGAATAGTAAAAACATTATTATCCATACTATAACATTTTGGAACTCTTTAAGATATACATTGATGTCCTTCCTCACCCTTTTTGAGGTAAACGAAGCTGTGTATTCTTGTTATATTTGTGCATTCTCTCAGACCACTTCCACATACCCATAGCTACCCTGGGCTGCAGCTTAAATGGTATGTTCAATATATCTCAAGAAAATTGTGATTCTTTCTAATATTAACAGCACTATAAAATTATATTTTAAAGAATGCTCAGTTGGATGTGAAGTCCATGTGCCAGTATAAGTTCAATGTGTTTCCCATTACATGTTCTTAAGGGTTCTAAGAATGATCTACCCTGAAATAGTTTGTGAACATTGCACTTCTCTCTCTGCTTCTCAGATTGTTCTAGAATGTAGAATCTAGCCCATCTAAACAGTCTGAGGTTCTACTAAAAGATTCTAGAATATCAAGAACACAGTTTCATTAATTGGTTAATTGTGTATTAATTTCATTAATGAGAAGTCTATTAAAGGTGGAAGGTGGTAACTGAATACTCAGGGTACCTTGTTGATCTTCTGTTGCATGTACTCACATCAAAGGAAAAGAAGATAAGTAGAAATGTATTAAGCGAGAGTTGGACACCTACTTTAAATAATTCTTTAAAGCAGAGATATTGGAGAAAACAGAGATCCAACTCATTAACGGCTCTATCATTTATGAATAGATAAAAACTTTTTTTGCTATTTAGTAACAACCACTGATATTCTCTCTCAAGTATTTAATATTTTATTTTAACCTGGACTCCTGACAGAGTCAGAACTATCATCCCCCTAAAAGAATTAAACACAGATTAGCATACTGAAAACTAAGTTTTTAAGAATTATTAGTTCATCTCATTCTGCCTGAACATGTTAATAATTTTATGTAACTATTAGAAAATATTTGTGATGGATAATTCCATTTTGTTTTATTTTTTTCTCTAATTATGATAAACTGTTTTAAAACATAATCTGGAAGTCATGAAGAAAATTTTAATTACAAAGCAGAAGGTTTTGTTTTGTTTTCTTAGAATTTAATAGGAAAAGAAAATTAATACACTAGCTAGCCTACTGAGCACTAAAGATAAATATTTAAATATAACACATCTTCATTTTATATACTTTTGACTAACTTTGAATGTTCAAGCCCATTTGCTGAAATGAGAATTATTTCTGGCCTCTTTGTTTCCTGGGTTTGATCCCAATCCATTCTCCATATACAAATACACACTTGAGCCTGGAAACACGAGACACTACTGTGTAGAGAGAATGAAAGTTTTCAAGAAAGAAAATCTCAATTGGAATAGTCTAGATTGTAGTCAGATGGTCTTGTGGGCTAATATTAAGATATGTTTTGTGTCTTCCTTGTTGCTAAAAGCAACATCTTCTAATCATTAGAATAATGGCATTATGAAGGGTAAAAAATAGTAGATAATGCTAAATTGTATGTTCATTCTCTTTCAATAAAATATAAAAACATAGCCTTTTCCTAAGCAGACAAGAACAGAATGTAATATTTTGATATAAAACAAAATAAAAATGAGTTTAAAAGAGACAAAAGTTTACTCTATGACCCATGGGACACTTCAATCTACAAGAACCACTTGGAACATTTTCTTAACCATTAAATGACTTATTAGCTATGTTTTTTGATACTGTAAATTTTATATTTTATGAACTGGAAAATGTAGTTGGTGGAAGAGTGTATTCATAGTGGGCTTCAAGTCTTGCATTTGACCTCAGTATTACAAAAAAATCTATCATATCTCTCTCTCTCTCTCTCTCTCTCTCTCATCTCATCTCTCTCTCTCTATCTCTATCTATCTCTCCATCCATCCACCATCCATCCATCCATCCATCCATCCATCCATCCATCCCTCCATCCATCCATCCATCCATCCAAGCATGCATGTGTGCATCCATCCATCCATCATCATTTAAATATGAATATTCAATAATCTTTGAGATAATAATTGAGTCTTTTGTGCCAAGTCAACTTTTCCATAGTAACAATTCTCACTTTCACTTGAGGATTTGAAAATTAACCCCTTGGTGGATAAGAGCATCATAATTCTAAAAAGCAAATTGACATATGAAAGACTGTGTATATGTATTAGGAAGTAGGTGTGAAAGCTCAGTAACCTGATTTCAAGCTAGCCTGCTATTACATTATCTTTCATTCAGTTTAACAAGAATAAAAAATACTGAAATTATTTTTTCTTCTTATTCATGCCATTTTTTGTTCAGGGGGGCGGGAGGGGTTGAGACATGGTTTCTCTGTGTAGTTATGGTGCCTGTTCTGGATCTCGCTCTGTAGACCAGGCTGGCCTTGAACTCACAGAGATTCACCTGGCTCTGCCTCCTGAGTGCTGGGATTAAAAGCATGTGGCACCACCACCCAGTGCTCATGCCATTCTTATATCATTTACTGAGGACTGTACATATTAGGATCAGATAGGTATACATATATGGATGTTTAACCATTACAAAAATTGTGAAGCTGTCTCATCCAAATATCTTTGAAGGACTGAATTATGGCTGAGTGGTTAAGTGCACTTGTTCTTGTAGATGACCTCAGTTTGATTCCCAACATGACATGGTGGGTCACAACCATTCATAACCTCAGTCGAGGGGATCCAATGCCCTCTTGATTTCTGTGGGCAACAAGCACACATATGCTGCCTAGACACACACGCAGTCCCAAAACTCATGCATAAAACTAGATAAATAAATCTAATAAAAAGATTTTAATACCATCTTTTAATATATTTTTCATTCAAATATATATATTTCTACCTGTTTACATTATAGTTTCATATATTTTTCTCATTATACTTAAAACTGAAATGTCAACATTACCTCATTAAACAATAAATAAATGAATATATTATAACCATGAATAGCAATAACATTGTAATATTTTAAACAAATCATGTTTTCATGGAATGAATTAAGTATAAAACAGAATAAAATCAAAAGTAGATAGCCTGATTAATTTCACAAAGCAATTGTATAAACAGCAACCTGATCAAAATGCTGTCATATTTTTATACCTGCAAACATATTCTATTTATATTTAACTTTGTAAGTGAAATTGCATTTTATGATCACATCAAAGTGTTCTTGAAGAGGATTGACAAAGCCCTAGATTGTTTGACTAATCAAGCCTGCATTCAGCTTTAGATTGCTAACTATATTATTCAAAAGCTTTCAGTTGAGCTGAACAAAAAGAAATCGATTAAAACCCGCTATGAACCTCCTTTTGTACATTTCCACTTCCTCATCTAATAAATATCCATATTAGGTAGTCACAATCCTATATAATTTTAACCCAGAACTATATAGTCATGCCTAAACGTATGTGGTGCTGTGATAATAGCTATAATTTTAGAGTATCCATTGTGCTTCGTGATCCCATTAGGACTTAACTGAGCAGATCAAAAAAATTAGGTATTACCTAAAAGCTATAACTTATATTACCATATCCTTTTTTTTTAAAGAGAGCCATTCCCAAATTTTGACTCCACTCTTGAGTTCAACTAATTTGACTTCAGCAAGTTTTTCTCTGACTTCTGAACTACCATTAGATTCTTTATTAACAGTGAACTGATGTATTTACTACTCATAGATTATCATTACCACATCACACCATGCATAAAAGTTCTAAGAAAAGTGAAAATTAGGGGCACATTAGAAATACATGGACAATCCATCTAGAATATCTACAGTGTTACACATACATACCATGCTTGTCTAGAGACACAGCCAAGCCAATTGAATTAAGTGGAAACTTTCCTCTTTTTTCTCTTACCAGTTTATACAATAGAAGTTTTAATGCATGTGTGTTTTGCATATTGCCTAGATCATAGTGAGAACTTCACTGTGACTTTTTGCCAATGATTTTTGTGAAACCCATGTGCTACTGTATCAGCTCAAGTTTTCCTGGAAAGCTAGGTCTTGCTTATTACCTTTCCTGGTAACAGATACACAAAGGCTGCAACCCTTGGCTTAGATCCGTTTATTGAGAAGCACTACTTCACCGTGGTTCATCCTCTCAAACTTTAGCCCAGTATATACACTATTACCATTTTATTTTCCCTTTACCAAAACTCAAAGATAATAGTTAAAGTAGATGTGACATATCAGATATAGACTTTATCCTGGCTGAGCATACCAGTTCAAGAGGATGCCCACCCAGAGATTTTAAAATATGGGAATTTTTCCTAGAACAATTCTTAGCCTTTTAAAGACAGAATCCAAAACCTTTTTCTTATGACATCCTGTCTGCTCTGATGTCATTGTGACTACCTGTATTAATCTTAGATATATTGAAATCAATAAGCATTGCAGACATAACTACATCACAACCATTTCTGAGAATAGGGGAAGGATGCCATCCATGTCCTGAATATTTCTGGTTCATACAGATTACCCTTTGTAATTAACTTTTTAATCAACTGATTCCCAATAAACTCATCTGTCTAATTCCACTCATTATTAAATAAACTTTTTCTATGTACAGACATCTGAACTGTTCTATTTTGTGCAGTTTCTATGGATTTATACTCCTCTGCATTAGGTTTTAAGTTCCCTGCTGGTTGGATTTCATTTGACTGATATTAAAGGATATTTATCTATAATTAACATCTACAATTCATTACATTTATATGGAGCAGCATCTGTATCCTTTCCCATTTAGAATTCATTCAGGTTAAGTGGGAAGTGTCATGTCTTCTCTAGCAGCTATGAATATATAATATACTGCCCTACAATAATGATAATTTAAAAAAAAAAGTGTTTTTCCAGGACTACAGTTGATAACATAGAATAATATTTTAGCATGCCTTCCTGCCTGTGGCATGTGTTCATACACATATATTTGTTTGACTCTATGTGAGTATACATGCATGCCAAAGGCAAAAGTTAAAGTTAGGTATCTCTCTGGGTCACTCTCCACTATATATCTATATCTACATCTATATGTCTACGTCTATGTATACATATAGTCTACATCTATCTATCTATCTGTCTATCTTCTATCTATCTATCTATCTACATATATATGTATACATATATCTATATCTATATATCTATATATATCTATATATAGAGATATATAGATATAGATATATATATAAGATATATATATATATATATAGAAGGGATCTCATTAAACCAAAGGCTCACCTAGTATATAGCTTGGCTGGATATTCAGTTTGATCAAGGGATTCCTTTCCTCTGTCTTCCTGAGTGCTGAGATTACTTATAGCTACCACTACTGCCTTGTTTTTAAAAGGCTTGTGAGGATCCAGACTCTGTAACTCACAATGGGGTCACAGGTGCTTTGCCTTCTAAGCTGTCTCTCCAGCCTAAGAAAGGTATTTCAAAATGTCGATATAGATCTGCTTAACATCAACATAGTACGGCATTGTTAACATTAGTGTTTAATTTTTACTGAATGCAACATTTAAATGGAAACTCAGGTGTTAAAGGCTGAAAGGTCTGTTGCAGTATCATATTGTTAAATGGTATTTACATTGCTAAAATAAATGGTATTAACTGCTTACAAAATATGATACTCAAACTTTAGTTTGGAATGGTTATCAAGATCATGTTTGTATAAATAAACAGTATTACATTATCAAATATGATCTTCAGATTTTGTAATAATTCTCAAGGTTAGTAACCAATGCCAAGTGATAAATATAGTTCTTTACACAGCATTCACTATCTCTTCAGAATTTATATTCTTCCAGGCAGAGAAATGAACATTAGTGAATAAAAGAAACAAAGTCACAACAGAAGTAATTCAACATGAGTTTGTATTGTAACTATTTAAGAATAGAATATCTGTTTGAAGACTAAAGCCAGCTTTGGTATGTCTGGAACTCCTAAAAAATGTACAGGACCTGCTGTGAATGGTCTTTATGTAAGAAAGCTTTGAGATATCTTTAATTCATTGCATATTCTGAAGTTGTTTCAAAGTCCTGTGTCTACTTACAAAATGCTGTTACAGTTCTATATGTTATTGCTATGATCTAGTACCATGTCATTAAGAAAAATAGAAAGGATGCTATTTGTTAATTTTTATTTTGATACAGGGTATAATGTTGCATAGGAAGGCTTTAAACTTATTATGTAGCTGATAATTACAGAAAAATTCAAATCCTCCTGTCTCTGCCAAACAAATGCTGGAAATACAAGGGTGTGCCAACATACCAAGTTTTATGCAGTACTCGGGACAGTGCACTTATAAATTCATGCTTGTTAGGTAAGAGTATACCTAACCCAGGAGGAAGAATTTAAAGCTCATTTACAGGAAGACTCTCATCCTAACACTAATTATATGCTGCTGCAACAAAAATTTTCAAGACAACTCATCATGAAATTACAGGTTAGGAGGTTTCTAATCAGGGGTTTAATTTCGTTGCTTTCTTGATAAGAATAATTCTATATAGGGTACAAAAAGATCAAATCAACGTTAACAAATATTTATGTTGTGAAATATAATGCATAAGAATAATGGGAAAACAACACAGTACACTGTAAAGTACCAAATTATTTCACCATCTCCTTTCTGAGGTGAATTTTGTGGTTTACATTATTTTCTGTTACTGAGTTGAACACAATCATGATGTATTTAAATTAAAATTATAAAAATTTAAGTGAAAATCAAAACTACCATTTCTTGCAATTCCACACACAAAAAAAAATGTTGCAATTTAAGACAAAAGGGAAAAAAAATGTAAGACAGTGAGATAGCTAAGTGGAAAAAGTGCTTGCCATAAAGCTTGATGACTGAGCTCTATATCCAGGGCTCTCTGGCTTGTCAGGAGCTTTTTCACTGACCTCCACTCATACACTGGGACACAAAACATACATGCACATATGCATGCACGTGTGTGTGTGTGTGTGTGTGTGTGTGTGTGTGTGTGTGCGCGCACATGCACATACATAGATGTGGTGTGCTAAATAAGATACTTTAAAATAAAAATGTACTGACTAGTAAGTTTTTCTTTTGAATGCAACTGTGAATAAAAGACTAAAGGAAATTTTTTAAAAATTAAGATGAAAGTATACAATTTAAATAAATTGCAAGATATACTGTTATCGCAGTGGATGCAAACACACTTTCAGAGAAGAGAACCACAGCTAATGATGAGCTGCTTGATGTGTTTGGAAAGCAATTCTGTAAGGCAGTGATCATTTAAGATACCCCACATAGGATCTGTTTCTCTAAACCTGTACAACAAATAAAATTATTGACAATTCATGATTCTAAAAATAACCACATTAACATTTTGTAAAATAAATGCAAATAGATTTTTGGACTTGAACATAATGGAGAAGTAATTGTAAAATCCTTTGCAGAAATTCACCCTCTAAGAGGTACATAAAATATCTTAGAAGCGACATATAATGAGGATCAATGAGTGTGCCAATTCCAAAGGTAAAGATGAGGGAAAAACAACTAGAAAAAAATAAGACTCTTGAGTAGGATAACAGAAGAAATTTCAATATAGAAGAATAGATAACTATCCAAGAAAGTGTATTGCAAGTTATATAAAAGGGGAAGGATAAAATAATTTCGTATTTTGGTAAGTTCACTATGATTTTTATAAACAATATAATAATAAAGTGTGGAATTGCAACAAGTTAGTGAGACAATAATTTGAACTGTGTGAATTCTAAATGTAGCATCTTATTTTAAATAAAAATATGTCATTAATCCTATTTTGAAGGAAAAGGCTAAATATCCATTACAAAGTTAAAATGATTAAATGCATTATTGAAAAAAATCAATTATATGTTATCAGTCAGAAACATACTCTCATAAGATACAGAATATCAAAGTTAAGTAATTATACAGCACATATTAGAAAATGGAAAATACTTAACACTAACGTGAAAATGCAAAAATTCATGGAAATTCACAACAGCAAACTAAGTCAAACTTACAAAGCTGCAAATATAAAAAAGTAACATGATCAACTGGAAGTCAGGCATTGCTGGAGGTTTCTGAATAAGAGAAGCCCAGCACAAATTGGGCTGACACACCCAAATGTGGAGTTAAATTTTTATTATGTTATCTTCTCACATAAAATCAACATTTTCATGTTTATTGCCAAAAATTGAGCTATTAATCAGAAAATCAAGCAAGTTGTATGAACTGAAAATGGCATTTATTTGGAATGGACTTAAATGAGTTAGGCATTCTTAACCTTGAGCCCTGCTGTGGGATATTAGGCAGAAACAGTAGACTATCCACTAATGTTTGAATGACTCTCTCTTATTTGATCCAGTGACATTGCCTGAAGCTGCACCAGCACTGAGAAGAGCTTGTCCTCAAATCATATCCCGATTGGCTCTACAGGAAGAGCTGCTGTAACCCATCTTGAGGTGGAAAGAAAGGTCAGGGAATATAGCAGAGGAGAATGGTTTACCACCAAGGTGGAAATCTGCTGATTTAAATATGCAAAATTGAGACATGTTTGGAATAAAAATTGGGGATATCAATGCGGGGACAGAAGACAGAACCTCCTGTGTATAAATAACCCCATTGATATCACTATTACTCTAATCACTCATGTCTGATTTGTCATAGTAAAGCTTGATCCATATTGACCTATTACTTTTACATACATTGAATATTTTTTATGTTTTATATGCTTCTATAGCAATTTAAACTCCACCACAGAAAAAGAATACATGTAGATAGAATATATGGAAAGAATCCAAAATTTTCCAGAATTATATCACTAAAAGATTAGAATAAAGATTATATTATACATGTGGATTTGGGTTTAAAATGTTAAATATAGAAACAAATCTTCAAAATCACCGCTGATACATGCAAATAAAAGGATTTCCTGTTTAGCATGTTTAGCACATATTTGGGAAATTTGCTGTAAAATATGAAAAACAATGAACAGAACGATAAGAAATTAGAGTTGGTAGGAATAATCTGAATCTTTAGGCTACACTTAATTATCAGACTGAAAAGAATAAATGTTAACAAAAGTTGTAGTTCAGTGACATTAAGTATTTTCCAACCATAAAAGTGATTTGTCTCACTTAAGAAGCTCGGATGCATTGATGTGTTATGAGCTGTCTGTATAGAACAGTTATCACCAGCAAAAAAATATATAACATCTCCACAATTTTGCTTGGGAAAATTGAACACTTGTGCCTTGATTTAGTTAAAGGTATTTCTTAACAAACAAATTAAAAGAAAACTTTAATATTACACAAAGGCATGAGGTGTTTTTTTCACTCCAAAGTGAAATATTTAGGTATACAAAATTATAATTCTGGACTACTACTGAAAATTATTAATTTTTTCTTCAAGTATTCGTAAAATACAAAACCAAAATCCATGAGGTAATCATTTAGAAAAATACTTCCCTGCAGGAGATTTTACATTTAGACTGCCTTAGGCTGGGGTAAGTTACAATGGCTAAAATTCAAATGTGATATTTAGGCATCAATTTGTTTTCAAATTTAAAGGCATAAAATCAGAAGATGCAATGTGGAAATGAATTTGTAATTAGTTATGTTCCCTTCTGAAAATGGCATAAATAAAAATGGATGAATTAAATAGCCTTTCTTATTTGCATATTTAAAACTAAGTAGAAACAGACCATTTTCAATGACTTCCATTTGAATTAGTGGTATAACTTGAGAACTTTGTGTTTCAGAACTCTCCATCTTAAAATAATACGAACACCACGGGACCTATTTTATTCAGGTATTTTGTTACCTACTCTTGAGCTAAGCCACAAATTAGGAAATCAATTGTAGCTCTAGTGAGCATTGTGTATACTTGCAAATTGCTGTGCTCACCACTTTTCAACAACCACACTCCTGCTATTCGGTAGGAGCAGAAAGAGAATTCTACCAATAATCATTTCCATTTGCAACTGGTTTTGTGCCAAACTTCCTCAGACAAAGGGATTTAGTTTGAAACATTCATACTGGTTGTTAGCTTATCAAGCTGAAACATAATAAGCCAATTAAAAGCTGCCATTTTTTTCATGAGCCTCCAAAGCCAGATTTATGTTGAAATTTTACACAAAACATCAGAAATTACCCATTCAACACTTCTGATGGAATACTTCTACTTGCTCAAATAACACTGAAATTATTCCTTAAATGAAAGGGAAGAGAATTAGATGAAAATCTGCAAATACATGGAGAAAACACATGAACAAAGAATAATAAAGCATTTCCTCAACAACAACAAAAAAAGAGAATTACGTGTAAGCTTGATAGAGAAAATATAACCTTCACATTAAATGATCAGTCCAGATGTGAGATTTTCTCTCTGCTGGTGCTAAAGTTCAATCTCAGAGGTTATAGGTAAAGGATATACGACCCACATGAAACTATCAAAACATTTAATTAAAGATTTCTATAGTAAGGTGAGAAGCTTCTGAAAAGGCATCTGGTATCTGGTATTTACACCATAAATGAAGTAAAATATGTAAAATGAACAAAAATCCAAGAAAATTAAAATAACAAGCTCAAAGAGAGGGAGATAATATACAAAGTTCATTTGCTTATTTCCATCCTGAGATCCCAAAAGTCATTGTGTCACCATAATAGATACCTTCCCTACTACTTATATGTACATTTAGTATAAAACAATACAAGTCATTTAGCTACAGATTCCTGAACTCTCTTCCTCTCTTCATTATGTCCCAGGCTTTGAGGAACAAAATAATTTTATGCAACTATGATATTTTGAAGAATGGTAATAAAAAGTTTTCATATATAGCCTTGAAACAACATATATATATATATATATATATATATATATATATATATATATATATATTAAAAATAAAGTGTTTTTGCAGTAATCGGCACATTTTATGCAACAGTCATCAAAGATGTGATCTTGAGATTCCTCTTGCATGCCTCTTCCTCCTTTTTGCTCACTTTCCTGCTTTCACTCTTTAGATCTCTCACTCTCCCTGTCTTGCTGTGGTGCTGACTCTAGTGCTAGCTTTGGCTCTAGTTCAGACTGTGCTGTGGCTCTTGCTCTATCTCATCCATTGGTTTTCAAGCAGTTTCACTATACCTCTTCTTTCTCAACTTGTCATGTTTTGGAACAGTCTTTTTGTACAGTGTGAAGATGTACTGTTCTCTTTGGTTTAATAAAGAGCTAAACGCCCAGTAGCTAGGCAGGAAGAGGTTATATTGGACTTGCAGAAAAGAGAGTTTTCTGGGATGAAGGAGGGCAGAGTTGCCAGGAGAAGAGGTGGGGTGGAGGTGGGGTAACAAACAAGGTGAACATGCCATGCTGAAAAAAAAAAAAAGGAACTATCATATGTTAGAGGGTAGATAATAACTACGGGTTAATTTAAGTTGTAAGAGGTGGTTAGTAACAAACCAAAGCTATTGGCTGAGCATTTACAATTAACAGTAATTCTCTGCATGGTTGTTTGGGAGTTGGCTGCTGGGAAAGAAAATTCTGCATACATTGCATCATACAGGGGTTATAAGTAAACATTCCAAAACCAATGACTGAGGCATTTTATTTCCCTAATTTTGGGGACTGCTATAATTCAGAGGATGGTGCCATGACACACACTCTCTCTCTCTCTCTCTCTCTCTCTCTCTCTCTCTCTCTCTCTCTCTCTGTGTGTGTGTGTGTGTGTGTGTGTGTGTGTGTGTGTTTGCATGTATATAACTCACTCGAGCTCTCACCATGGCTACAGGGAAATGGGCCACAATCTATACTGACAGCTGGTATGCATTCGCAACAGCGCATATGCATGGGGCAATATATCGAGAGAGGGCTACTAACATCGGCTAAAAAAAAAAAAATTAAAAAAAATTAAGGCCCTATTAGAGACTGTAATGTTACCCCGAGAGCTGGCCATCATACATTGCCCTGGGCACCAAAAAAGAGACTCCCCAGTGGCAGCGGGAAACAGGAAGGCTGATCAAGAGACAAAGGAGGCTGCCCTCCGGGATCCAAGGAGCTTGGCCTTTCATGCCTCGACTCAGGAGGATTCAGCTCCTGAAGAGGCTCCACCCCCAGAACTTCTGAAAGACACTCTGGAAAGGATCCACAAATTAACCCATCTGGGCAGCAGAAAATTGATCCACAAAAGATAAGACCCTCTCCCCATCTAAAAAGAAACAAATGACAGAAAAGATAGTAGCTGCTTGCCAGGCCGGCCAGCAGGTAAATGCATATCCTGGGAAACTGGCCCCCAGAAAAAGGCTACGAGGAACCCTCCCTGGCCAGCATTGAGAAGCAGACTTCACCGAGGTAAAGCCAGCTAAGTATGGCCTGAAGTACCTGCTAATGTTTGTAGATATCTTTACAGGATGGGTAGAGGGCTTCCCTACCAAGAGAGAAATGGTGATCGTGGTTGCCAAAAAAAAAAAAAATCTTAAAAGACATCTTCCCAAGATTTGGACTGCCTCTGGTAATTGGGTCAGATAATGGACCAGCGTTCATGGCCCAGGTAAGTCAGGGACTAACAAAAATACTGGGGATTGATTAAAAATTACATTATATCTATAGACCCCAGAGCTCAGGACAGGAGAACAATTAAGGAGACCTTAACCAAATTGACCATGGAGACTGGCTCTAGAGGTTGGACAATGCTCCTACCATATGCCCTCTTTAGAGCTAGAAATACCCCTTCCTTCATGGGTCTTACCCCCTTTGAACTGCTCCTTGAGTGTGCACCCCCAGTTGAGAACCTAACCCTCCAGCAAAGAGAAATCATGCCTTCCCCTCTGTCTGACAGGCTGCAAGCCTTAGCATCTGTCCAGCATACACTGTGGAAACAACTGTCCACTGCTTACCAACCCGGCGGGGACAGCACTGCCCATCAGTTCCACATGGGGGACTTCATATACGTCCGCAGACACCAGCATCAGACTTTGGAACCCCGGTGGAAGGGACCATACCAAGTCCTGTTGACCACTCCAAAGGTGGTCAAGGTGGACAGGATCACCACCTGGATCCATGCCTCCCACCTCAAGCCAGCCAAAGTGCCAGAAGACTCCTGGACTGCGGAATGGACTGACAATCCGCTTAAGCTTCGGATTTGTCGCCAGTGCAACCACAAGTAACCCACATCAACCAATGTCTCAGACTTGGTAGGTTATATCAGGCCAAGGGAAAATTGTATAAAAAATTACCTCTAATCAGCACCCACTGTGGGGCTGATGGCCTGACTTGCACCCGGACCTCTGCCAGCTAGCAGCAGGGTCAGATGACTGGGATATCCCTACAACTGACCCTAGGAACCCTAGATCGCCAGCCATCAGTCAGGAAGGAAAGGAAACTTGTAAATACAATAAAAAAAAAAAAATACGGGTGTAATAAAGAAATCAATAACAAAACTTAAAAAAAGATTAGATGCCAGAAAAAAAAAAAAAAAAAAACAACTTACGAGGCTCTCAAAGCTGGTTTGAGGGATGATATAATCAATCCCCATGGCTAACTCCATTATTGTCATCCCTTACAGGACCACTTGTTGTATTAATTCTTATCCTCATGATTGGACCATGTATCCTCAATCGAATCTCAGCTTTTGTACGATCCCAGGTAAATGAGGTTAAGATGATGGTCCTGAGACAACTATACCAGCCGGTATCTGGCAGTGACCTTTAGGATTAAAGGTCGGCACAAGAGAAAGGGTGGAATGAAAAGGCCATTGTAAGGGAAACAAAGCCC